>NC_069072.1:105106795-105707828 GCF_025698485.1 Gossypium arboreum | reverse complement strand
GTATGCTTTATGTCTTAACTAAACCATGAAAATCCTTGGAATGGTGAAATTGGCCACAAAATAGAGTCATATAGCAGTAGTGATGTGAATTTGAAAAATCACTAAAAATAGTAGAAATGGAATTAAATGATGAATAAGTTATGAAATCGTATCTTGATGAGTCTATTTTCATATGGATGGAACAAAAAAGGTAAATGAGTTATATTTTATGAGATATTTAAGTTTTGGTGGGGTCAGAGTGGTCTCTGAATCCCCTGTTCTGAATTTGAAAATCTACCATAAATTTTAAAACAATAATTAGAAGTCATGCTTTATATGTACAGATTCCTTATTGAGTCTAGTTTTATGAGAAACAAACGGCATAATCATTTAAACTCTGTACAGGGAGATATAAGGTTCATAATACATAGGGTCAGAGTAGTCGAATCCTGAAACAGGGGAGAATTTAACTAATAAACTGTACTAATTGGCTTGACCAAAAATTCTAGAAAAACCTTTATTAGATAGATATATGAGCCTAGTTTCATGAAAAATTTATGGATCTTAATTTCGAGTTTCGAAACTCGAGGTATGAATTTTTAAGAGACTGTGATGCAGTTGGCCAGCTTGTCTGGAAATTTTAAAAATAAATTGTTTGAGTTGTTTAATTAATGAATTAAGTTTAGTAACACCTCAAGCTCAAATCTAGTGACGGTCTCGGGCGTGAGGGCATTACATTTAGTGGTATCAGAGCAAGTTTAGTCAGTTCTCGGACTAACATGTTGTATGTACGGGTTTTGCTATACATGCCATATATATATATTGTGATAGTGTGACGACTTCTGACCTTTTAAATGAATTTTTTTATAGTAAATGGATCCCGATCCAACTGTGGCTGATGATGTAGAGAGTAATGCACCAGCTCCGACTGAAGGGGTGGTGCCAACTAAAAATCCACCTCCTACTATTGGTAAAGGAGGAGGAGAAGGGGCTCGGGAAGCCTTTCTCCAGATGATGAATGCCTGGTATACTAAGTTCGTTCGTACGAACCCGAATGCACAACCTCCCCCACCTCCCCCGATTCCTTAACCTGTACCCTCGATGCCTCAAGATGTAGATCTGATGAAATTTCACAGAACTCTAGTTGACAGAATCCGTAAACAAGGGGCCAAAGAATTTAGGGCAAATGTTGATGATGATACCGAGAAAGCAAAGTTTTGGCTTGAGAATTTTATTCGGGTATTTGATGAATTGTCTTGTACACTTGAGGAATGCTTGAAATGTGCTATATCATTGTTGAGGGATTCAGCCTATCATTGGTGGAAGACGTTGATTTCAGTAGTACCGAAAGAGAAAGTAACTTGGGAGTTCTTTCAAGAAGAATTTCGAAAGAAAGACATCAGCGAAAGATTTGTTGATCAAAAGCGTAAAGAGTTTCTTGAATTGAAGCAAGGGAACATGACAGTTACTGAATGCGAAAGGGAGTTCGTCAGGTTGAGTAAGTATGCTAGAGAATATATTCCTACAGAGGCTAAAATGTGTAGACGATTTGAAGACGGACTCAATGAAGACATTAAAGTGTTTGTTGGGATTCTCAAATTAAAAGAAATGGTAGTACTTGTTGATGAAACTTGCAAGGCTGAAGAACTACTTAAAGAGAAGAAAAAAGTAGAGGCTGAGACTAGAAATTGGAAGAAAAGATCGACGAGCAGTTCATTCTCACAGCAATCTAGAAAATCTAGAAATATGAATCCTCGTTCTTAGGTTTCGGCCAGACAATCATATGGAAATTTTAAGAAGCAAAATATGGGTCTTAAATCTCAGACTACTTCCATGGCTAGTGTGGGGAATTCTAGATTTGTTAAGCCCGAGTACCAGCGGTGTGGTAGAAATCACTTTGGCCCATGTAGAGCGAATGAATGTTTTCGGTGTGGTTCTCCGGATCATTTTATTAGAGACTGCCCAGAGAGAGTTGAGAAAGAAAAATTTCAGAGTGTAAAAGCTAGTGGTGCAGACTCGAGGGGAAGATATTCGAGAAAAGCTGGAAATGAAGCAAGCAGCAAGAATGTAGTCAAAGATTCAGCTACTAAACCTGAAGCAAGGGCTCCAGCTAGAACTTATGCCATAAAGGCACGTGAAGATGCTTCATCACCTGACGTGATTATTGGTATATTTTCTCTTTATGATGTTAATGTTAATGCTTTGATTGATCCCAGTTCTACTAATTCATATGTGTGTATGAAATTGGTGTCTAATATGAATATACCTATTGAGTACACAGAATTTATGATTAGAGTGTCGAATCCATTAGGCAAATGTGTGATAGTTGATAAAATATGCAAGAAATGTCCTTTAATGATTTGGGGTCATCACTTTCCGACCGACTTGATGTTGTTGCCGTTTGATGAATTTAATATTATTTTGGGTATGGATTGGTTGACATTGCATGATGTTATAGTAAATTGCAAATAAAAGGTTATAGAATTAAAGTGTGAAAGTGGTAAAATTCTACGGGTTGAACCAGGCAAATCAGAGGCATTATTTAGTGTGATTTCTTCGATGTCGGCTCAGAGACATTTGAGGAAGAGTTATGAAGCTTATTTAGCATATGTAATTAATACAAAAGAATTTGAAAAGAAAGTTGAATCAATGCCAATTGTGTGTGAATTTGCGGATGTATTTCCAGAAGAGTTACCGGGTTTGCCTCCAGTCAGGGAAGTAGAATTTGGTATTGAGTTGATATCGGGAACAGCTCCGATCTCGATTGCTCCGTATAGAATGGCACCAGAAAAGTTGAAAGAATTAAATGTAACACCCCGTACCCGAGACCGTTGTCGGAGTCGGACACGAGGGGTTTGCAGACTTAAATCACTTATTTGCACAGTCCATTTTAAATTTTCAGACGAGCTGGCTAACTGCGTCACTGTCACCTTAAAAATCATATCTCGAGTTCCAAAACTCGAAAACCAGTTCCGTAAATTTTTCCTGAAACTAGACTCATATTTCCATCTAAAAATTTTTTTCTAGAATTTTTGGTTAAGCCAATTAGTACATTTTATTAGTTAAATTCTCCCTTGTTTCAGGGTTCGACTACACTGACCTTTGCGCATTATGACTTGGATATCTCCCTGTACAGCGCTTCAATACTGATGCCGTTTGTTTCTATAGAAACTAGTCTCAAAAAGGAATCTATAAATATATGGAATGACTTCTAATTATCTCTGGTTAATTTATAATGAATTTCCAAATTCGGAACAGGGAATCCAGAAACCGTTCTGGCCCTATTTCGCAAAAACTTAAATATTTCATAATATACTGTTCATATGATCGTTTCGTTACTTTCCTATGAAAATAGATTCATCAAGGTTCTATTACATAATTTATTCACTATTTAATTTCATTCCTACTATTTTCAGTGATTTTTCACATTCACGTCACTGCTGCTATCAGCATCTATTTTTAAGGTAGACTTTACCTATTACATAGTTTCCATGATTCAACTATCCCTTTTGCATATATAGCACAAAATATGATCATAATTAACCATTCCAATGGCTAATCGTTCCCAAACATTTCCATACCTCTTAATGAACATCATACAAGACGATTATAATACTAAGCTCAAAGTGTATATAAGCCATTTTCGCATGGCTATCCAAATTTATACAAAACCAAAGGGTCCATGACCAACAACAAAACGGGTAGTCCTATACATGCCATTTCAAAGTTCAACCAAAAGTATACCAAAGGGGGGCTTTGATAGTGTGGGCGACTTCGACTTCAATAATCCCGAGTCGGATAGTGATTTAATCAAAATCTATAAAACAGAGATTCAAAGAACGGAGTAAGCATTTAATGCTTAGTAAGTTTGAGCCATAAAATTAGACACAACTAAAGTGTAGCATTCATATGGCTAAATAGATAATTTCATATGCACAAATTCTCAATATCATACTTACTTCACATTACCAACCCTTATATTCATACACAAAAGATCAACTTAGCCAAAGGCCAGGTAGCTCATTTATCATTGACGAATACTAATTGTAAGGGATCAACTAATTCAATGCATATCTGAGACATACCTCATTGCTTGGGATTTTACGAGCATATTAATTGAAACTATTACAGCAAGGTCGCTCATTCCCAAGCCAAGTACCTTGAGATTTAACCGGATATAGCTACTCGCTCAATGCCTTTGGGACATAGCCGGATATAGTAACTCACACCAATGCCTTGGGACTTAGCCCGGATATAGTAACTCACACAAATGCCTTGGGACTTAGCCCGGATATAATAACTTCATAAAAATGCCTTGAACTTAGCAGGATATAATAACTCGCACAAATACCTTGGGACTTAGCCGGAACTAGTCACTAAGCATAAAATGCCTTGGGACTTAGCCCTGGTTATCATCCAAATATTCATGCACATATCAATAAATCATGACACATCTATATTTCATTTTCATAATTAGAGTTCAAACACAAGTCACGTATTAAGCAATCCCATTTTCTACTCACTAGCCACATACAAACAACATGGTTTAGTTTGTCAGTATGACACGATCTCTATGCACATACGGCTACCCGTCATACGTATAGACTAATTAACTCAACATATAATTCAAATAGAATCATCATATCACCGTATATTTGTTATGCTCATACGTCATGACTTAATCAAATCGTAAACTAAGTCTCGTTACTCGAAAACTTACCTCGGATGTTGTCGAACGATTCCGATGGCTATTTGACCACTTTTTCCTTCCCTTTATCGGATTTAGTTCCCCTTTGCTCTTGAGCTTAATTTAACAAATAAATTGATTTAATCATTTGAGCATCGAAAGAGGAACTCAAAGTACTTAGCCCATATATATACATTAGACATTAAAGTCACATACATATGAAATCATGAATCAACTCAACATATTAACCCACACTCCCTTTTAGCCGATTGTCTAAGCCAAAATAAAAGCATCAATATGCTTGCCTCTAACCGAATACATGCAACACCAATCTTACATCTATGGCGAATATGCATGTCTATGTTGAGGCCGATTGCAACACTTAACACATTCTACAATTATGGTTACTTGTATTGACTAAATACCAATTCGTTTTAAGTTCAAAACTCGGCTAATACACATATATACTCTAGAAATCAAATACTAACATTTGCACTTCACCTTACTACCATTTTCATCCAAATAACATGATCAACAACCATGCTTCTCTTCTACTTCCTACCATGGCCGAATGCATCAAGACACCATACCACTTAAATTTTGGTCATGGGTTAAACAAAGAACTTAAGGCCTAATTCAAGAATGCTAAAAAGAAAATCCACCACCACATGTATCATTACAAAGCTTCACATTTAGCATGCAAATGGCATCAATCACAAATCCTCCTTAGCCGAAACTTAACCCATCTTCATGCCTCATCACCACAACATCAAACATCAACCAAGAAGACAACACCCATGGCCGAATATCATCTCCATCACATAGCAAAGATCTAAACCATGGGCTAGATAGAACTCAAGCTAACAAATAAATAAAATAAAATAAAAAAAACATGCATGAATCTCATGGAACAACACCAAACATACCTCCTCCTAAACACCAACCAACCGAACAAGAAGCAAGAAAATCCTTTCTTCTTCCTTTCTCCTTAAAATTTTCGGCCAAAGATGTTCAAGGATGAACATTTTTTTGTTTTCTTTCTTCAATTCACGGCAATGGGGGGGCATGGGTGAGACAATTTTTTCATCACTCCTCCCTTGCATTACTTTAATCCTAACCCTTTTTTTATTCTTTCTAACATAACACACTAACACAACATGTTTACAACATGTTTCCACCCATAGCATGGCCGGCCACTGTGCTTTAATTTTGGGTAATTTGACATGCAAACCCATCATTTTCACAACATGCATTATTAGGCCACTTGACATTTGCCTAGCGCATTTCTAAATTTTCTCACATAAGTCCTATTTGATAAAATTCACTTACAATTAACAAAATTCAAACATGAAATTTTCACACATGCATATGTACATATAATGAGCATCAACTATGACGGTTAATTATTTTTATGACTCGGTTTAGTGGTCCCGAAACCACTTTCCGACTAGGGTCAATTTAGGGCTGTCACAACTCTCCCCCACTTAAGAAATTTTCGTCCCCGAAAATCTTACCGGTAAATAGGTTTGGGTATCGCTCTTTCATAGAGTTCTCAGGTTCCCAAGTAGCTCCTTCCATCCCGTGTTTGAGCCATAACACTTTTACTAAAGGAACCTTTTCGTTTCGTAACTCTTTCACTTTACGAGCTAGGATACGAATCAGTTCTTCTTCATAACTCATATTGGCTTGAATTTCAACCTCTGATGGACTAATTATGTGCGATGGATCAGATCTATAACGTCGAAGCATCGAAACATGAAAGACGTCGTGAATCTTTTCAAGTTCAGGGGGCAAAATCAATCGATACGCAACTGGACCAACTCGTTCGGATATTTCATACGGCCCGATGAACCTCGGACTCAATTTGCCCTTACGCCCAAATCTGAGTATCTTTTTACAAGGTGAAACTTTAAGAAACACTTTATCTCCCACGATATTCAATGTCCTTTCGTTTCAAATCCGCATCGATTTACGACGATCTATGGTCGCCTTCAGACTTTCACGGATTACTTTTACTTTCATTCGGCATCTTTAATCAAATCAATTCCAAAAATTTTACTTTCATCGAGCTCGGTCCAAAACAATGGTGTACGGCATTTACGCCCGTACAAAGCCTCGTAAGGTGCCATCTTAATACTTGATTGAAAACTATTGTTGTAGGCGAATTCAATCAAAGGTAAATACCGCTCCCATGAACCACTAAACTCGAGGATGCAACATCTCAACATATCCTCAAGTATCTGAATTATCCGCTCGGATTGACCATCGGTTTGTGGATGAAAAGCGGTGCTAAAATGCAGCTTAGTACCCAAAGCTTCTTGCAATTTCTTCCAAAATCGCGAGGTGAATCTCGGATCTCTATCCGACACAATAGAAATCGGTACCCCGTGTAATCTCACAATCTGAGAAACATACAACTCAGCTAGTTTTTCCAATGAAAAGTCCGTGCGTACGGGGATAAAGTGAGCCGACTTAGTCAGTCTATCCACGACAACCCAAATCGCATCTTTCTTACTTGCCGACAATGGCAACCCAGATACAAAATCCATCGTGACTCGATCCCATTTCCATTCAGGTATCATGATCGGCTGAAGTAAACCCGTAGGCACTTGATGTTCTGCCTTCACTTGCTGACATATTAAACACTTCGAAACAAAATCGGAAATGTCTCGTTTCATCTCATGCCACCAAAACTGACGTCTCAGATCGTTGTACATTTTCGTACTCCCCGGGTGAATTGACATTCGGCTACAATGAGCTTCGTTCAGAATCATCGAAATGAGTCCTGAATTTCTTGGAACACACAACCGACTTCTGAACCTCAAACAATCGTCATCATCAATTTGAAACTCTGATTCCATATTCGGAACACATTCAGCCCGTTTTGCAGCCAATTCATCATCGACCTTCTGGGCTTCATGAATTTGATGAATCAATCATGGTTTGGCCTTTAATTCTACCACTAACACATTGTCGGATAGAACAGACAAGTGTACATTCATCGCTCGTAAAGCAAACAGTGATTTATGACTTAAGGCATCCGCAACCACATTAGCCTTTCCCGGGTGATAGTCAATGACAAGCTCATAATGTTTTAACAACTCGAGCCAACGTCTTTGTCGCAGATTCAAGTCTCTTTGAGTCATCAAATATTTGAGACTTTTGTGATCCGAATATACATGGCACTTCTCACCAAATAAGTAGTGTAGCCATATTTTCAAAGCGAATACGATGGCAGCTAGTTCGAGATCATGGGTCGGATAATTTTTCTCATGTGGCTTTAATTGTCTCGACGATAGGCCACAACTCGACCTTCTTGCATCAATCGCAACCCAACCCAAGTAGGGATGCATCACTATAAATGACGAACTCCTTGCACGATTCGGGCGCACTAGTCTTGGAGCTTCCTCAAGTGAGTTTTCAATTGTTCAAACTTTTCGACACTTTTCATCCATTCAAACTTAACATCCTTCAAGTAGTTTTGTCATTGGTGTGGCTATCATCGAGAAACCTTTCACAAACCGTCGGTAGTAATCGGCAAGTCCCAAAAAGCTCGAACCTCGGTAATATTTCTGAGGCTTCTAGTTAAGTATGGCTGAAATTTTGCTCGGTCAACTCGAATACCGTCGCGGATACCACATGACCCAAGAAGCTAACCTCTCTAACCGAACTCACACTTCTCGAACTTAGCGTATAACCGCTTATCCCGTAAAATTTGCAACACTAATCCCGGTGTTCAAAGATGATCGGTTTCATTTCTCGAATAAACCAAAATATCATCGATAAACACGACTACAAACCGATCCAAATACGGTCGAAGATCCGATTCATCAAATCCATAAATCTTCGCGGGGCCATTAGTGAGCCCAAACGGCATCACTAAGAACTCATAGTGACCGTATCTCGCTCTAAAAGCGGTTTTGGGTATATCCGAATCTCGAATTCATGAATCGGTAATAACCCGATCTCAAATCTATCTTTGAAAACACCGAGGCTCCCTTTAGTTGATCAAACAAATCGTCAATACGTGGCATCGGATATTTATTCTTTATTGTCACCTTATTCACCGACGATAGTCGATGCACAACCTCATGGTTCGTCCTTCTTTTCACAAACAATACTGTGCACCCCAAGGTGAGAAACTTGGTCGAGCGAAACCTCTATCCGTCAATTCTTGCAACTGAGCTTTCAACTCTTTTAACTCGGTTGGTGCCATACGATACGGAGCTATCAAAATCGGCGTAGTCCCAGGTACAAGCTCAATACCAAACTCTACCTCCTGAACAGGTGGTAAACCCGGTAATTCCTTGGGAAAAACATCTGGGTATTCACAAACCACCGGCACAGATTCGGGTTTCTTTTCTAACTCTTTGTCATCAAGTACATACGCAAGGTATGCTCCGCACCCCTTTCTTACATATTTCTGGGCCAACATTGATGATATTACAGCTGGCAACCCCTTTAAGTCCGTAAACTCAACTCGGATTATCTCGTTATTTGCGCACCTCAAATCAATAGTCTTGCTTTTGCAATTTACAACCGCATCATGCACGGTCAACCAATCTAAACCTAGGATAACATCAAATTCATCAAACGGAAAAAGCATCAAGTCCGCCGGAAAACAGGAACCTCGAATTATTAGGGGACATTTCTTACACACTTTGTCGACAAGCACGTAACGACCCAAGGATTTGACACGAATTACGAACTCGAGAGACTCAATAGGTAAAGTCTTCTTTGGATGCTAAGGTTTCACATATATAAGAATGAGTAGAACCGGGGTCAATCAAAGCAATCACATTAGTATCAAAGAGAGTAAAAGTACCGGTAATAACATCTGGCGAGGAAGCATCCTCGCGTGCGCGTATAGCATAAGCCCTAGCAGGAGCATGAGCCTCAGATCTGGTCATAGCATCTCTAGATCCTCTCTGACCACCACTAGCATTGCCCGTATTTCTAGATGGTCTACCTCGAGCAGTGGTAGCACCAAGTTTCCCACTCTGATTTACATTCTGTTTAGACAACCTCGGGCAATCTTTAATGAAGTGGCCAACTGATTCGCACTTGTAACAGGAGCGGTCATGGAATCTACAACTCCCCGAATGCCATTTACCACAATCACGGCACTCAGCTCATCTCGACGATCATTTCCAACACTGGCGATCGAAATGACTCGTGTGCTCACAAGGGGTCGATCGTGATCTCGTCTAGAAAAACCCGAAGTGTCCCTAGACCGGCCTAAGTCATCTCTAAATTTCTTCGATGGTGTTGAAAGGGCATTCTGAAGACCTCTTCTGAAACTCCTTTGCTCCCACATCGCCTTTCCTTTTCTCCTTCTTGAGCTCCTCGGCTTTGCAAGCTCGCTCGACAAGCACCACAAATTCTCGGTTTCTAAAATGCCAACATACGACTTTATATCATCATTCATCCATCTTGAAACGTTTACACATCACGACTTCGAAGAAATGCATTCTCGCAGCGTCTGGCTAAGCCTCACAAATTTTCGTTCATAGTCAGAATCGACATGGAACCTTGTTTGAGTTCAAGAAATTCCTTCCGCTTTTGGTCAATGAATCTTTGAATGATATACTTCTTTGAAACTTCGGTTTGGAAAAACTCCCAAGTTACTTGCTCTCTGGGCACAGAAGTCAACGTATTCCACCAATAGTAGGCGTAATCACGTAGCAAGGAGATAGTACACTTTAGGCACTCATCGGGTGTTCAAGATAGCTCGTTGAATACCCGAATAGTGTTGTCCAACCAAAATTCAGCTTGCTCGGCATCATCGCTGTCCATAGCTTTAAATTCAGTAGCCCCATGCTTTCGGATTCATCAACTGGGGCTTATTTGACCTTATTTGGTCACTCTAGGAGGTATCGTGAGTCTTGAGGTTGTGTTTGTCGGGAATGGAGGTTGTGGAGCAGTAGTATTAGTCCGAATGTATTGGTTAAACCAATCATTCATCACGCTATAAAAAGCTTGTCTAGCTTCATCATTCGGATTACTAGCAATAGGTTGAGAGTCACGGCGGTATTGTCCCTTGTACGGAGCAGCGCTACACTCTCAAGATCATCACTACCTCTCGGTCGGGATCGGGATCCATTACTATAAGTAAACACATTTGCAAATGTCAGAAATCACCACACTATCAAATAATCACATAATGGCATGTATAGCTAGACCCAAACGTATTACGGTAGTCCTAGAATCGACTAAACCGTAGCTCTGATACCAATTTAGTTGTAACACCCGTGCAAGAGACCGTTTAGAAGTCGGACACGAGGGTTTGCGACTTAAATCGCTTATTTGCACAGTCCATTTTAAATTTCCAGACGAGCTAGCTAACTGCGTCACTGTCACCTTAAAAATCATATCTCGAGTTCCAAAACTCGAAAACCAGTTTTGTAAATTTTTCCTGAAACTAGACTCATATGTCCATCTACAAATTGTTTTCTAGAATTTTTGGTCAAGCCAATTAGTACAGTTTATTAGTAAAAGTCTCCCCTGTTTCAGGGTTCGACTACACTGACCTTTGCGCATTACGACTTGGATATCTCCCTGTACAGGGCTTCAATACTGATGCCGTTTATTTCTATAGAAACTAGCCTCGAAAAGGAATCTATAAATATATGGCATGACTTCTAATTATCTCTGGTTAATTTATAATGAATTTCCAAAGTCGGAACAGGGAATCCAAAAACCGTTCTGGCCCTATTTCGCGAAAACTTAAATATCTCATAATATACTATTCATATGATCGTTTCGTTACTTTCCTATGAAAATAGATTCATCAAGGTTCGATTAAATAATTTATTCACTATTTAATTCCATTCCTACTATTTTTAGTGATTTTTCACATTCACATCACTGCTACTATCAGCATCTATTTTTAAGGTAGACTTTACCTATTAATGAACATCATACAAGACGATTATAATACTAAGCTCAAAGTGTATATAAGCCATTTTCGCATGGCTATCCAAATTTATACAAAACCAAAGGGTCCATGACCAACAACAAAATGGGTAGTCCTATACATGCCATTTCAAAGTTCAACCAAAAGTGTACCAAAGGGGGGCTTTGATAGTGTGGGCGACTTCGACTTCAATAATCCCGAGTCCGATAGCTGACGAACCAAAATCTATAAAATAGAGATTCAAAGAACGGAGTAAGCATTTAATGCTTAGTAAGTTTGAGCCATAAAATTAGACACAACTAAAGTGTAGCATTCATATGGCTAAATAGATAATTTCATATGCACAAATTCTCAATATCATACTTACTTCACATTACCAACCCTTATATTCATACACAAAGATCAACTTAGCCAAAGGCGGTAGCTCATTTATCGATGACGAATACTAATTGTAAGGGATCAACTAATTCAATGCATATCTGAGACATACCTCATTGCTGGGATTTTACGAGCATATTAATTGAAACTATTACAGCAAGGTCTCTCATTCCCAAGCCAAGTACCTTGATTTAACCGGATATAGCTACTCGCTCAATGCCTTGGGACATAGCCCGGATATAGTAACTCACACCAATGCCTTGGGACTTAGCCGGATATAGTAACTCGCACAAATGCCTTGGGACTTAGCCCGGATATAATAACTCACACAAATGCCTTGGGATTAGTCCTAACTAGTCACTAGCATAAAATGCCTTGGGACTTAGCCCTGTTATCATCCAAATATTCATGCACATATCAATAAATCATGACACATCTATATTTCATTTTCATAATTAGAGTTCAAACACAAGTCACGTATTAAGCAATCCCATTTTCGGCTCACTAGCCACATACAAACAGCATGGTTTAGTTTGCTTTATGACACGATCTCTATGCACATACGGCTACCCGTCATACGTATAGACTAATTAACTCAACATATAATTCAAATAGAATCATCATATCACCGTATATTTGTTATGCTCATACGTCATGACTTAATCAAATCGTAAACTAAGTCTCGTTACTCGAAAACTTACCTCGGATGTTGTCGAACGATTCCGATGGCTATTCGACCACTTTTTCCTTCCCTTTATCGGATTTAGTTCCCCTTTGCTCTTGAGCTTAATTTAACAAATAAATTGATTTAATCATTTGAGCATCGAAAAGAGGAACTCAAAGTACTTAGCCCATATATATACATTAGACATTAAAGTCACATACATATGAAATCATGAATCAACTCAACATATTAACCCACACTCCCTTTTAGCCGATTGTCTAAGCCAAAATAAAAGCATCAATATGCTTGCCTCTAACCGAATACATGCAACACCAATATTCTTTCTACGGCCGAATATGCATGTCTATGTTGAGGCCGATTGCAACACTTAACACATTCTACAATTATGGTTACTTGTATTGACTAAATACCAATTCGTTTTAAGTTCAAAACTCGACGAATACACATATATACTCTAGAAATCAAATACTAACATTTGCACTTCACCTTACTACCATTTTCATCCAAATAACATGATCAACAACCATGCTTCTGTTCTACTTCCTACCATGGCCGAATGCATCAAGACACCATACCACTTAAATTTTGGTCATGGGTTAAACAAAGAACTTAAGGCCTAATTCAAGAATGCTAAAAAGAAAATCCACCACCACATGTATCATTACAAAGCTTCACATTTAGCATGCAAATAGCATCAATCACAAATCCTCCTTAGCCGAAACTTAACCCATCTTCATGCCTCATCACCACAACATCAAACATCAACCAATAAGACAACACCCATGGCCGAATATCATCTCCATCACATAGCAAAGATCTAAACCATGGGCTAGATAGAACTCAAGCTAACAAATAAATAAAATAAAATAAAAAAAAAAACATGCATGAATCTCATGGAACAACACCAAACATACCTCCTCCTAAACACCAACCAACCGAACAAGAAGCAAGAAAATCCTTTCTTCTTCCTTTCTCCTTAAAATTTTCGGCCAAAGATGTTCAAGGATGAACATGCTTTTTTTGTTTTCTTTCTTCAATTCACGGCAATGGGGGGGGGCATGGGTGAGACAATTTTTTTTTCATCACTCCTCCCCTTGCATTACTTTAATCCTAACCCCTTTTTTTTTATTCTTTCTAACATAACACACTAACACAACATGTTTACAACATGTTTCCACCCATAGCATGGCCAGCCACTATGCTTTAATTTTGGGTAATTTGACATGCAAACCCATCATTTTCACAACATGCATTATTAGGGCACTTGACATTTGCCTAGCGCATTTCTAAATTTTCTCACATAAGTCCTATTTGATAAAATTCACTTACAATTAACAAAATTCAAACATGAAATTTTCACACATGCATATGTACATATAATGAGCATCAACTATGACGGTTAATTATTTTTGTGACTCGGTTTAGTGGTCCCGAAACCACTTTCCAACTAGGGTCAATTTAGGGTTGTCACATTAAAATCGCAATTGCAAGAGTTGACTGATAAAGGCTTTATGTGACCGAGTTTTTCACCTTGGGGTGCTCCTATGTTATTTGTGAAAAAGAAGGATGGTTCTATGAGATTATGTGTTGACTATCGACAATTAAACAAGGTGACAATCAAGAACAAGTATTCGTTACCGAGGATTGATGATTTGTTTGATTAGCTAAAAGGAGCAACATGGTTTTCAATGATTGACTTGAGATCTGGATACTACCAGCTGCGAGTAAAAGAGTCAAATGTACCTAAAAACTGCTTTTAGAACGAGGTACGGTCATTATGAATTTTTAGTCATGCCATTCAGGTTAACAAATGCTCCTGCTGTGCTTATGGATTTGATGAATCGCATATTTCAGCCATACTTGGACAAATTTTTGTGGTATTTATAGATGACATCTTAATTTATTCGAAAGATGAGACAGCGCATGCCGATCACTTGAAGATAGTTTTGCAAAGTTTGAGAAATAAGCAGTTATATGCCAAGTTTAATTTTGGCTTCGGGAAGTTGGATTTTTGGGTCATATTGTTTCAGGTGATGGTATACGGGTTGATCCTAGTAAAATTTCAGCCATTGTTGATTGGAAACCACCAAAAAATGTAACCGAGGTTAGAAGTTTCTTGGGGCTAACTGGGTATTATCGACGGTTTATAAATGGATTTTCTATAATTGCTTATCCTATGACTAGACTACTCCGAAAGGATGTTAAATTTGAGTGGACGGAAGAATGTCAACAGAGTTTTGAAGAATTGAAAAGTTATTAATCAAGCACCGGTGTTGGTACAACCCGAATCAGGTAAAGAATTTGTGGTGTATAGTGATGCTTCTCGAAATGGCTTAGGATGTGTACTTATGCAAGAAGAAAAAGTGGTGGCTTATGCTTCGAGGCAATTAAAATCTCACAAAAGGAATTATTCGACTCATGATTTGGAATTGGCTGCTATAGTGTTTGCTTTGAAGATTTGGCAACATTATCTGTATGGTGAAAAGTGTCGAGTATATACCGACCATAAAAGTCTTAAGTACTTGATGTCACAAAAAGACTTGAATTTGAGACAGCGAAGATGGTTGGAGTTATTGAAAGATTAAAAGCTTGTTATTGACTACCATCCGGGAAAAGTGAATGTGGTTGCCGATGCTTTGAGCAGAAAGTTGCTATTTGCTTTGAGAGCTGTGAATACTTTGTTAAAGGTATTAGATGATGGTTCGATTCTAGCAGAGTTAAGAGCAAGACCGATGTTTTTACAAGAAATTTGTAAAGCTTAGAAAAATGACCAAGATTTGCAAGCCAAGAGAAAGCAGTGTGAAGCTAATACGGGATCAGATTTCAGAATCGGTTCTGATGGTTGCTTAATGTTTAAAAACCGGATTTGTGTACCGAAAAATGATGAATTGATTCAAAAGATTTTTCATGAAGCACATAATGGTTTTTTGGCAGTTTACCCGGGCAATACGAAAATGTATAATGACTTGAAGAAAATGCATTGGTGGAGTGGAATGAAAAGAGATATCTCCAAGTTTGTATCAAAGTGCTTAATTTGTCAACAAGTGAAAGCTAAACACCAAGTACCTTCAGGACTACTCCAGCCTATCATTGTTCCTGAATGGAAATGGGATCGGATTACTATGGATTTTGTGCCAGGGCTGCCGTTAACTCCAGGGAAGAAAAATGCCATCTGGGTAATAGTTGATAGACTGACTAAATCGGCTCATTTTATTCCGGTACGTACGGATTATTCTCTTAATAAGTTGGCTGAAGTGTATATCAGTGAGATTGTTAGACTTCACGGAATACCTTTGTCAATCATTTCGGAAAGAGATCTGAGATTTACTTCGCAGTTTTGGCAAAAGTTGCAAGAGGCATTAGGTACGAAGTTAAATTTTAGTACTGTTTCTCATCCACAAACTGATGGACAGTCAGAGAGAGTGACTCAGATTCTTGAAGACATGCTCAGATGTTGTGTATTGGAATTTCAAGGTAGTTGGGAAAGGTATTTACCGTTGGTAGAATTTGCTTATAATAATAGTTATCAGACGAGTTTGAAGATGGCACCTTATGAAGCATTGTATGGTCGTAAATGTCGGACGCCATTGTATTGGACTGAACTCAAGGAAAATCAGATTTATGGAGTTGATCTAATAAAAGAAACCGAAGAAAAAGTGAAAGTGATTCGAGATTGTTTGAAAGCTGCATCGGATAGACAGAAATCTTATGCGGATTTGAAACGAAAGGAAATCAAGTTTCAAGTTGGTGATAAGGTATTTTTAAAAGTGTCTCCATGGAAGAAAGTTCTTAGATTTGGACAGAAGGACAATTTAAGTCCGCGTTTTATTGGACCGTATGAAATAATTGAAAAAGTTGGACCAGTAGCTTGTCGGCTAGCATTTCCATCTAAATTACAGAAGATGCATGACGTGTTCCACATATCTATGTTACATCGGTATTGTTCGGATCCTTCACATATAATTTCACCGACAGAAATTGAGCTATGACCGGAAATGACTTACGAAGAAGAACCGATTAAGATTTTAGCTCAAGAGGTCAAGCAACTAAGAAATAAAAATGTCGCTCTCGTGAAAGTATTGTGGCAAAAGCACGGGGTAGAAGAGACCACATGGGAACCTGAGCAAACTATGAGAGATCAATACCCACACCTATTTACTGGTAAGATTTTCGAGGATGAAAATCCTTAAAGGGTGGAGAGTTGTAATATCCCGAATTAGGGCCTAATCGGAATAGTGGTTTCGTGACCACAAATCCGAGGTAGAAAAAATTTATTTTATTATCATTTTAAGGTCTATGGCATGATTGTGTGAAAATTTCGTTTAGAAATTTTATCGATAGAGGGTCCAATTTGATATTTAGGACTAAATTGCAAAAGTTGTAAAATGCGTGTTCTAGTTCACAAAGGTATTAAGTACTTGTGAGTAATAGGTTTTTAAATTGGAGGTCCTTGGATAGTAATTAGACCATTATACTAGTTTGGACAAAAATACCTAAAGGAAGATAAAACACCATAGTTTTTAATTAAAGGCATTTTGGTCATTTAGTTATTAAAATGAATTAAAAACAAAATTAAAAGCCAATTTTTGTCCATCTTCTTCATTAGGCCGAAATTTCAAGGGTTCTCCATAGCTAGGGTTTGTTTCAAGCTTCCAAGCTCCATAGTAAGTGATTCCAAGCCCCGTTTTTAATGTTCTTTACGTTTTTGGAATCCCGGTAGCTCGAATTAACTTATGCTAGCAATAATTCAACCTAGGGTTCATATTTGGAAAAACACCCATAGGTGAAATTTGTGTATTTTGGTGTTTTATGATAGAATATGAGGTTTTAAATTATGTTAGACAACTTGTGCTACTCAGTTTTAAGTGAAAATGAGAAAAATGGCTTAATCGGTAAAAATACCTAATAGTCATAAGTACATGTTAGAGTGTGAATTTGATGTTTCCATAGAAGGGAAAAATGACCAGCATGTTATAAAACATAAGAAAATAGGATGAGGTTTAATTTACGAGCCTTGGGTCAAAAGTGCAAATATGTGAAAGATTAGGGGCAAAATGGTAATTTTGCCAAAGTTCGTATTAGGGGCTGTTTTGATGAATGTATGTATTAGATAAATTAATTTGGCATTACAGATCAAGAGAAACAAGATTCAAGTCGCGATCGAGGGAAAAACAAAGTTTACGAGGAATAGGCTTGATTGCTAATATTTTGTATCGATGTAAGTTCATGTGTAAATAAGGTAACATAATTTTTATTTTAAGTGATTTAATGTTATTTATATGACATGATACTTATTATCATGGAATATGATGTTTTGTAAATTATTATTTAGTGATGTGCAAATTATGTGAACAACTTGATAAGTATGAGATGTTAGCAAGTATCGATTTCTATATTCCGAAAAAGGCGATCGAAATGTGTAATTGAAAAGAATCCCGTTTGAACCTTGGGAATAGATTAGGGTACAAGTGACATGTCACTAGGATGGTTGAGTTCCGAACTCGTTGAGTTGAGTCTGAGTTCGTGAGATGTAACTAGGCATTCGAGCTCTTTGAGTTGAATCCGAGTTCACTTATGGATGCGAACACCTGAGCTCATTGAGTTGAGTCCGAGTTCGTTTATGGGCGGGTTACATGGTAGCTTGGCTACATAGATTTCAAAAGCTATTGAGCTTGTTTAGCTATGAGTATAGCACTTATGTGCACATTATCCGTGTATCCGAAATCATAATTCGATGTGTTCAATGGGAGATCTCTAATAGAATAAGGAGAATACCTAATACGAAGGTGACATATTGGTAAGTGTGGTGAATAAGAAAATTTGACAGGTATGTGTTTAAACCCTCGGGTTGAGAACTTAGTATGATGAAATTGTAGTAAGATATTATATGCAAATGTAACATGAATGTCTTGGTGTTGTTTATGCAAATAATGTTTATGTTGAATGGCATGATTATGTTACTTGTTATTTGCATGTGAACTTACTAAGCATTTATGCTTACTCTCTCCTTTTCCTTCATTGTATTTTTGACAAGCCGGCTTGAGAGTCGGGATAGGTCGAAGGCATCGTTCACACTATCCGAAGACCTAAATTGGTAAAATGGCTTGTATGTTATGAGTGTGGCATGCATAGCAATATACTCACTTTGTATAAATGATCATATGATATGTTTATGGTTTGGTAAGAGAAGGTTTTGTAAATGATTAGCTATTGAAATGGCTAATCAAGTTTATATATGATAACATGTATGCTTTATGTCTTAACTAAACCATGAAAATCCTTGGAATGGTGAAATTGGCCACAAAATAGAGTCATACAACAACAGTAATGTGAATTTGAAAAATCATTAAAAATAGTAGAAATGGAATTAAATGATGAATAAGTTATGAAATCGTATCTTGATGAGTCTATTTTCATATGGATGGGACAAAAAAGGTAAATGAGTTATATTTTTTGAGATATTTAAGTTTTGGTGGAACAGGGTTAGAGTGGTCTCTGAATCCCCTGTTTTGAATTTGAAAATCTACGATAAATTGTAAAAAAATAATTAGAAGCCATTCTTTATATTTACAGATTCCTTATTGAGTCTAGTTTTATAAGAAAGAAATGGAATAATCATTGAAACTCTGTACAGGGAGATATATGATTCATAATACACAGGGATCAGAGTAGTCGAACCCTGAAATAGGGGAGACTTTAACTAATAAACTGTACTAATTTCCTTGACCAAAAATTTTAGAAAACATTTATTAGATATATATATGAGTCTAGTTTCAAGAAAAATTTACGGATATTAATTTTGAGTTTCGGAACTTGAGATATGAATTTTTAAGCGACTGTGACGCAGTTGGCCGGCTTGTCTGGAAATTTTAAAAATAAATTGTTTGAGTTGTTTAATTAATGAATTAAGTTTAGTAACACCTCAAGCTCGACTCTGGCGACGGTATCGGGCATGAGGGCATTACATTTCATGTATCGATGTTACGCCACTCTCGATCTACCCCCTCACACATGATTTCACCGGATGAAATTGAAATAAGCCCGGATATGACCTATGGTGAAGAACTGATTAAGATTTTGGATCGAGAGGTCAAGAAGTTGAGGAATAAAAGTGTAGCACTCGTAAAGGTTTTATGGCATAGACACGGAGCTGAGGAAGCCATGTGGGAAACCGAAGAGACTAAAAGAGATCAATACCCGAAGTTATTCACCGGTAAGATTTTTAGGGACGAAAATCCCTAAGGGGGAGAATTGTAACAGCCCGATTTTGGGCCTAGTCGGAACTTTTTGGACCACCAATCCGAGGTCAGAGAAAGTATTTTATTATTATTTTAGAGTAATATCATGTTTGTTATAGTACATGAAAAATTTAGCGAATTAATTTTAGCATTTGAGAGCTTAATCGCGAAAAAGGACCAAATCCCATAAAGTTCAAAAGTCTTGAATGATAGCTAAGAATGTTAAATTGCCATGAAACTTAAATTGGGGGTATTTAAAGGGAAAATAGACCATTAGAGAGAAGCTTGGCCGGCCATGAGACAAAGAAATTAAGTGGTCAAGGTGTTAGGTATTTGATGACCTAATATGTGATAAAATAATACTCAAAAAGTTTAGCCTTCATCTTTTTCTTCCACCCTTTCTTCTTGACCGAAAATATCAGCCATTAGAGAGTTTTTGATGCTTGAAATTTTAGCCACTTAGTCTCTGTACAAGTAAGTGATTTTGAGGGCTTTTCTTGAATATTTTTGTACTTTTGAGATCCTTGTATCTTAAGCTTTCTAACAATGGGACTATTTTGCAAAATGGTTGAAAGTCCAGGGTTTTCCCATGATAGTAGACATGTTGTTTTCTGAAATTTTATTGAATAAAATGAATCATGGTTGTGTAATAAATAACTTTTGTGAAGGGATTTCTCATGAAAACCCCAAAAAGGACCATTTTGCATAAGTTGTAAAATAGTTGATAAATGTGTGAAATAATGAAAATTTTGGACTGCTTCTAGTATAAAAAGTAATCAACTAGGCTTAAGATATGAAGAAATTCAATAAAAATCGATTTTAGGACCTAAAGGTAAAATGGTCATTTTGCAAAGTTCTAGGGGAAAAATGGTTATTTTGCTCAATCTTAAATTGTTGAGTATCTAGATTAATAAAATTATTAAATTCGTAAATTTTTATCATTCTAGATCAAGAATTACAAAATTCAGGCCTAGACCGGGGAAAAGCGAAGGAAGTGGACTAAGCGGAACTAGTCATCTACATTTTGTAATGCGAGGTAAGCTGTATGTAAATAATACAACTACATTGATATTATATATGCTTGAATTGAGATAGCATAAATTGCATGTTTGTGGAAATAATCATGTATGATGAATATTGAGATAGTAGGACTCCTGTTTGAACCTTAAGAAATAAATCAGATATTCAGGCCATGACATTCGGGATATTTGTGTGCTAGTGTAAGACATGTCTGGGACATGCATCGGCCACATTATGAGAGCCAGTGTAAGACCACGTCTGGGACATGGCATCGGCCTCAAGATGTAAGCCCATGTAAGACTTGTTTGGGACATGCATCGGCTACGAGATGTGTCAGTGTAAGACCATGTCTGGGACATGGCATCGCACGAATATAGGAGAGCTAGTGCAAGTCCATGTCTGGGACATGGCGTCGGCCTCGATTTTGATAGTCAGTGTAAGACCATGTCTGGGACATGGCATCGACTTGATGGATGAGCCAGTGTAAGACCATGTTTGGGACATGGCATTGACATTAAACCCTATGTTTGAGTCTTAGTGACTATCCGATAGTATTCCAAATGGTTCAACGGTGAGAGTTATAGTTTAATTTAAACGAGAAAAGTATAAACATGTTGTGAGTGATATAGGTACTTAAATGAAATGCATGAGATGTGAGCTTAGTATTTGCTATGTGAGTTGTGTTGGATAATGACGAGTAAGTTGTGCTTATGCCTATTTTAATGTTATGAGGATGATGATGAATGGTAAAGTTGTCGTTATATTTATTTTCATGCAACTTACTAAGCTTTATGCTTTCCCTATTTCATTCTATTTTCTTATAGTGCCGCCTAATTAGCTCGTGGATCAACGAAAGTCGGAGGCATCGATCACACTATCAATCGAAGCACTTGGTATAGTTAGATCTGTTTATTTTGATTATGGCATGCATAAGATCCTGACTTTAGAATTTTGTGTCATTGTTAATTGGTCAAATATGTTGACTTACTTTAGCATTTTGATTCATTTTGTATAAGGCCACGAAAATGGCTAAAGTTGAAAGTTGTTATATGAATACAAGAAGTTATTTCATGAGTGGGTAGTTTGTTGGTTGTTTTAGTAAATATGAAATGTGTAAAGGCCTTAGATGTGGTTTTCGGATTGAGAAATCATGTAATGATGATCTTTAGCATGATGGATGTTGTTATTTTGTATTTCAGGGTGGCAAAGGGCTTGGTAAATAGCCCTATGTTGTTCACACGAGTAGACACACGGGCGTGTGTCTAGGCTGTGTGTGACACACGGCCAGCCCCATGGGCGTGTTGTCCAGCCGTGTGTCCCCTGAACGTAAAAATTTCTAGTCAGTATGCATGGTAGTAAACACACGGGCAGAGACACGGCCGTATGTCTTAGCCCTGTGAAGGGCATGGCCTAGCACACGGACGTGTGCCTTAGCCGTGTGACCCTTAAAGGTTGCTGACGTCAAAAATAGAATGTCAAGATTTTTAGACACGAGCTAGGACACGGGCATGTCATAGCCGTGTGAGAGACACGGGCGATGGAAACGGACGTGTGTCAGGCCTTGTAAAAACCCCTGTAGGTTCGAATTTAGAATTTAATTCACATGGGCGTGGTACACGGGAGTGTCCCTAGAGGCTTAGGCCGTTTATGTCACACGGGCCATCAGCACGGCCATGTTATAATGAACACACGGGCGTGTTGCCCTTCCATACGGGCATAAGCCCTTTTTCAAGGGATTATTTTTCTAAAGTCAGTTAAGGACCTGAGCCGATCCCGAGTGGTTCCCAAAGGACGTTTGAGGCCTCGTAGGCCTTTGTTAAGGAGTTTACTTAATGTTTTAAATTTGATCAAGTTTAGATGACTCGAGAACGTTGAAAAACATGTGTTCAAGTGTGGTAACGCCTCATATTTCGTCCCGTCGTAGGACTCGGGTGTGGGGTGTTGTGTAACACCACGAACCCGAGACCATCGCCGGTGTCGGACACGAGGGGTTAACAAGCCAAATCCACATATTTCGCCCACCAATTGACATTTCCAGTCAGGCTGGAAAACTGCGTCACTGTCGCCTTAAAAATCATATCTCGAGTTTCAAAACTCGGAAACTGGTTTCGTAAATTTTCCCTAAATTTAGACTCATATATCCATCCATGGATTTATTTCTAGAATTTTTTGTCGGGCCAATTGGTACAGTTTATTAGTTAAAGTCACCCATGTTACAGGGATCGACTGCTCTGACCTCCGCGCGTTACAACTTGAATATCTCTCTGTACAGGGATTTAATACTGGTGCCGTTTGTTTCTAATGAAACTAGACTCAAAATGGAATCTGTACATATAAGGCATGACTCCTAATTCTTTCTGGATAATTTATAGTAAATTTTTAAAGTTTCGACAGGGGACCCAGAAACCGTTCTGGCCCTGTCTCACAATAGCTTTAATATCTCTTAACATGTGACTCCTATGACCGTTTCGTTTCTTCCATATGAAAGTAGACTCATCAAGGTTCATTTACATAGCTTAATCACTATTTAATACCACTCCTACAAATTTTGGTGATTTTCACATTCACGTCACTGCAGCTGGCAGCATCTGTTTTAAGGTAGGTCTTACCTATTTTGTAGTCTCCATGAACCAACTAGTCTTGCCATACATAGGTTCACATATGATCATTTTAACCATACCAATGGCTGATCATGTGACCAACACTCCCATTTCCAATCCATAATCACATCATGACACCATATATATATATACAAACCGCAAATAGTCTAAGTTCAGTACTTCACTTTTACGAGCCATTTTCGCATGGCCGTACACATATACATCACAACATATTTGAACCAACAAGGGTAGTCCTATACATGCCATTTCAAAGTTCAACCAAAATTTATACCAAAATGGAGGCTTTGATAGTGTAGATGACTTGACTTTAATGATCCCGAATCCGATTGCTATCGAGCAAAATCTATAAAACAGAGAGCCAAAGCAACGGGGTAAGCATTTTTATGCTTAGTAAGTCTCAAGGAATAAAATCAGCTTTAATTAAAGCAATACATTCACATAGCCAAATGCATCATTTCATTAATACACATTCACATAATCATTCTTACTTCACACTTCATCATTATATACTTTCACAAGGTATCAACCAATTCAATAGCTGAAATTGTTAGTCGATTGAGCGAATGTTGCTCAAGCATGTCGACTTTTCCAATGCACATATAATCATACCTTATTCTTTGGGCTTTTCGAGCGTACTAATGGAATTTATTACAGCAGCCAACACTCACCTCCAGCCCAAGCTTCTTGAATACAACCGGATATAACCACGTGCACGAATGCCTTGGTCTTAGCCCGGATAGAACGACTTCGCATACGAATGCCTTGGTCTTAGCCTGATGTAGCCACTAGCACAATTGCCTTGGTCTTAACCGGATATAATTTCCAGCATAAATGTCGTCGGGACTTAGCCGGATATCATACAATTGCTCATGCATACATACATCAATAATCATTAGACATTCATGTTTCATTTTCGTTACTAAGGCTCAAACACAAATGTAATCACTAGCATAATCGTCTTGGGACTTAGCCCGGTATCATTCAAATACTCATACACACATAAATCAATAATCATTACACATCCATATTTCATTTCACATAATTCAAGTAGGGTCACTTCTTGAGGACTTACCTCGGATGTTGTCGAGCGGCTTTTACGGCTATTCGATCACTTTTTCCTTCCCTTGTCCAATTGTGGCCCTCTAAGCTCTTGAGTTAATTCAAACAAATTCAATTTATTAAAACCTCATTATGCTAGCTTATGGCGAATATGACAAGGAGTTTAAATGGTCATATGGCCACCCTTTAGCTTGAATACACAATGATCATGCACATTTTATACTACATCAAGCAATTCAATACAATTCATTCAAGCATCAAGGAAAAGCTAAGGCCATCAATAGGCTACCTAAGGCCGAATATACTTGTCCAATTTGAGGCCAATTATACACTTAATACCACACAAAACAACATGCATTTTACTAATTAATGTTTTACATATTGTGGCTCAATACTTATAATATAGCATCAAGCACTCATATGGCCGATTATACTTAGTCATACTTGCACCAAATCAACAATAAATTCCAAGATTTCCACATCATATGTGTACTAGGCGAATGTACTTGCAATTTCACAAACATTCTTCAACATTTTCTTCTTTAAACAAACATATTCATCACTTACTTCATAACCAAAACATCATGTGCAAACATATATATACATATATGTGCATGGCAATTTCAAGGTGTCCCTAGCCATCCAAAACACAAATTTTAACTAACATGCAAGAAGCATGAACCATGCTCATGAATGCATCATGGCGAATACATCACAATCATGCCCTTTTCAACTTCAATCATGGTTAAACAAAAGAAAACTCAATGTCTTACTCAAGATGGCTACAAAGAAATCTCAAGAGTAGACAATCCATCATTGCATGCATCATCATCAAGCTTCACACTTAGCATGCAATGGCTTTATCACAATATCAACTTTGACCAAATACCACTTCCATGGCATAACAAGGATTTGAACCATGGCTAACATGAACATCAAGTTGGCAACTAAAACATGCATGAATCTCATGACACAACCTCATACATACCTTAATCTTGGTGCAAGTTTAGCCAAATCTCCTTCTAGATCTCTTCTAAACAAATAAAATGAAGCAAAAATCTCTTCTTCCCTTAGTATTTTCGGCCAAAAGGAGAGAACAAGGATGAACAAAAATTTTGTTTTCCTTCTTAGTTGCACTGCAATGGGGGGAATGCTACACTCTCACACATATTTTTTTTGTTTCTCTTCCCACATCTAATTATTAATCATTTCTTTCATGCTCCATTAACAAAACATGTTTCAACATGCTTTCTTTGCCCATAACCCATGTCATGGCCGCCACCACCTATAAAGGGGAATTTGACATGCAAGTCCATTATTTTGCATGCATGCTTTAATTAGTCATCACACATTTCCCTATCGTACTTTCAAAGTTCACTACTAAGTCCTTTCTAGTGGAATTCACCTTTATAACACTAAATCAATCATCAAAAAATGTCATACATGAGCATACACATATTATAGGCATCAAAATAAATTTTGAATTATTTTTATGCCTCGGTTTTGTGGTCCCGAAACCACATTCCGACTAGGGTCAATTTTGGGCTGTCACAACTCTCCCCACTTAATAAATTTTCGTCCCGAAAATCTTACCGTAAATAGGGTTGGGTATCGCTCTTTCATAGAGTTCTCGGTTTCCCAAGTAGCTTCTTCTATCCGTGCTTGAACCATAACACCTTCACTAGCGGAACACGCTTGTTTCGCAACTCTTTCACTTCCGTGATAGGATACAAATCGGTTCTTCCTCATAACTCATATTGGCTTGAATTTCAACTTCGATGGACTAATCACGTGCGATGGATCGATCTATAGCGTCGAAGCATCGAAACATGAAAGACATCGTGAACCTTTTCGAGTTCGGGGCAAAATCAAACGATATGCCACTTGGACCGACTCGCTCGGATATCTCATATGGCCCAATGAACCTCGGGCTCAACTTGCCCTTACGGCCAAATCTGAGTATCTTTTTCCAAGGCGATACCTTGAGAAACACTTTATCTCCCACCTAATACTCGATGTCCTTACGCTTCAGATCCGCGTACGACTTCTGACGATCGGAGGCTATCTTCGACTTTCACGGATTACTTTCACTTTACATTCAAAGATCTCTAATCAAATCCACCCGAAAATTTTGCTTTCACCGAGCTCAGTCCAAAACAATGGTGTATGGCATTTACGACCGTACAAAGCCTCGTAGGGTGCCATCTTAATACTTGATTGAAAGCTGTTGTTGTAAGCGAATTCAATCATCGGCAAATACCGTTCCCATGAACCACTAAACTCGAGGACGCAACATCTTAACATATCCTCAAGTATCTGAATTATCCGCTCGGATTGACCATCGGTTTGGGGGTGAAAGGCGGTGCTGAAATGCAACTTGGTACCCAAAGCTTCTTGCAACTTTTTCCAAAATCGCGAGGTAAACCTCGGATCTCTATCCGACACGATGGAAATAGGCACCCCGTGCAATCTCACAATCTGAGAAACGTACAGTTCGGCTAGTTTGTCCATTGAAAAGTCCGTACGTACGGGGACAAAGTGAGCCGACTTAGTCAATCTATCTACAACGACCCAAACCACATCCTTCTTACTCGACAAGGGCGGTCCGGATACAAAGTCCATTGTGACTCGATCCCATTTCCACTCGGGTATCGTGATTGGTGAAGTAATCTCAAGGCACTTGATGTTCCGCTTTCACTTGTTGACATATTAAGCATCTCAAACAAAGTCGGAGATGTCTCGTTTCATACCATGCCACCTAAACCGACGCGTTTCAAATCGTTGTACATCTTCGTACTCCCCGGGTGGATTGCCATTCGGCTACAATGGGCTTCGTTCAAAATTATCGAAATGAGTTCCGAATTCTTTGGAACACACAGACGACCTTTGAACCTCAAACAATCGTCATCATCGATTTGAAACTCCGAGTCCTTGTTCGGAACACACTCAGCTCGTTTTGCAGCCAACTCGTCGTCGACTTTCTGAGCTTCTCGAATTTGATGCATCAATAGTGGTTTGGCTTTCAATTCAGCTACTAACACACTGTCGGATCAAACAGACAAGTGCACATTCATCGCTCGTAAAGTGAATAATGATTTACGACTCAAGGCATCCGCAACCACATTCGCCTTTCCGGGGTGATAGTCAATGACCAGCTCATAATCCTTTAACAGCTCGAGCCAACGTCTTTGTCGCAGATTTAAGTCTCTTTGGGTCATCAAATATTTGAGACTTTTGTGATCCGAGTACACATGGCACTTCTCACCAAATAAGTAATGTCGCCAAATCTTTAAGGCGAATACGATGGCAGCTAATTCGAGATCATGGGTCGGATAATTTTTCTCGTGTGGCTTTAATTGCCTCGACGCATAGGCCACAACTCAACCTTCTTGCATCAATCGCAACCTAACCCAAGGAGGGAGGCGTCACTATAGATGACAAACTCTTTGCCAGATTCGGGTTGCACTAGAATTGGGGCTCCGTCAAATAAGTTTTCAGTTGATCGAAACTTTTCGACATTTCTCCGTCCATTCGAACTTAACATCCTTTTAGAGTAGCCGTCATCGGCGTGGCTATCGTTGAGAAACCTTTACAAATCGTCGGTAATAACCTAAGCAAGCCCCAAAAAGCTCCGAACCTCAATAATATTTCTGAGGCTTCCAATTAAGTATGGCTGAAATTTTATTGAATTAGACTCGAATACCGATCTGAGATACCACATGACCCAAGAAGCTAACCTCTCTTAACGAAACTCACACTTGCTTGAACTTAGCATATAATTGCTTATCCCGTAAAATTTGCAGCACTAACCTCGGTGTTCATCATGTTCGGTCTCATTTCTTGAATAGACCAAGATGTCATCAATGAACACGACTACTGAATCGATCCAAATATGGTCTGAAGATCCGATTCATTAAATCCATAAATACCGCAGGGCATTAGTAAGCCCAAACGGCATCACTAGGAACTCATAGTGACCATATCTCGCTCAAGGCGGTCTTGGGCACGTCCAATCTCGGATTCGCAATTGATAATAGCCCGATCTCAAATCTATTTTCGAGAACACCGAGGCTCCCTCAGTTGATCGAACAAGTCATCGATACGTGGTAACGGATATTTGTTCTTTATCGTCGCTTTATTAAGTCGACGATAGTCGATCTACAACCGCATGGTTCCATCCTTCTTTTCACAAACAATCTTGGCGCACCCTAAGGCGAAAAACTCAAGCGAGCAAAACCTCTATCCACCAATTCTTGCAACTGAGCTTTCAACTCCTTTAATTCCGTTGGCGCCATACGATACGGAGCTATCGA
Source organism: Gossypium arboreum (assembly GCF_025698485.1). Taxonomy (NCBI): domain Eukaryota; kingdom Viridiplantae; phylum Streptophyta; class Magnoliopsida; order Malvales; family Malvaceae; genus Gossypium; species Gossypium arboreum. The sequence goes on along the minus strand of NC_069072.1, from coordinate 105,678,932 downwards.
AATTGGAGTGGTACCGGTACCAATTCGATGCCAAATTCTATTTCCGAACAGTGGTAAACCCGCAATTCTTCAGGAAAACATCCGGGTATTCACAAACCACGGGCACAGATTCGGGTTTCTTTTCTGATTCCTTGTCATCGAGCACATACGCAAGGTACGCTTCGTACCCTTTTCTTACATATTTCCGGGCCAACATTGCTAATATTACAGCTGGCAACCCCTTTAAGTCCATAGACTCAACCCGAATTATCTCGTTATTCGCGCACCTCAAATCGATAGTCTTGCTTTTGCAATTTACAACCGCATCGTGCATGGTCAACCAATCCAAACCAAGAATAACGTCAAATTCATCGAACAACAAAAGCATCAAGTCCGCCGGAAAACAAGAACCTCGGAACACTAGGGGACTTTTTTTGCACACTTTGTTGACAAGCACGTAATGACCCAAGGGGTTTGACACCCGAATTACAAACTCGAGAGACTCAATAGGCAAAGTCTTACTGGATGCTAAGGTTTCACATATATAAGAATGAGTAGAACCAGGGTCAATCAAAGCAATCACATTAGTGTTGAAAAGAGTGAAAGTACCGGTAATGACATCTGGAGAGGCAGCATCCTCGCGTGCGCGTATGGCATAAGTCCTAGCAGGAGCCCGAGCCTCGGATCTGATGGTAGCATCTCTAGATCCTCTCTGACCGCCACTAACATTGCCGACATTTCTAGGTGGCCTACCTCGAGCAGTGGTAGCACCCGGGTTTCCACTCTGACTTACATTTTGTTCAAGCAACCCCGGGCAATCCTTCATAAGGTGGTCGGCCGATCCGCACTTATAGCAGGAGCGATCACGGAACCAACAGCTCCCCGAATGCCATTTGCCACAATGCAGACACTCCGCCCTCTCTCGGCGATCATTTCCACCACTGGCGATCGAAGTGACTCGTGTGGTCACAGGGGGTCGATCGCGTCCTCGTCTAGAAAAGCCCGTAGCGCCTCTAGACCGGCTCACATCATCTCGAAATCTCTTCGATACCTGTTGAAGAGACTTTCCCGAGGACCTTTTCCGGAATTCTCTAGTTCCCACATCAACTTTTTGTTTCTCTTTTCTAAGCTCTTCGGCTTTACAAGCTCGCTCAACAAGTACTACGAACTCTCGTATTTCGAGAATGCCAACGAACATCCTTATATCATCATTCAGCCCATCCTCGAAGCGTTTACACATAATAGCTTCGGACGAAATGCATTCTCGCGCGTATTGGCTAAGCCTCACAAATTTTCGTTCATAGTCGATGGCGACATAGAACCTTGCTTAAGATCAAGAAATTCCCTTCGCTTTTGGTCGATGAATCTCGACTAATATACTTTTTTCTAACTCGGTTTGAAAGAATTCCCAAGTCACTTGCTCTCTAGGCACCACAAGTCGAGTACTCCACCAATAGTAGGCGGAATCACGTAGCAAGGAGATGGTACACTTTAAGCACTCATCGGTGTACAAGATAGCTCATCGAGCACCGGATAGTGTTGTCCAACCAAAATTCAGCTCGCTTCGGCATCATCATCATCCGTAGCTTTAAATTCAGTGGCCCCATGTTTTCGAATCCTGTTGATCGGGGCTTACTTGACCTTATTTGGTCGATTCTGGGAGGTATTGTAGGTGCGGGGTTGCATTTGTCGGGAATGGAGGTTGTGGAACAGTAGTGTTAGTTCGAATGTATTGGTTAAACCAATCATTCATCACACTATAAAAGGCTTGCCTAGCCTCATCATTCGGATTGCTGGCCATAGGTTGAGAGTCCGCCGGCGCTGTCCCTTGCGCGGAGCAGCGCCACACTCTCCACATCATCAGCTATCGCTCGTTGGGATCGGGATCCATTACTATAAACAAACACAAAGTCAAATTGTCGAAATCACCACACTATCGATTCATCATTTAATGGCATGTATAGCTAGACCCCAAACACATCACGGTAGTCCTAGAATCGACTAAACCGTGGCTCGATACCAATAAAATTGTAACACCCGAACCCGAGACCATCGCCGTTAGTCGGACACGAGGGTTAACAAGCCAAATCCACATATTTCGCCCACCAATTGACATTTCCAGTCAGGCTGGAAAACTGCATCACTGTCGCCTTAAAATCATATCTCGAGTTTCAAAACTCGGAAACTGGTTTCGTAAATTTTCCTGAATTTAGACTCATATATCCATCCATGGATTTATTTTTAGAATTTTTGGTCGGGCCAATTGGTACAGTTTATTAGTTAAAGTCACCCATGTTACAGGGATCGACTACTCTGACCTCCGCGCGTTACAACTTGAATATCTCTCTGTACAGGGCTTTAATACTGGTGCCGTTTGTTTCTAATGAAACTAGACTCAAAATGGAATCTGTACATATAAGGCATGACTCCTAATTCTTTCTGGATAATTTATAGTAAATTTTTAAAGTTTCGACAGGGGACCCAGAAACCGTTCTGGCCCTGTCTCACAATAGCTTTAATATCTCTTAACATGTGACTCCTATGACCGTTTCGTTTCTTCCATATGAAAGTAGACTCATCAAGGTTCATTTACATAGCTTAATCACTATTTAATACCACTCCTACAAATTTTGGTGATTTTCACATTCACGTCACTGCAGCTGGCAGCATCTGTTTTAAGGTAGGTCTTACCTATTTTGTAGTCTCCATGAACCAACTAGTCTTGCCATACATAGGTTCACATATGATCATTTTAACCATACCAATGGCTGATCATGTGACCAACACTCCCATTTCCAATCCATAATCACATCATGACACCATATATATATATACAAACCGCAAATAGTCTAAGTTCAGTACTTCACTTTTACGAGCCATTTTCGCATGGCCGTACACATATACATCACAACATATTTGAACCAACAAGGGGTAGTCCTATACATGCCATTTCAAAGTTCAACCAAAAATTTATACCAAAATGGAGGCTTTGATAGTGTAGATGACTTCGACTTTAATGATCCGGAATCCGATTGCTATCGAGCAAAATCTATAAAACAGAGAGCCAAAGCAACGGGGTAAGCATTTTTATGCTTAGTAATTCTCAAGGAATAAAATCAGCTTTAATTAAAGCAATACATTCACATAGCCAAATGCATCATTTTATTAATACACATTCACATAATCATTCTTACTTCACACTTCATCATTATATACTTTCACAAGGTATCAACCAATTTAATAGCTGAAATTCGTTAGTCGATTGAGCGAATGTTGCTCAAGCATGTCGACTTTTCCAATGCACATATAATCATACCTTATTCTTTGGGCTTTTCGAGCGTACTAATGGAATTTATTACAGCAGCCAACACTCACCTCCAGCCCAAGCTTCTTCGGAATACAACCGGATATAACCATGTGCACGAATGCCTTCGGGTCTTAGCCCGGATAGAACGACTCGCATACGAATGCCTTGGTCTTAGCCCGGATGTAGCCACTAGCACAATTGCCTTGGTCTTAACCGGATATAATTTCCAGCATAAATGTCGTCGGGACTTAGCCCGGATATCATTCAATTGCTCATGCATACATACATCAATAATCATTAGACATTCATGTTTCATTTTCGTTACTAAGGCTCAAACACAAATGTAATCACTAGCATAATCGCCTTCGGGACTTAGCCCGGGTATCATTCAAATACTCATACACACATAAATCAATTATCATTACACATCCATATTTCATTTCACATAATTCAAGTAGGGTCACTTCTTGAGGACTTACCTCGGATGTTGTCGAACGGCTTTTACGGCTATTCGATCACTTTTTCCTTCCCCTTGTCCAATTGTGGCCCTCTAAGCTCTTGAGTTAATTCAAACAAATTCAATTTATTAAAACCTCATTATGCTAGCTTATGGCCGAATATGACAAGGAGTTTAAATGGTCATATGGCCACCCTTTAGCTTGAATACACAATGGTCATGCACATTTTATACTACATCAAGCAATTCAATACAATTCATTCAAGCATCAAGGAAAAGCTAAGGCCATCAATAGGCTACCTAAGGCCGAATATACTTGTCCAATTTGAGGCCAATTATACACTTAATACCACACAAAAACAGCATGCATTTTACTAGTTAATGTTTTACATATTGTGGCTCAATACTTATAATATAGCATCAAGCACTCATATGGCCGATTATACTTAGTCATACTTGCACCAAATCAACAAGAAATTCCAAGATTTCCACATCATATGTGTACTAGGCCGAATGTACTTGCAATTTCACAAACATTCTTCAACATTTTCTTTTTAAACAAACATATTCATCACTTACTTCATAACCAAAACATCATGTGCAAACATATATATACATATATGTGCATGGCCGAATTTCAAGGTGTCCCTAGCCATCCAAAACACAAATTTTAACTAACATGCAAGAAGCATGAACCATGCTCATGAATGCATCATGGCCGAATACATCACAATCATGCCCTTTTCAACTTCAATCATGGTTAAACAAAAGAAAACTCAATGTCTTACTCAAGATGGCTACAAAGAAATCTCAAGAGTAGACAATCCATCATTGCATGCATCATCATCAAGCTTCACACTTAGCATGCAATGGCTTTATCACAATATCAACTTTGACCAAATACCACTTCCATGGCATAACAAGGATTTGAACCATGGCTAACATGAACATCAAGTTGGCAACTAAAACATGCATGAATCTCATGACACAACCTCATACATACCTTAATCTTGGTGCAAGTTTAGCCAAATCTCCTTCTAGATCTCTTCTAAACAAATAAAATGAAGCAAAAATCTCTTCTTCCCTTAGTATTTTCGGCCAAAAGGAGAGAACAAGGATGAACAAAAATTTTGTTTTCCTTCTTAGTTGCACGGCAATGGGGGGGGGGAATGCTACACTCTCACACATATTTTTTTTTTGTTTCTCTTCCCACATCTAATTATTAATCATTTCTTTCATGCTCCATTAACAAAACATGTTTCAACATGCTTTCTTTGCCCATAACCCATGTCATGGCCGCCACCACCTATAAAGGGGGAATTTGACATGCAAGTCCATTATTTTGCATGCATGCTTTAATTAGTCATCACACATTTCCTATCGTACTTTCAAAGTTCACTACTAAGTCCTTTCTAGTGGAATTCACCTTTATAACACTAAATCAATCATCAAAAAATGTCATACATGAGCATACACATATTATAGGCATCAAAATAAATTTTGAATTATTTTTATGCCTCGGTTTTGTGGTCCCGAAACCACATTCCGACTAGGGTCAATTTTGGGCTGTCACAACTCTCCCCCACTTAATAAATTTTCGTCCCCGAAAATCTTACCGGTAAATAGGGTTGGGTATCGCTCTTTCATAGAGTTCTCGGTTTCCCAAGTAGCTTCTTCTATCCCGTGCTTGAACCATAACACCTTCACTAGCGGAACCCGCTTGTTTCGCAACTCTTTCACTTCCCGTGATAGGATACGAATCGGTTCTTCCTCATAACTCATATTGGCTTGAATTTCAACTTCTGATGGACTAATCACGTGCGATGGATCAGATCTATAGCGTCGAAGCATCGAAACATGAAAGACATCGTGAACCTTTTCGAGTTCAGGGGGCAAAATCAAACGATATGCCACTGGACCGACTCGCTCGGATATCTCATATGGCCCAATGAACCTCGGGCTCAACTTGCCCTTACGGCCAAATCTGAGTATCTTTTTCCAAGGCGATACCTTGAGAAACACTTTATCTCCCACCTGATACTCGATGTCCTTACGCTTCAGATCCGCGTTTACTTACGACGATCGGAGGCTATCTTCGGACTTTCACGGATTACTTTCACTTTCTGCTTCAAAGATCTCTAATCAAATCCACCCGAAAATTTTGCTTTCACCGAGCTCGGTCCAAAACAATGGTGTATGGCATTTACGACCGCACAAAGCCTCGTAGGGTGCCATCTTAATACTTGATTGAAAGTCGTTGTTGTAAACGAATTCAATCATCGGCAAATACCGCTCCCATGAACCACTAAACTCGAGGACGCAACATCTTAACATATCCTCAAGTATCCGAATTATCCGCTCGGATTGACCATTGGTTTGGGGGTGAAAGGCGGTCTGAAATGCAACTTGGTACCCAAAGCTTCTTGCAACTTTTTCCAAAATCGCGAGGTAAACCTCGGATCTCTATCCGACACGATGGAAATAGGCACCCGTGCAATCTCACAACGAGAACGTCTGATTCGGCTAGTTTGTCCATTGAAAAGTCCGTACGTACGGGGACAAAGTGAGCCGACTTAGTCAATCTATCTACAACGACCCAAACCGCATCCTTCTTACTCGCTGACAAGGGCAGTCCGGATACAAAGTCCATTGTGACTCGATCCCATTTCCACTCGGGTATCGTGATTGGCTGAAGTAATCCTGAAGGCACTTGATGTTCCGCTTTCACTTGTTGACATATTAAGCATCTCGAAACAAAGTCGGAGATGTCTCGTTTCATACCATGCCACCTAAACCGACGTTTCAAATCGTTGTACATCTTCGTACTCCCCGGGTGGATTGCCATTCGGCTACAATGGGCTTCGTTCAAAATTATCGAAATGAGTTCCGAATTCTTTGGAACACACAGACGACCTTTGAACCTCAAACAATCGTCATCATCGATTTGAAACTCCGAGTCCTTGTTCGGAACACACTCAGCTCGTTTTGCAGCCAACTCGTCGTCGACTTTCTGAGCTTCTCGAATTTGATGCATCAATAGTGGTTTGGCTTTCAATTCAGCTACTAACACACTGTCGGATCAAACAGACAAGTGCACATTCATCGCTCGTAAAGTGAATAATGATTTACGACTCAAGGCATCCGCAACCACATTCGCCTTTCCGGTGATAGTCAATGACCACTCATAATCCTTTAACACTCGAGCCAACGTCTTTGTCGCAGATTTAAGTCTCTTTGGGTCATCAAATATTTGAGACTTTTGTGATCCGAGTACACATGGCACTTCTCACCAAATAAGTAATGTCGCCAAATCTTTAAGGCGAATACGATGGCAGCTAATTCGAGATCATGGGTCGGATAATTTTTCTCGTGTGGCTTTAATTGCCTCGACGCGCAGGCCACAACTCAACCTTCTTGCATCAATACGCAACCTAACCCAAGGAGGGAGGCGTCACTATAGATGACAAACTCTTTGCCAGATTCGGGTTGCACTAGAATTGGGGCTCCCGTCAAATAAGTTTTCAGTTGATCGAAACTTTTCTGACATTTCTCCGTCCATTCGAACTTAACATCCTTTTGGAGTAGCCGTCATCGGCGTGGCTATCGTTGAGAAACCTTTACAAATCGTCGGTAATAACCTAAGAAGCCCCAAAAGCTCTCGAACCTCAATAATATTTCTGAGGCTTCCAATTAAGTATGGCTGAAATTTTATTCGGTCGACTCGAATACCCGATCGCAGATACCACATGGCCCAAGAAGCTAACCTCTCTTAACGTAACTCACACTTGTGAACTTAGCATATAATTGCTTATCCCGTAAAATTTGCAAAGACTAACCTCGGTGTTCATCATGTTCGGTCTCATTTCTTGAATAGACCAAGATGTCATCAATGAACACGACTACGAATCGATCCAAATATGGTCCGAAGATCCGATTCATTAAATCCATAAATACCGCAGGGCATTAGTAAGCCCAAACGGCATCACTAGGAACTCATAGTGACCATATCTCGCTCAAGGCGGTCTTGGGCACGTCCAATCTCGGATTCGCAATTGATAATAGCCCGATCTCAAATCTATTTTCGAGAACACCGAGGCTCCCTTCAGTTGATCGAACAAGTCATCGATACGTGGTAACGGATATTTGTTCTTTATCGTCGCTTTATTAAGCTGACGATAGTCGATGCACAGCCGCATGGTTCCATCCTTCTTTTTCACAAACAACACTGGCGCACCCCAAGGCGAAAAACTCGGGCGACCAAAACCTCTATCCACCAATTCTTGCAACTGAGCTTTCAACTCCTTTAATTCCGTTGGCGCCATACGATACGGAGCTATCGAAATTGAGTGGTACCGGTACCAATTCGATGCCAAATTCTATTTCCGAACAGTGGTAAACCCGCAATTCTTGGGAAAACATCCGGGTATTCACAAACCACGGCACAGATTCGGGTTTCTTTTACGATTCCTTGTCATCGAGCACATACGCAAGGTACGCTTGCCCTTTTCTTACATATTTCGGGCCAACATTGCTAATATTACGGTGGCAACCCTTTAAGTCCGTAGACTCAACCCGAATTATCTCGTTATTCGCGCACCTCAAATCGATAGTCTTGCTTTTGCAATTTACAACCGCATCGTGCATGGTCAACCAATCCAAACCAAGAATAACGTCAAATTCATCGAACAGCAAAAGCATCAAGTCCGCGGAAAACAAGAACCTCGGAACACTAGGGGACTTTTTTGCACACTTTGTTGACAAGCACGTAATGACCCAAGGGTTTGACACCGAATTACAAACTCGAGAGACTCAATAGGCAAAGTCTTATTGGATGCTAAGGTTTCACATATATAAGAATGAGTAGAACCGGGGTCAATCAAAGCAATCACATTAGTGTTGAAAAGAGTGAAAGTACCGTAATGACATCCGGAGAGCAGATCCTCGGCGTGCGCGTATGGCATAAGTCCTAGCAGAGCCCGAGCCTCGGATCGATGGTAGCATCTCTAGATCCTCTCGACCGCCACTAACATTGCCGACATTTCTAGGTGGCCTACCTCGGCGATGGTAGCACCCGGGTTTCCACTCGACTTACATTTTGTTCAAGCAACCCCGGCAATCCTTCATAAGGTGGTCGGCCGATCCGCACTTATAGCAGGGCGATCACGGAACCAACAGCTCCCGAATGCCATTTGCCACAATGCGGACACTCGCCCTCTCTCGTGATCATTTCCACCATCGGCGATCGAAGTGACTCGTGTGGTCACAGGGGTCGATCGCGTCCTCGTCTAGAAAGCCCGTAGCGCCTCTAGACCGGCTCACATCATCTCGAAATCTCTTCGACTGTTGAAGAGACTTTCCGAGGACCTTTTCGAATTCTCTAGTTCCCACATCAACTTTTTGTTTCTCTTTTCTAAGCTCTTGACTTTACAAGCTCGCTCAACAAGTACTACGAACTCTCGTATTTCGAGAATGCCAACGAACATCCTTATATCATCATTCAGCCCATCCTCGGCGTTTACACATAATAGCTTCGGACGAAATGCATTCTCGCGTATTGGCTAAGCCTCACAAATTTTCGTTCATAGTCGATGGCGACATAGAACCTTGCTTAAGATCAAGAAATTCCCTTCGCTTTTGGTCGATGAATCTCTGACTAATATACTTTTTTCGGAACTCGGTTTGAAAGAATTCCCAAGTCACTTGCTCTCTAGGCACCACAAGTCGAGTACTCCACCAATAGTAGGCGGAATCACGTAGCAAGGAGATGGTACACTTTAAGCACTCATCGGTGTACAAGATAGCTCATCGAGCACCGGATAGTGTTGTCCAACCAAAATTCAGCTCGCTTCGGCATCATCATCATCCGTAGCTTTAAATTCAGTGGCCCCATGTTTTGAATCCTGTTGATCGGGGCTTACTTGACCTTATTTGGTCGATTCGGGAGGTATTGTAGGTCTTTGGGTTGCATTTGTCGGGAATGGAGGTTGTGGAACAGTCGTGTTAGTTCGAATGTATTGGTTAAACCAATCATTCATCACACTATAAAAGGCTTGCCTAGCCTCATCATTCGGATTGCTGGCCATAGGTTGAGAGTCCGCCGCTTGCTGTCCCTTGCGCGGAGCAGCGCCACACTCTCCACATCATCAGCTATCGCTCGGTTGGGATCGGGATCCATTACTATAAACAAACACAAAGTCAAATTGTCGAAATCACCACACTATCGATTCATCATTTAATGGCATGTATAGCTAGACCCCAAACACATCACGGTAGTCCTAGAATCGACTAAACCGTGGCTCGATACCAATAAATTGTAACACCCGAACCCGAGACCATCGCCGGTGTCGGACACGAGGGGTTAACAAGCCAAATCCACATATTTCGCCCACCAATTGACATTTCCAGTCAGGCTGGAAAACTGCATCACTGTCGCCTTAAAAATCATATCTCGAGTTTCAAAACTCGGAAACTGGTTTCGTAAATTTTCCCTGAATTTAGACTCATATATCCATCCATGGATTTATTTTTAGAATTTTTGGTCGGGCCAATTGGTACAGTTTATTAGTTAAAGTCACCCATGTTACAGGGATCGACTACTCTGACCTCCGCGCGTTACAACTTGAATATCTCTCTGTACAGGGCTTTAATACTGGTGCCGTTTGTTTCTAATGAAACTAGACTCAAAATGGAATCTGTACATATAAGGCATGACTCCTAATTCTTTCTGGATAATTTATAGTAAATTTTTAAATTTTCGACAGGGGACCCAGAAACCGTTCTGCCCCTATCTCACAATAGCTTTAATATCTCTTAACATGTGACTCCTATGACCGTTTCGTTTCTTCCATATGAAAGTAGACTCATCAAGGTTCATTTACATAGCTTAATCACTATTTAATACCACTCCTACAAATTTTGGTGATTTTTCACATTCACGTCACTGCAGCTGGCAGCATCTGTTTTTAAGGTAGGTCTTACCTATTTTGTAGTCTTCATGAACCAACTAGTCTTGCCATACATAGGTTCACATATGATCATTTTAACCATACCAATGGCTGATCATGTGACCAACACTCCCATTTCCAATCCATAATCACATCATGACACCATATATATATATACAAACCGCAAATAGTCTAAGTTCGTACTTCACTTTTACGAGCCATTTTCGCATGGCCGTACACATATACATCACAACATATTTGAACCAACAAGGGATAGTCCTATACATGCCATTTCAAAGTTCAACCAAAAATTTATACCAAAATGGAGGCTTTGATAGTGTAGATGACTTCGACTTTAATGATCCTGAATCCGATTGCTATCGAGCAAAATCTATAAAACAGAGAGCCAAAGCAACGGGGTAAGCATTTTTATGCTTAGTAATTCTCAAGGAATAAAATCAGCTTTAATTAAAGCAATACATTCACATAGCCAAATGCATCATTTTATTAATACACATTCACATAATCATTCTTACTTCACACTTCATCATTATATACTTTCACAAGGTATCAACCAATTTAATAGCTGAAATTCGTTAGTCGATTGAGCGAATGTTGCTCAAGCATGTCGACTTTTCCAATGCACATATAATCATACCTTATTCTTTGGGCTTTTCGAGCGTACTAATGGAATTTATTACAGCAGCCAACACTCACCTCCAGCCCAAGCTTCTTCGGAATACAACCGGATATAACCATGTGCACGAATGCCTTCGGGTCTTAGCCCGGATAGAACGACTCGCACGAATGCCTTCGGGTCTTAGCCCGGATGTAGCCACTAGCACAATTGCCTTGGTCTTAACCGGATATAATTTCCAGCATAAATGTCGTCGGGACTTAGCCGGATATCATTCAATTGCTCATGCATACATACATCAATAATCATTAGACATTCATGTTTCATTTTCGTTACTAAGGCTCAAACACAAATGTAATCACTAGCATAATCGCCTTCGGGACTTAGCCCGGTATCATTCAAATACTCATACACACATAAATCAATTATCATTACACATCCATATTTCATTTCACATAATTCAAGTAGGGTCACTTCTTGAGGACTTACCTCGGATGTTGTCGAACGGCTTTTACGGCTATTCGATCACTTTTTCCTTCCCCTTGTCCAATTGTGGCCCTCTAAGCTCTTGAGTTAATTCAAACAAATTCAATTTATTAAAACCTCATTATGCTAGCTTATGGCGAATATGACAAGGAGTTTAAATGGTCATATGGCCACCCTTTAGCTTGAATACACAATGGTCATGCACATTTTATACTACATCAAGCAATTCAATACAATTCATTCAAGCATCAAGGAAAAGCTAAGGCCATCAATAGGCTACCTAAGGCCGAATATACTTGTCCAATTTGAGGCCAATTATACACTTAATACCACACAAAAACAGCATGCATTTTACTAGTTAATGTTTTACATATTGTGGCTCAATACTTATAATATAGCATCAAGCACTCATATGGCCGATTATACTTAGTCATACTTGCACCAAATCAACAAGAAATTCCAAGATTTCCACATCATATGTGTACTAGGCCGAATGTACTTGCAATTTCACAAACATTCTTCAACATTTTCTTTTTAAACAAACATATTCATCACTTACTTCATAACCAAAACATCATGTGCAAACATATATATACATATATGTGCATGGTCAATTTCAAGGTGTCCCTAGCCATCCAAAACACAAATTTTAACTAACATGCAAGAAGCATGAACCATGCTCATGAATGCATCATGGCGAATACATCACAATCATGCCCTTTTCAACTTCAATCATGGTTAAACAAAAGAAAACTCAATGTCTTACTCAAGATGGCTACAAAGAAATCTCAAGAGTAGACAATCCATCATTGCATGCATCATCATCAAGCTTCACACTTAGCATGCAATGGCTTTATCACAATATCAACTTTGACCAAATACCACTTCCATGGCATAACAAGGATTTGAACCATGGCTAACATGAACATCAAGTTGGCAACTAAAACATGCATGAATCTCATGACACAACCTCATACATACCTTAATCTTGGTGCAAGTTTAGCCAAATCTCCTTCTAGATCTCTTCTAAACAAATAAAATGAAGCAAAAATCTCTTCTTCCCTTAGTATTTTCGGCCAAAAGGAGAGAACAAGGATGAACAAAAATTTTGTTTTCCTTCTTAGTTGCACGGCAATGGGGGGAATGCTACACTCTCACACATATTTTTTTTGTTTCTCTTCCCACATCTAATTATTAATCATTTCTTTCATGCTCCATTAACAAAACATGTTTCAACATGTTTTCTTTGCCCATAACCCATGTCATGGCCGCCACCACCTATAAAGGGGAATTTGACATGCAAGTCCATTATTTTGCATGCATGCTTTAATTAGTCATCACACATTTCCCTATCGTACTTTCAAAGTTCACTACTAAGTCCTTTCTAGTGGAATTCACCTTTATAACACTAAATCAATCATCAAAAAATGTCATACATGAGCATACACATATTATAGGCATCAAAATAAATTTTGAATTATTTTTATGCCTCGGTTTTGTGGTCCCGAAACCACATTCCGACTAGGGTCAATTTTGGGCTGTCACATGTTGCACTTACATTTCAGTAAATATCACTCATTCACATTGATTATATACTTAAGTCAAGCATACAAAGCCTTAATCATGCATTCAGGACTAAATTGATAACATACAAAAATTTTAGAAACTTATAAAAATTTCAACCTTTCAAGCATCACACGCCTGTGTGAATAGGCCGTGTGTCTCACACGACTAGTAGAAAAACCCTTGTCTTAGACCGTGTGAAAACAGGGCATACATACTGACTTGCACCACACGGCCAAAGACACGCTCATGTGCCTTAGCCGTGGTCAAAACTTACTTGGGTCACACGGCCGACTACATGCCCATGCGCTAGGCCATGTGTCATTTAAGGGGGTATACTGACTTATGTCACACGGTCAATCACATGCCCGTGTGTGAACCGTGTGACACACACGGGCAATAGACACGCCCGTGTGTCTAAACCATGTTAAACCTATAAGGTATACTGACTTAATTTGTACGGTACCCCAAGGGACACACGGCCGTGTAACTTAACCGTGTGTCACACACGGCTGAGACACATGCTCGTGTCTCTGCCCGTGTGGACAAAAATAGGTCATTTGCAAAGCCATTTGCCACCTTATAAATACAAGCATTTACAAACATAATTGACCACATTTATACAACTCAATTGGCAACCAAACTAACCATTTCAATACACATAATAAGCCATATCAAAACTTACCATTTACAAATCCAAATACCTATTTAACCACATGTATTATCCATTCATCTAACATCTATATATCAAGACTTCATTTGCATAATCTCATTCCATCTTTCCTTGCTAAAACATACCAAAATTGAACACTTCAATTCAACTAAAATATAACATCAAAATAAGCCAAATCACATGGCTTAACATATACACAAAAAATATGCTAAAGTCAAGATATCAAGTAGCATAACTATCATCCCTTAAACTAGCCTATACATGCCACATTTACAAATTCACAAGTTCAAAACTACCAATCAGAACTTGGATAGTGTGATGTGCAACTCCGAATTGTTCGAAACGAGCGAGCAACAAGCCTTTATAAATCATAGAAAAAAAATAGAGTAAGCTTTATAGCTTAGTAAGCCCGTATAATTCAGAATTAAACTTACCATTTATACAAAACCAAGCAATAAATAAAAATCCCAACAATTCAATTTAACCATCACCTATTCACACATAAACATCACATATTAGTCATTTAACATAGACATAAACCATCTATTAATACAATACTCTGTTTTATTCCAAAATTCACATATCAAACATATAACCATAATATCACTTATAACTCGTAACTTATCCGTATAAATAGTATTTAGGCCTGTTGAACCTATTAGAACTTCAAAGGATAGTCGAGTGAACAATACCAGTAATCCGCCAATTCATCATCATACATGCTCTTTCGAGTCATAATCAGTAAGCTCCTCCCAAGCTGATAAACAATAAGCTCTATTGAGCTGAACAGTAAGCTCTTTCAAGCTACATAGGTAAGCTCTAATGAGCTGAAACAGTAAGCTCTTAGAAGCTGAATTAGTAAACTCGTATGAGCTGGGGTGAGTTCGCAACAAATGTAGGAGCTCGACCAATACGGTAATTCCAGTAACATGTCACTCGTATCCAATGAATTCATATAGTTCAAACGGGACTTAGTAACGAATACAATATATCGTTAATACATTTATATTTCAAGTATTCCAATTATATACATTCAATTCAACAATTACAAGTATAGAAAAGTTCAATTCTAATTATACAAACTTACCTCGTAACCTTGGATAAAACTATCGACTATTCGTCGATCTTTCCTTTCACCTGATCTAAACTTGATCTCGGCTTATCTTGATCTATATTATATCAAATTAACTCATTCAAACTTTCATTCAATTCAATTTAGCCTAAAACATTTATTTTGGCTAAATTACAAATTTACCCCTAGACTTTTGACTGCTTTTCAATTTAGTCCTTTTTACACAGAATGGAAAATTTATGCAATTTACCCTTAACCCATGCATAGCCAAATTTCACATAACTATATAGCAGCCCATATTTTCATCTTATTCACATTTTAAACCACAACATTTCCATCTTTCACAATTTAATCCCTAATTCTCATTTTTGTCAAAAGTCACTTTATAAAACTTGTATATCTATTAACAAGCATCAATAATCTAACAAGAAACTTCAAAATACCCAAGTATTCAACAATGGCGTATCTCAAAATCTATAACAGATTCAAAAACGAAGGTACGGGCTAGCTAGATTAAGCTGCAACGAGCTCAGAAACGTAGAAATCACTAAAAACCAAACAAAAATCATACCTTAATCAAAAATTGAAGTTGCTGAAACCATGGAAGCTTAAAAATCCTTATTTGTTTCTCAAATTCGGTTTAATGATGAATGGTTTAACAAGATGTTTTATTTTTTTATTATTAATAACTTAATTAACTAAATTACCAATATAACCTTGTTAATATAATTTAAACATCATTAAAACAATGTCCATGAATGTCCACTTACATTATAAATGGACTAATTACATAATAAGGACTTCCATATTAATAAACCATAGCTATTTAATACATTTAAACAATAGAATCAAATTTTACGCGTTACGCGGTTTAGTCATTTTTACCGAATTAAGCATTTAAACAGTAAAATTTCTTTACGAAACTTTCTAATAAACCGTAATTTATACATATTTTTACCCCATTTTTAATGCATTTTATGGATGATTTCCCATTAGAATTGGTGAATTCAATGCTCCTAATGCTTTAATTTCATGTTTTATACTTAAGAGAGCATAGGAGAGCGAAAGGAATGAGAAACGGGCCAAAAACAGAGAAAAATGGGCCAAAGTAAGAATTCAACATGGCCTGGACCTCCTCACACGGACAGACCACACAGCCATGTCAATTTGGCATATTCGAAGCACGACTCACACTGGCGTGTCACACGGGCGTTCCCTGCTGAGCCCAAGTTGAGTCCAATTCGAAAAAGGCCAATTTTGAGGGCTTCTAGGCATTCTAAAGCCTATAAATACACCCTAGAGGAGGAAATTAAGGGGACACACAGGGAGGAAGGAAGTAATAACTCGAAGGATGCCGATTGATCCATCTTAGAAGTCAGATTCATCATCAAGACTAAAGATCTCCCTTCAATTTCCATTCAGGAGTTTTGGGTTTTCTTTATGTTTTGTACTCATTATTCTTCTGAGATGTTTTCCTTTTTAGTTATGAACTAAATCCTCTAAATACCTAGGGGGAATGAAACCTAATACGAATCTTGTTATTATTTTCTGAATTGTATGATAAATATTTAACTTGTTCTTAATTATGTGTTCTTAATTCTTGTTTTGTTATCCTAGGATACTGATTCAAGATAAGCTCTTATTCAAAAGAGGAATAGACCCTGTCTAAGAGTACATTTGTCATAATTAAGCAGAGTTGATTGCGCGCCTAGAGATAGGGTGACAAGATTTTGCTGGATTAGGGTGAAACCTAATAAAGGGATCTATAGATCGAGTTAATGCAACCCTAGAGTGTTAATTAGAGAAAAGTCTCAATTATTCAATCTAGGGATTAGACGTTATTAGTCTTGAATAGGGATAATAACATAACTTAGGGATCTCTACGGAACAAGTTAAATGAATAAATCGTCCGATTTGGAGCCAGAATAACAAGTACAGTCTAGGTAGATTTTTCCTTAGGTATTGTCTTAATTCAATCGTTTCCAAAAGTAATCCCCAATTCCATTCCCTGTGAGTTCTTAGATTAGTTAATTAGTTAGTTAAAACAAAACTACCTTAGTTTTAGGCTAGATAATAAAAAGATAGTCATTACTTGTACTTTTAGTTCCTTTGGGTTCGACAATCCGGTCTTGCTAAAACTATACTACTGTTCGATAGGTACACTTGCCTACATCGCGATAATAGTTAGTTTCAAGAACGATTAATTATAAATATATAAAACTTATCATACAAAATTACGCGATCAAGTTTTTGGCGTTGTTGCTGGGGAACTAAGATATTAGGAACGCTCAATTTTTATTACTTTAGCCATTGATTTTTCTTGCAATTTAATTTAATTTTTTTATTATTATTATTTATTAATTTAATTTTTCTTTCTCTTGGCAGGTTTTTATAGTTTATGACTAGAAGAAACCCGTCAGGACCACTACTCTTTGACGAAGAAATCGATTCCATAGTTCACAGAAACCAAAGAGAAATAAGGAGAAGCTTAAGATACACAGAGAACGAGCAAGAGGACGATACTCAACCCCCAAATGAAGAGATGGATGAAAACCAAGACAATCAGCTACCTCCTGTAATTGCAGTTAATCAAAATCCTGCTCCACGCACTATGTATGATTATGCTAAACCTTCTTTAATAGGAACTGAATCGAGCATAGTTAGATCTGCTGTAGCTGCAAATAATTTTGAACTAAAACTTAACACTATTCAAATGATATAGCAATTTGTTCAGTTTGATGGTTTGCAAGATGAGGATCCTAACGCTCATTTAGCAAACTTTTTGGAACTATACCATACATTTAAAATTAATGGTGTTTTTAATGATGTCATTCGTCTTCGGTTATTCCTTTTTTCATTGAGGAACAAAGCTAAACAGTGGTTGAACTCGTTACCACAAGGGTCAATTACTACTTGGGAACAAATGACTGAAAAATTTTTACTAAAATATTTTTCGCCGGGTAAAACGGCTAAATTATGTAATGATATCTCTTCGTTTGTGTAGATGGACTTAGAAACTCTTTACGATGCATGAGAGAGATACAGGGACTTACTGAGAAGGTTCCCTCACAATGGGTTACCGCTTTGACTTCAGGTTCAAACATTCCATAATGGCCTGAATCCTTCAACTCGACAAATGGTTGACGCAACTGCTGGCAGAACCATCAATAATAAAACACCTGAAGATGCTCATGAGTTTATAGAGGAGATGTCATTGAATAACTATTAGTGGCAAGTCATTAGGACTAAGCTAACTAAAACAGTAGGCGTTTATAACGTCGATTCGGTTACTATGCTGTTAAACCAGGTAGAACTTCTAAATAAAAAGATTGATAGTTTTCTTAATTCTTCACAGGTTCACCCAGTAATGCAGTGCGAAGCAAATGGAGGTGGAAGAAGCCATTTGGAATACCAACCTTATGGCCACAACATGCATAACAAGCAGTTAAATTACATGGGTAATAATCCTCGATCTCAAAACAATCCATATAGTAACACTTACAATACAGGTTGGAAGAACCACCCAAATTTCTCATGGGGCGGTCAAGGAAATCAAAGACCACAACATCCTCCGAGTTTTCAACAGCCACCCTATCAATAGGAAAAGAAATCGAACCTTGAAGAGATGCTCACAAAGTTTATCTCTGTGTTAGAAACCCATTTTCAGAACACCGAAAAAGCACTTAAATATCAACAAGTGTCAATCCAAGGGCTTGAAACCCATATAGGCCAGCTTTCTAAACTAATCTCCGAATGACCACAAGGTAGCTTGCCAAGTAATACTGAACCCAAACCAAGGGAACAACTCAACGCAATTAATACTCAAGATGACAAAGGAGTCGTTCAGCCTGAGCCAGAACCGAGGCAAGAAACTGTGGTAAGCAAAGGTCAAGGTAAGGTAGGTCATAATAAAAACAAATCAGTGAATGTCAAATATAAACCTCATTTACCATACCCCAACGCGACAAGGAAAGACCACTCAGATGAACAATTTGGAAAATTCCTTAAACTCTTAAAAAAATTACATATTAACTTACTGTTTATTGAAGCCCTATCGCAGATGCCAAACGCAATGAAATTTTTAAAGGAGCTTTTAGCAAATAAGCAGAAGTAGGACGAGGCGTTGCATGTGGAGCTAAATGCAGTTTGCTCAGCTATTCTCCAAAATAAACTACCCAACAAAATAAAAGATCCAGGGAGTTTTATGATTCATTACTTAATTGGTAGTTTAGATGTTAATAATGTATTAGCCGATTTAGGGGCTGCTATTAACGTCATGCCCTACAAAATGTTTGAACATTTAGGTCTCGGGAAACCCAAACAGACTAGGATGAGCATTCAATTAGCAGACAAAACTATAAGATTTCCTACGGGTATTATTGAAGATGTGCTAGTTAAAATCAATAAATTTATATTTCCCGTTGACGTCATTATTTTAGACATAGAGGAAGATAGCAACACTCCTTTGATCTTAGGAAGGACTTTTTTAGCAATTGCTAAAATTATTATTGATGTTGGCACAGGTGAACTCACACTCCGTGTGGGAGACGAAACAATCACTCTTCAAGCTCACAATTCTAGCAACACATCAGAAATTGAAGGTGATCGTTTAACCCATTCTACTAAAACTGACACTATGGTACAACCTACTTTGCAGGAAATGAGTCTGAAGGAAGCACACGAGTCATTCTCAAGCAATAGTAGAGGACCTATTCATGAAGATCAAAGGTTACAAATTGAGGAGCTAGATGAATGGCGGACGCATAAACCGAGAACACACGATAAACCAAAACTACGCCAGAATGAGCTCAATACCTTTCCAAATCAACTTAAGGTTGGAGATAAAGTCTTATTAGATGTCGCAGATCCTCACATTGTCACTACCACACCGAATGAAGAAATCCCTCTTACGGTACTTAGCATTTTCCCATTCGGTACAGTCGAGGTGAGTCATCCCAAGTTCGGAACTTTTAAAGTAAACAACACCCGTCTAAAACCTTATTTTGATGAGAATGATAGCAGGAATGAGGAGTATAAACTTCTGAATTCACCATGATCATTCAATGGAGAGGTAAGTCGAGCTTAGACTATAAATAAGCGCTTCTCAGGAGGCAACCTGAGCACTAACTGTATTAACTTCTTTAAAATTTAGTCTTCAACACCTAACTTACTAACGGAGCTCTTGAATATAGGTTTTCCACAGAGACACAGCCAAGCACACGGGCGTGCTTTGGGCCGTGTGAAAATAGGGCAATGATTTTCCCAAACATGGGCTATGATAAAAAGCCACGGCCGTGCAACATGGCCGTGGTCGAACCTGCCAAAACAACACGGGCATGCGACACGTCCGTTTGAAAGAACCGTGGGTGAACCTGTTAAAACAGCACAGGCGTGCACGCTCATGTCTAGCACCCATGGTCAAACCTATTAGATTGACACGGGCGTGGGTGAAGCGAACAACACCAGACACGGCCATACGACACAACCATGGGCACCCACACGCCTAAGGAACACGGGTGTGTACTAAATGTAAGACGCGCCCAAACTCAAAATTCGCGAATCACACAGGCTGAAATTGGGGAACACGGGCGTGTTACCTGGCCGTGTGCCCCAAAATCTATAAATAGGCTGCACTATTCATTGTCTTCTTCACCCAAAAACCCTAACCCTAGCCGCTGCAAGTCCATACGACCTCCCTGCCATGCCCGTGCGCCGCTTCCAATCTCATTCCTGATGCTTATTCTTCTATTTTTTAGCGTTTGTTCACTCTTTTACCTTTAACTCCATGCATTTTTAATGTTATAATCTTCATGTATCTCACACTATGCTATTATTCAAGTTTCATTTCTTTTATGATTAGTTATCATTCATTCCCCATGACATATTTTTATGAAACCCTCATGCCTTATTCACCTATTCTAAATCAATATTCATAGTTTTCAATTGCTTTTTTTTATTTACCATTACAACTCATGCCATGTGTCAAATTTATGCTCTTTATATTTCCATGAAATTCGATGCCCATTCTCATGCCCTTACAATGCCAATGTCACGAAATTATGCTATCAAAATTATTATGTTGGCTGAGATTGGTTAGTATTAGTAATTTTGGCTGAAATTGTTAGTTCAAATTCATGGCTTTTCAATTTCGTTTACCTACTATTATTATCTTTTATAATTGTAGGTACCATGTCATCCTCACGTGGTAAAAAGGCCGTTGTCCCTACTTCAAAGAAAAGGAAGGGAGCGTCATCTTCCTCGATTCCTACCGCAGAAGTTCGTCACCCTTTCCTGAGGGTCCCCATCGGGCCCTACGAAGAACTATTCCAAATACTACGGGCCCGACCTTTAATTGCGGGCCACTGCATCGACTGGGCTGCAATAGAACAAGTTCAATTGGCTGATACGATTCGGGCCCTCCTAACCACCGACCCTTGGAAGCTTTTCTTTGGGATCATCGAGCCAACGTATCTCGAGCTTACGATGGAATTATGCTCCACATTTCATCTTCAGACCGTGATGACGAACTACGATGATCCCGGCACGGTGCAATTTCGCCTAGGCCGATTAATCACAAAGACAACAGTACGAAATCTGATCTTGCCTGCACTGGGTTTATATACGGAGGAATTCAAGGAGGAGAATGACTTACATGCTCTAAACCGCCACATCCATCGTTCTCCGTCACGATGCTGGGATGCACTAGGAACAGGTGGGGTTACCTATAATCCTAGCCACTCCAAGGCATCGGCTCTCCCTCCGTTTCTGAGGTACCTACATGCCATTTTGGTTCACATGATTACAGGATGGTGAGAGAGCACTGGCATCGTCAACACTCATGACGCCTACTTTTTATGGTGTATGTCGCATGGGCACGTCATCGACCTTGCCTATTTTATCGCCCTCGCGATTCAATACTAGACGGAGCGGCATACGAAGGGGGTCATCTCCATTGGCCCCTATGTTACTCTGTTGGCTTGACACATTGGGCTCCTCAGCACCACAGCCCAAGAATCATCCTTAACCCTCATTGGTTAGATGTCTCCACAAGGCATCTCGAGCATGCTTAGCATGAGGATGATCGAAAAGCACTGAGGAACCTACCCTCCTCAATATCGTCTCACCCAATCTACCAAGGAGGAGGCCTACGAGGACATTCCTGATGAAGTCCCTCCACAGCTTGAGGACCCATCGACTCAGCCACCACTACCCTCTCGTCCAGTTCATACGGTGGCTTCATATGCTAACATCTCTGAGCGCCTCACTCGATTCGAGCAGCAGTATTTTCAATGATTTGACAACATTGATGCTACTATACAACAGATTTGTCAGCACCTCCACATCTCATCGCCAGTCCCACCTCGCGAACCATGCAACGATGAAGATGTTTAAAACATTTATTTATTATTTTATGTTTTTAATTTTTATTAAAACTACTTTTTATTTTTATTAAGATTTTAGAATTTTATTTTATTATCAATTTCGGTTATTTCATTAAGAGTAATTATTCTTACTAATATCCCCTTAAAAGGTCATGATTTTATCACAGTTATATAGAGCTCCTAAGCTCATCATTACATAGGAACTAAAAACTCCACCGGGATAGGTTCTCCACGACTGCCATGTCCTGATCGACCACTACCATAGCTACCACTAGATATAATATTCTTTTGGCACAGGACTTATAGACTAATAAACCTCTACCACTGCCAGAGTATCCTCCTCCACTCTCGCACCGATTACTCTTCCAAACTCCAGTTCAAGGAATTCATTATACAGGAAGTTTCACTTCTCCCTCTATCTTATGATTACAAATTTATCTTTTCCTATCTATCTTTGTACATTGAGGGCAATGTACATCTTAAGTGTGGGGGGTATTTATTTCATTATCAGAAAAATCCCTGAATGACTACCTTGTTCTCTTGAAAAGCTCTCACATCGTGTTTAGGATAAATTTTGATTGATTTATGATTTTGATTGATATATCTTGAATTAAAACATAGGCATTTATGCATTGATTGTTTAATCCTTAAGACATTAGAGAATCAAGCACGATAAGATGATTTTTAGGAATTTAAAATTTTAAGTTGTTTCCCCAAAGTTTAGGTATTACTTTGAGTTGGAATTCACAAGTTTTAAACATCAAAAAGCCATAAAATTTGTGAGATTTTTGAGCCTTTTGAGCATCTATTAACTCTTTCATGCTCACTTTTATTATTGCTTTGAGCGCGTCAGTATTGAACTATTATTCTAAAACTTGCTTGATTATGCATGTCAAGACCACACCATTTGATTTGATATGTCAAAATGAGAAAGGCACTTAGGATTAACCCACTCATGCCATGAAGAGCCTACTTCCACGATTAACCCTTAGTAAACCCCGTTGAGCTAACAAGCCATTTCTTGTATTACCCTTAATATTAACCCTTAATTTGATCCCCAATTTTTTGTCGAGATTGGAATTGAAATAGTTGATTAGCTAAGTTTTATTCTACTTTGTGTTTAACTTATTCTTTAAAAAAAATATGTATATATCTTAATAGTAGTAATCTTCTGAGCTAAAGAAGTTAAATTCCATATTCTGAGAAAAGCTCTGTTGTACACAATTGATGACTAGCTATTTTTCTAGTTAGGCAAATTTTTCAAGTCAATCTCGATTCTAACCTTTTCTTTCAGCTTGTGACAACACCCCCTAACCAAGCCTCATTACAACCTTCTAAAGACCTTTTGATTGATGTATCATCTCAAATTATAGTGGTGGAGATTTGATTTTCATGCAAGCCTATGGTAATGAGTTTTCATTATTGACTATTGAGTGCTTCATTTATTATCCTTAAACACTTCGAGTGATTTGAGTGAATCTTTAGTGAGGATGTAAAACTCTGTGACATTTTGAATACATCTAACCCCCCAAACCCAGCCCAGACGTTATGACCGAATCCGACGTGTCACATTGTAGCGTTACTAGAAAATTCATGTTTTATCTAAAGTCTTTCTTAGTGTTTAAAGAATATCCTCGTTATAGATTAAAGTGAATGGAAGCTGTGCACCAGGTAGAATGCCAGAAAAGAGGAGGTGAGTCAATTAGACTGCTTAAGTACCTAGCTCTCCACAGATCCAATCCTAGACATGCACACAACTATTGCTACACTTTAACAAAGTGATTGTTTAGGGAAAACCAATTCGTTTAAAACCATTTTAAAAGGTTATTAATTTTGAAAACATTTTCCTTGCGGAAGCTTTACTTTGTTAACGCGATATTTTGAAATCTAGTAACCTTTTTAAAACGCGCCCTAGAGCTATTCAATTTCAAACAATTTAAAACAATATCATATATAAGCTAACAAAACATACTAAAAACAATTAAAAATAATTAAAATGGCCTTGTTACAACTTAAAAACCCAAAACAATTAAAGTAAGTGCTGATCAAAACACATGAAGAAAAGCGAATTTGTAAAACATGTGGCCACTCCGAATCCCTCACGGCTCCAAGTCCACTATGGTTGGGGATTTCCTGCATGGATGAAATTAAGGGGTGAGTTTGGAAAACTTTGTGTGTAAAATAACCCAACCATAGTCCAAATTAGATCAAATCGCAGAAACAGATTAAGTCGGGCCTTAGCCTTATACAGAATTTAGAATGAAGCCCATAGGCCCATAATGAATCTGATGTATATATCATGTATGCGTAAAACCCAACCCATATCCATCCGTATACACCCCGTACCAACCTTACACCATGTGGGAGACAACTCGCCCACCCATCCGCTACACGCCACGTAATTTGCAAGCATGGTCGCCGAGCATGATATTGTGACAGAGTCACCAGATATAGATATTGTGGCAAAGCCACCAGAACAGATATTTGTGGCGTAGCCACCAGAAACAGATATTTGTGGCATAGCCACCAGAACTCTTCCTCCATCAATAGAACCCATATCCCATGCAACAGATATACATGTCATGGCATACAACATACAGAATCAGAATATCATGCATTTCAGTCAAAATTAATCCTAAGGGTATAATGGTAATTTTTATACTTAGGGGTATTTTAGTAAATTCACTATTTTTGGGTTTTCATGCATGTTACAGCCATTAACGTATTAACAGAAACACTTACCGAGCATTTTTACCAAATTGGGCCCGTTGTCCCATTAACCCGATTTTGGCCCATTAAACCCAAATATACCGAAGTGCACGAAATTGTGCACTCTGCAATCTTACCGCTTGAGATTACCAAGATTAAAAAAACAATCCCACGAGTGCTCGCACACTCGCAAGTCCACAAAATGTTGGCTCTTCGGCATTTCGACTTTTCGACTTTTCGACTTTTGCCGATCTAGTCTATAAGTGGGTGTCATTTACACACTTGTTTTACGATGAAACGCTGACGAGTTCCACACATGAGTTGCCTTTTCCAGAATATGGACTAGATCTAAATCTAGCCGTTCCAATTATCCAAGCCCTCAATCAGTAGCCTTTAATCCACACTAGAGCAAAACAAATCAAATAACACCACTAAACCCTTTTAGTTTAGTCGACAGGCACCCTTTGCATATAGGGGTTTTCGGCTTTTATTTAAATCACCAAATAATGGATAGAGAAGGGATTCTGAGCACTTACCAAAGATTTACTTGCCAAAAATGCTCCCAAGTACCTTCCTATTCCCGATTTGTTATAGATCTAACCCAAAATACGAATAGAGAATAGATCTAGGTGATTCAGCTTTTGAAGGAACGAGATGGAGAATAGAAGTTTGTGAAGTAAAGGGGAGATGTCGGCAGAAGGATAAGAGAGTTGTGAGGTTCGGCTTTTTGGCAAAGAGAAAAGTCACTATATTCGGCGATAATGAGAAGAGAATCAAAGAGAAAGGACTTATGAGTAGGAGTAGAAGATTAAGCTTGGTGAAGAAAAGAACCGAAAACAATGAAGGTCGACTAACACTTAAAAATACCCAAAACTAAACAAAGAAGAAAAACAACCCATACAAGCTAAAATTTTAAGAGCTTTTTCAGTATTTAATTGCCTATTGCCGAATTGGTACTACCATGAGTCCTATTTCGGCATAAAATCCTTCCCAAGTTCAAATTCCATGTTTTTCTCCTTAATTTTAGCCACCACCTAATTTGAATTCCATCCAAATCCTTCCTACAGATTAGCAGCCACCATTTTCCCATCGCTTGGCTGACTCAATTTGCTGCTTGGAAGAGTTTCAGTCTAATTGAATTCCCTCCACGCGTGCAGCAAAAAAGTAGCCCATTGCACGTACAGCAGCTCGAAACTGAGACCTCCAGGCACCCATATACGCTACTTGCCACTGCCCTGAAGCTCCTCTCGTGACATAATCTTCTCAAAATTAATTTTAAGGCTTAACTGCTGCAGTCACGGCTACTTAAAAAAAAGAAATCAAAATTTTGCTTTCCTCTAGGATCAAACCCACATCCTCTCGGCATGCCTGGCACACTGTTGCCACTGTGCCACAGGCGCTCTTTGTGTCAAACTTCATTTATAACTTCTTTTAAAGCCTATTTTAGTGCAACCCGTTTACTAAAAAAAAACCAAACGTTGCGCGCGCCGTGCCTCGAACCCAGGCACCTCCCATGCCACTCCCTAAGCACCTATGTGGCGTCACATGCCACTTTACCATAGATCTTCTTGTGGCCTATTTTACCACCTTTGTTTTAAAAGCCCAAAACGCCAAAACCCTCTCTCTCTAAAATTAAAAAAAAATCTAAGATTGCCTTGGGTTTAATTTACTCTTGGGCCTTCTAAAGGCCGACTAACATACTCAGACCTACATTATACAGTCAAAACACAGAAATTCTAAAATTCATTAAAAATCACAGAAATCCCAAAAATTAGGGCGTTACAACTCTACTCTCATTAAAGAAATTTCGTCCTCGAAATTTACCTGATTCAAACAGATGAGGGTATTGTTGTCGCATTGCCTCTTCTGGTTCCCAAGTAGCTTCCTCTCTGCCATGATTATGCCAGAGTACCTTTACCAATGGAACTGACTTCCTTCTTAGAACCTTGACATCTCGATCCAATATCTATACAGGCTCTTCCTCGAAAGTCAAATCAGGCTGCACTTCAATCTCTGCAACCGACACGACATGAGTAGGGTCAGAACGATATCGCCTTAACATAGAGACGTGAAAAACATCATGAATCCTATCTAACCCCAGAGGTAATTCCAATTGGTAAGCTACTGGACCTACTCGCTTAAGAACCCGATAAGGCCCGATGAACCGTGGACTCAACTTGCCCTTCTTACCAAACCTTAATATCTTCTTCCGAGGAGAAACCTTCAAGAATACCATATCACCCACTGAGTACTCAATCTCCTTACGCTTCAAATCTGCATACGACTTTTTCCTATCAGATGCTTCTTTTAACCGATCTCTGATTATTCTGACCTTATCTCCAGTATTTGCTACCAACTCAGGTCCAAGAACCTGTCGTTCTCCCAATTCAGTCCAACAACTAGGTGTATGACACGTACGTGGATACTCGCCTGATAACTATTGTTATACACAAACTCTGCCAACGGCAAGTAATCTTCCCAACTACCTCGAAAGTCAATAACGCATCCCCTCAACATGTCTTCCAAAATCTGAATTGTAACAGCCCGTTTTTTTTAGGGTTGATCGGAACAGTGGTTTCGGGGCCACCAAATCCGAATGAGTAGGTTGGTAAATATTATATTTAATATTTACGAATTAATTGTGATTTTAAAAATGTTTTTGATATTGTGATTTTTGTTTTATAAGCGATTTATTAAGTTCAAGTGGTATGACCCTAAGGTCAAGTGGGTTTAGAAAATGAGGTATCGGGACCTTGTTTCTATAAACCGAGTTGTAAATATTTTTATAAATATTTACGTAGTGGCAATAAGATGGTATTAAAGTTTCGTTGAAAATTTTTATCGTTTCGATAGTTAATTAAACAAAAAGGACTAAATTGTGTAAAGTGCAAAAGTTGTGTTATATAACCTAAAGGTATTAAATAGATATAGAACTTAAAAGTAGAAGTCCTTATTTGGTAATTAGCCCATTAAAGAGATAGTGGGATATGATGGCTTGGCATTTGGTGTAATAAATAAAGTGTATAAAGGTTAATATTGTAAATTGGTTAAAAATAATAATAAAATGAATATAATAAAAGAATCAAGGTGTCATCTTTTTCATTCTCTTTTTACCAGCCAAATATGAAGGCTTGAGAAGCCATGGAAGAAGCTTCCAACTTTCAAACTAATGCATGGTAGGCATTTCTAGTCTCGTTTTAATTATTTTTATATTTTCGGGATCGTTGTTGCTTAATCTATCTAATGAGGGACTATTTTGCAAAACCATTGAACAGTTTGATATTGCCATTGATGAGTATAATAGGGCTTTGAAGTTTAATGGAAGAATATGAGTCCTTGTTGATAGTTAAACACTTTTTGTTAAATGAATTTTTGTGAAATTGACAATTAAGGGCTAAATTGATAAATGTGAAAACTTTGTGGTTAAAATGTCAAATAAATGAAATGTGTGGGCTACTAGAGACACTAGTGATATTCGTCTATAGTAGAATTTTACTCAATTTCATGAATTTGTATTTTTATGATATAGGGACTAAATTGTAAAGAAGTTAAAATATTAGGGGCAAAACTATAATTTTTCCATAAAGTGAATTATGGACTGTTTTGATACCATGAACATTTGGCTAAGCTTAATTATGGTTAAAAATGGTTAATTTGCATGTTTTGAGCTCAAGGACTAAAATGAATAAAAGTAAAACTTTAGGGGTAATTTTGTAAAAATAAAAAAATGACCAAATTGTATGAAATGAGGTGTTTTAATGTCTAAATTAATATACTGAATGAATTTATTAATTTAGATCAAATCGGGTGGAAAATTGAGAAAATGAGAAAATTACCAAAATGCCCCTGAACTTTGGTATCTCTACAATTTAGCCAAGTAAGTTCGTATGCAATAAGCATTGTTAAATTGATGTTTCTAATGCTTTAATATTGTATAAATTGTATATACGTAAATATTTTAATGTCTGACGACATATCGACAAAATGTGGCACTTAGTGTGCGGGGCAATCAAATATGGTACTCAGTGTACGAAATATTGAGAATGGCACTTAGTGTGCGAGGTATTGAGAATGACACTTAGTGTGCAAAATATCGAATGATTCAAAGGAAATTATAAATTGTGATTGAATGATTAAATAGAGCAAAGTGAACAGTATACATGCTATATTATATGAATTGTTTATGAGACGACTTTATAATGGTGATATTTGGGCTTTGAGCCTAGCAAGCTTGAAGTCGGTGAATAATATTATCGGGTTTAAAACCTAGCGTGCTAAATGCGGTGATTTGATAAAAGTCTAAGACTATGAGACCTTGTGTTAAATCGGCAATTGAATTTGTTCAATGCATTAAGTTGGCCAGGTATGTGATATATTCTTATGCATGTTAGATCGATTGGAATTGAATCATGAATGTGAAATGACAAGCATAGGTGAAAATGCCTATGTCATATATGTGAGTAAGGGCAAAACCATCATAAATTATCGATAAGGGTGGACTATGTGCCGAATCATCTTATAATTGCTAATTTGAACGGTTGTGTGCTAATCATTGAGCATGATGTATTGTATTGAGATTATTCTTGAGTGAAATTATAGATATGTGATGAAATTGATTGGTGATATACATGTTTAAATAATGTGAATGCAAAGAATGTGTGAAAGAGTAAATTTGTAATAAATCTGCTTGGGAGAGCAGCAGTAACGTGATTTTGGAAAATCACCATAAATTGTTGGAGTTGAGTTAGAAGCTGAATAAATCATGTAATTAAAGCTTAATGAGTCTAGTTTCTTATAAAAGAAACCGTGTAAGCAAAAGAATTTCTGATAATAAGATATTTGAAGTGGCGTGGGATAGAGTCAAATGACTTCGGGGTCCCCTGTTCTGTTTTTAGAAAATCTTTATAATTTGTACAAAAATGGTTATAAGATAAAATTTATATGCTTAGACTCCTTAATGAGTCTAGTTTCAAATGAAATCAAATAGAACATATCTTGAATTCTGTACAATGAGAAATTTGATTCGAAGTGAAGAGTGGTCAGATTAATCAAATAGGGGAAACTTTAAGAAAAATCTGGTATTGATTGGCCAAACCTAAAATTCTAAAAATTTTATGGATGGAAGATATATGAGTCTATTTTCAGGGAAAATTAACGGCAATTTATTTGGAGTTTTGTAGCTCCAGTTATAAATAATTTAGTGACTATTGCTCAGGAAGACAACTTGTAGTGAATTTGTGATTATGTTGTAAACATTGATAAAACTTGTTAATGAGTTGTTTATTGTTTTCTTATGAACTTACTAAGCATAAAGCTTACTCCCTTTTCTTTCCCATATTCCTAGGGTTTCCGAAGTTAGCTCGGGTTGGAGGTCATCGGAGATATTATCACATTGTTAAGTCTACGCTATCGGCGTAAGTAAATCTTAGTGTTTGAGTCTATGGCATGTATAGGGTTGTAAAGTTGAGTAAGTAAATGATACAAGACTAAGATATTGGTAAATATTTAATAATGCCTCATGAATATTTTGGGCCTTGTAAGCCCGATTAAAGGATAATATACGTGTGTATAAAAAGTCTAAAATTGATCAAAAATTTTTACGGTCTGGTTTTATATAAATGGATGAGTTTAAATCTGGTAGCACCTCGAACCCTGTTCCGGCGAGGGATACGGACGAAGGGTGGTACATGAATAACTCTTTCTGACTGACCATCAGTCTGAGGATGAAAAGCCGTGTTAAAGTTCAATCGCATTCCCAATGCCTCATGCAACTTTTGCCAGAACCGAGATGTGAACCTAGGATCCCGATCAGAAATAATCGATACTGGCACTCATGAAGTCGTACAATCTCCGCCACGTACAATTTGGCTAACTTCTAAAGTGATTAATTAGTGCGGACAGGTATGAAATGAGCAGATTTGGTCAACCTATCCACAATCACCCAAACCAAGTCCTTCTTCGTTGGTGTCAAGGGTAGCCCACTCACAAAGTCCATGGTTACCCTCTCCCACTTCCAAAGTGGTATCTTCACTGGCTGTAAAAGTCCGGAAGGTAGTTGATGCTCAGCTTTCACTTGCTGGCATGTCAGACATTTCCCCACAAACTCTGTTACTTCTCGTTTAAGCCCAGGCCACCAATACAATTCTCGCAAGTCGCGACACAACTTATTCCCTCCAGGATGCATAGCACAAAGTCCTCCATGAGCTTCTTTCAGTATTGACTGCCTTAAGTTAGAGTCCTTCAGAATGTAAACTCTTTCTCGGAAACACGGAACTCCTTCACTATTCAACCCAAACTCAGAAGTTTCCCCTTTCTTAATTTGTTGGAATCGAGAAACTAAAGACTCATCCTTCAACAGCTTTTCCTTAATCTGATCTATCCAGGTTGGCCTTACTTGTAACTCGGCCAACAAACTACCATCATCATATAGACTTAGACGAGCAAACATTGCTCTTAGATCAGATTCAGCTTTACGGCTTAGGGCATCGGCTACCACATTAGCCTTGCCTGGGTGATACTCAATCGAATAGTTATAATCCTTAAGTAACTCTATCCATCTTCGTTGCCTAAGGTTCAGCTCCTTCTGAGTCAGCAAGTACTTAAGACTCTTATGATCAGTGTATATGACACACCTTTCCCCTTACAAATAGTGTCTCCAAATCTTAAGTGCAAAGATTACTACTGCCAATTCTAAATCGTGAGTGGGATAGTTTACTTCGTGAGGCTTAAGCTGTCGCAATGCATAAGCAACCACCTTACCCTCTTGCATCAACACATAACCCAAACCCACATGTGATGCGTCACTATACACGGTAAAATCCTTCCCAGACTCCGGTTGAATTAATACAGGTGCCTCGGTCAGAACTTCCTTCAATTTCTCAAAAGTTTCCTGCTGCTTCTCAGTCCAAACAAATGGTGCTCCTTTCCTTATAAGCTTTGTCAATGGTGCTGCCAACACAGAAAAACCTTCCACAAACCTTCTGTAGTACCCTGCCAAACCCAGGAAACTCTGAATTCCCATCACCGTTCTAGGTGGCTTCCATTCCAGAATCGCTCAATCTTTCGAGGGTCCATCTTGATCCCCTCAATAGAGACAACATGACCTAAGAAGGCTACCTCCCTCAACCAGAATTCACACTTACTGAATTTCCCATAAAGTTCCTTCTCCCTCAACACTTGCAGCACAATGTGGAGATACTCAACATGCTTCTCTTCGGTTTCAGGATATACCAAAATATCGTCAATAAAAACGACTACGAATCAATCCAAAAATGGTTGGAATGCACAATTCATCAGATCCATGACTGGTGCAGGAGAGTTTGTCAATCCAAATGGCATAACCAGAAACTTGTAATGACCATACCGAGTCCTGAATGTCGTCTTATGAATATTTACCTCATTGACCCTTAACTGACGATATCTAGATCGAAGATCAATCTTGGAGAATACCGAAGATCCTCTAAGTTAGTCAAACAGATCGTCGATTCTTGGAAGAGGGTACTTATTCTTAATCGTCAGTTTGTTCAACTGTCGATAATCGATGCACATCCGCATCGTCCCATTCTTCTTTTTCACAAACAACACTAGTGCTCCCCACAGAGACACACTCGGCCTAATAAAGCCTCTATCCAACAACTCTTGAATCTGTGCTTTCAGCTCCCCTAACTTCTTCGGTGCCATCCTGTATAGCGCGATGGACACTGGTGTCGTTCCAGGCAACAAGTCAATTCCAAACTCGACTTCTCGGTTCGGAGGCAATCCCGGGAGCTCCTCTGGAAAAACATCTTGGAATTCCTTAACAGTTCTAACCTTATCAACCATTAGACCCTCAGTCTCCAACTGACTTACAAATGCCAAATAAGCCTCACAACCCTTACGAATCCGCTTCTCGGCTCTCAACGCTGACACCGCATTGGACAAATAATCCCTTCGCTCACCTATCACCATATCCTCCTCACCCTCCGAGGTCTTTAACACCATTCGCTTAGCTGCACAGCCCAGAGTTGCCCTATGCTTAACAAACCAGTCCATTCCCAGAATGAGGTCGAATTCTATGAACAGTAACTCCATCAAGTCTCCAGAGAAAATCTTACCTTGAGTTTCTAAAGGCACGTCTCTATACAGTTTGTCTAACCTAACCGAGTGGCCCAAAGGACTTAGTACCGATACCCCACTCATAGTCTCCTCAGAGTGCACACCCAATGACCCAGATGTGGCACATGCAACATACGAATGAGTAGATCCAATATCTATCAAAGCAGTGTACGGCGTGCTAGAAATCAAGAACGTACCAGTTATGACGTCGGGTGCATCACCCTCCTCTCGAAGATGAGCTCCATACACCAACATTGGCTAACGAGCCTTGGCATTTTTAGCACCTCTGCCAGGTGCTCCCCATTTCCATTACCGCCCCTACCTTGTCCACGTCCTCTCAGTGGTTGTGGTCCACCTCTCATTGGTTGAGCGACCCTCCGTTTTGCAACTCGAACCTGATCTATTTTCTAAGAACAGTCCTTGACTTATGCTCCATAGATCCGCACAGGAAACAAGCACCAGAACGTCTTCTACACTCGTCCAGATGTACTTTACCATAGTCCCCACAAACTTGCGATCTAACAACATTCATCGGAACTACTCGAACTGGCTCTTCCACTTTTTCTCTTTCAACATTCCTACTTGCACCACCTGAAGGTCCTGAATCCCTACGAAAACGGTCCTTCTTCACAATTACGTCTTCAATGCGCTTCACCTCCTCGGCTATCTTAGCTTTCTCCACCAAAGCAAAGAAAGTCACGCTCCTTCTGGAGCAATCAGCACCCTAAGTTCATCTCTAAGACCATCCTCGGCGCACACTACGCTCATACTCAGTAGCGACTATCCCAACAAAGATACCTGGCTCGACCTCGAAACTCAAATTTTGTACTCAGTAACTATCTTACCCTCTTGAACCAGATTCAGAAATTCTTTCTTGCGGGCATCCACATAACTCACCCCAACATATTTTCCCTTGAAGGCCGTCTTAAGCAACTCCCAAGTCACCCTATCAGCTGGGGTCCCATCTCTCACAGTGAGCCACCACTGATAAGCCTCATCTCGTAGCAATGATATGGCTCCCTTCAGCTTCTGCTCTACGGAGCAGTCCAAATCATCCATAATTCATTCTGTGGCCTCTAACCAATATGCAGCCACATTCGGGGCTACACCAGATACGCCCCTAAAGATCTCCGGTCCATCAGCCCGGAGTCGCTCGAAAATAGATCCTCAAATTTTGTTACCCATACTTGCCCTGGCAAACCTTTCCAGAACACGAAGTATTGCCTAAGATAGAGCGTCATCCCCGGCACCTTGATCATGAGACTCCACTTCTGTTGCCGATGGTACCAGTGCATCTGCCGCTGGCATATGTCCTAAAGACAAAAATCCAACCCGTGCACTACCTCGGCCATGTCTACGGCCCCTTCCACAAGCTATTCTCGTACTCATGTCGTATTATCTGATTACGAATTTTATGCATCAACTAAATATTTCAGTGTTTATTACAGATGTTTTATGAACAGACTGTAATTCAGAGTTTGGTTTTCGCGGAATCGTAGCCTAGCTACAGTCTTAATCTACTTATCAAAATTCCTACAGTGTAACACCCCGAACCCGAGACCGTTGCCGGTGTCGGACACGAGGGGTTAACAAGCCAAAACCACTTGTAGCACCGACCAACTTGACATTCCCAGGCAAGCTGGAAAACTGTGTCACTGTTGCCTTAAAAAGCATATCTCGAGTTACAAAACTCAGAAACTGATTCCGTAAATTTTCCCTGAATTTATACTCATATATCCATCCCTGGATTTATTTCTAGAATTTTTGGTCAGGCCAATTGGTACAGTTTATTAGTTAAAGTCACCCATGTTACAGGGGTCGACTACACTGACCTTTGCGCGTTACAACTTGAATATCTCTCTGTACAGGGTTTCAGTACTGATTCTGTTTATTTCTAATGAAACTAGACTCAAAAAGGAATCTGCACATATAAGGCATGACTTCTAATTCATTCTGGATAATTTATGGAAAATTTTCAAAGTCGCGACAGGGGACCCAGAAACCATTCTGGCCCTGTCTCACGAGAACTTTAATATCTCTCGGTATACTGATCATATGATCGTTTAGTTACTTTCATATGAAAATAGACTCGTCAAGGTTCGATCACATAATTTATTCACTATTTAACACCATTCCTACAAATTTTGGTGATTTTCCCCATCCACGTCACTGCAGCTGGCAGCATCTGTTTTTAAGGTAGGCTTTACCTATATTGTAGTTCCCATGGATCAACTATAGTCTAGTCATACTTAGGTCCACATATGATCATATTTAGCCATTCCAATGGCTGATCATGTGACCAACACTCCCATTCCAGTCCATAATCACATCATGAAACCATATATAATTACAAACCACAAATGGTCTAATTCCATACTCCACTATTACGAACCATTTTCGCATGGCCGTACACATATACAACACAAGTACTTAAAAACAACCGAGGGTAGTCCTATACATGCCATATCCGAACTCAACTAAAGGAGTACCAAAAAGGGGCTTTGATAGTGTGGTTGACTTCAACTTCTATGATCCCAAATCCGATCGCTAACGAGCAAAATCTATAAACAGAGAAACAAAGAAACAGAGTAAGCAATTTATGCTTAGTAAGTTTCGAGCCATAATATACACACAACCAAAGCATAGCATTCAAGTAGCTAAACAATAATTCATATGCACAATTTCTCAAAGACATGCTTACTTCACAATCCCAACTCTTATTTTCATACACAAACAACGGCTTAGTTAAGGCCGATAGCTCGTTTATCATTGGAGCGAATATTCATACGCACTTACTCATAGTGTGCAAAGCACACACAAAACATACCTTGTTGGGAATTTCACAAGTGCATTAACTGAAAATTTTCCAGCAGCTTATAAATTTTGAATCACATACCTTCGGAGTTTAACCGGATATAGCTACTCGTTCAAACGCCTTCGGGACATAGCCCGGTTATGGTAACCCGCACAAATGCCTTCGGGACTTAACCCGGATATCACAACTCGCACAATTGCCTTCGGGCTTAGCCCGGATATCACAATTTGCACAATTGCCTTCGGGCTTAGCCCGGATATCACTCGAACATTCATGCACATCTTTGTTTCATTTTCACAACAAAACTTTTATGCACAATTCACTTAACAAAAATATCATTTCGGCTCAATGGCCATATACAAGGGCAGAATTTCGATTGCTTATTACTTCATTCAATCAAATCAAAATCTAAGTTTCGATACTCGAAAACTTACCTCGGATGTTGTCGAACGACTCCGATGGCTATTCGACTACTTTTTCCTTCCCTTTATCGGATTTGGTCCCCCTTTGCTCTTGAGCTTAATTTAACAAATAATTTGATTCAATCATTTGAGTATCGAAAAGAAGAACTCAAGGCACTTAGCCCACATATATTCACTAGACATTAAAGTCACATAAGTACGGAATTCATGAATCGACTCAACACACAAAGCCTTCAACATGCTTACTCATGGCCGAACAACACAACCTCTTAGGTACTCATTCATGGCCGATTATACATGTTGATGTTGAGGCCAATTACATGTTTAACACCACACATGAATGGCACACATTTTACTAGCTAATGGTTTACATATTGTAGCTCAATACTTATAATATAGCATCAAGCACTCATATGGCCGATTATACTTAGTCATTCTTGCACCAAATCAACAATAAATTCCAAGATTTTCACATCATATGTGTACTAGGCCGAATGTACTTGCAATTTCACAACCATTCTTCAACATTTTCTTCTTTAAACAAACATATTTATCACTTACTTCATAACCAAAACATCATGTGCAAACATATACACACATATAGGTGCAAGGCCGAATCTCAAGGGGTTCATACCCATCCAAACACAAATTTTTACCAATCAAGTAACAAGCATAAATCATGCTCATGAATGCACCATGGCCGAATACATCACAACCATACCCTTTTAACTTTGGTCATGGTTAAACAAAGAATTCAATGTCCTACTCAAGAATACTAAAAAGAAATTTCAAGAGTAGTCAATCCTTCATTACATGCATCATCAACAAGCTTCACATTTAGCATGCAATGGCTTTAACACAATATCAACCTTGGCCAAACACCATTTTCATGGCATAACAAGGATTTGAACCATGGCTAACATGCACATCAAGTTAGCAACCAAAACAAACATGAATCTCATGACACAACCTCAAACATACCTTAATCTTGATGCAAGTATGACCAAATCTCCTTCTAGTTCTCTTCCAAGCCAAGCATGAAGCAAAACTCCTATCTTCTCCTTAGTATTTTCGGCCAAGAAGGAAAGAACAAGGATGAACAATTTTTTCTTGTTTTTCTTTCACATACACGGCAATGGGGAAATGCCACACTCACACACATTTTTTTTCTTCTCTTCCCACAACTTAATTATTAAATCATTTCCCTCATCATCCATTAACAAAACATGTTTCAACATGTTTTCTTTGCCCATAACCCTTGTCATGGCGGCCACTAAGCTTCCTTTTGGGGAAATTTGACATGCAAATCCCTTATTTTGCATGCATGATTAACTAGTCATCACACATTTCCCCATCATACTTTCGAGTTTACTACTAGGTCCTTTCTAGTGAAATTCACCTTTATAACACTAAATCGAATCATCAAAATGCCACACACAAATTAACACATATCATAGGCATCAAAATAAATTTTAAATTATTTTTATGCCTCGATTTTGTGGTCCCGAAACCACATCCCGACTAGGGTCAATTTTGGGCTGTCACAACTCTCCCCACTTAAGAAATTTTCGTCCCGAAAATCTTACCAAGAATAGGTTTGGGTAACGCTCTTTCATAGAGCTCTTGGGTTCCCAAGTAGCTTCTTCCATCCTGTGTTTGAGCCATAACACTTTCACTAGTGGAACCCGCTTGTTTCGCAACTCTTTCACTTCACGTGATAGGATACGAACCGTTCTTCCTCATAACTCATATCGGATTGAATTTCAACCTCGATAGACTAATTACGTATGACGGATCAGATCTATAGCGTTGAAGCATCGAAACATAAAAGACATCGTGAATCTTTTCAAGTTCAGGGGCAAAATCAAACGATATGCACCGGACCGACTCGCTCGGATATCTCATATGGCCCAATGAACCTCGGGCTCAACTTGCCCTTACGGTACCGAATCTGAGTATCTTTTTCCAAGGCGAAACCTTGAGAAACACTTTATCTCCCACCGATGCTCGATGTCTTTACGCTTCGGATCCGCGTATGACTTCGACGATCGAGGCTATCTTCGATTTTCACGGATCACTATCACTTTACTCAGATCTTTAATCAAGTCCACCCCAAAATTTTGCTTTCACCGAGCTCCGTCCAACACAATGGTGTACGGCATTTACGCCCGTATAAGGCCTCGTAAGGTGCAATCTTAATACTTGATTGAAAATTATTGTTGTGTTTAA
The DNA here is from genome assembly GCF_025698485.1 of Gossypium arboreum. Taxonomy (NCBI): domain Eukaryota; kingdom Viridiplantae; phylum Streptophyta; class Magnoliopsida; order Malvales; family Malvaceae; genus Gossypium; species Gossypium arboreum. Next base: position 105,640,163 of record NC_069072.1, on the reverse strand, counting down.
TTCAATCAAAGGCAAATACCGCTCCCATGAACCACCGAACTCGAGGATGCAACATCTTAACATATCCTCAAGTATCTCGAATCATCCGCTCGGATTGACCATCGGTTTGGGGGTGAAAGGCGGTTTGAAATGCAACCGTACCAGAGCCTCTCGCAACTTCTTCCAAAATCGCGAGGTAAATCTCGGATCTCTATCCGACACGATGGAAATAGGCACCCCGTGTAATCTCACAATCCGAGAAACGTACAATTCGGCTAGTTTGTCCATTGAAAAATCCGTACGTACGGGGACAAAGTGAGCCGACTTAGTCAATCTATCTACAACGACCCAAATCGCATCTTTCTTACTCGCTGAGAATGGCAGTTCGGATACAAAGTCCATTGTGACTCGATCCCATTTCCACTCGGGTATCGTGATCGGCTGAAGTAATCCTGAAGGCACTTGATGTTCCGCTTTCACTTGTTGACATATTAAACACCTCGAAACGACGTCGGAGATGTCTCGTTTCATACCATGCCACCAAAACCGACATTTCAAATCATTGTACATTTTTGTACTCCCCGGGTGGATTGCCATTCGGCTACAATGGGCTTCTTTCGAATTATCGAAATATGTTCAAATTCTTTGGAACACACAGACGATTCTCAACCTCAAACAATCGTCATCATTGATTTGAAACTCCGATTCCTTGTTCGTAACACACTCAAATTTCGTTTTGCAACCAGCTCATCGTCGACTTTCTCGAGCTTCACGAATTAGACGTATCAATAATGGTTTGGCTTTCAATTCAGCTACTAACACATTGTCGGATCGAACGGACAAGTGCACGTTCATCGCTCGTAAAGCTAATAATGATTTACGACTCAAGGTATCCGCAACCACATTCGCCTTTCCCGGGTGATAGTCAAAGACCAGCTCATAATCCTTTAACAGCTCGAGCCAACGTCTTTATCGCAGATTTAAGTCTCTTTGAGTCATCAAATATTTGAGACTTTTATGATCCAAATACACATGGCACTTTTCACCAAATAAGTAATGTCGCCATATCTTTAAGGCAAATACGATGGCAGCCAATTCGAGACCATGGGTCGGATAATTTTTCTCATGTGGGTTTAATTGCCTAAACGCATAGGCCACAACTTGACCTTCTTGCATCAATACGCAACCTAACCCAAGTAGGGAGGCGTCACTATAGATGACAAACTCTTTGCCAGATTTGGGTTGCACTAGAATTGGGGCTTCACCAAATAAGTTTTCGATTGATCGAAACTTTTCGACATTTCTCCGTCCATTCGAACTTAACATCCTTTTGGAGTAGCCGTCATTGGCGTGGCTATCGTTGAGAAACCTTTTACAAATCGTCGGTAATAACCTAAGCAAGCCCAAAAAGTCTCGAACCTCAAGAATATTTCTGAGGCTTCCTATTAAGTATGGCTGAAATTTTGTTCGGTCGACTCGAATACCCGATCTGAGATACCACATGTCCCAAGAAGCTAACCTCTCTTAACCGAACTCACACTTGTTGAACTTAGCATATAATTGCTTATCCCATAAGATTCACAAAGACTAACCTCGGTGTTCAAAGATGTTCGGCCTCATTTCTTGAATAGACCAAGATGTCATCAATGAACACGACTACGAACCAATCCAAACATGGTCTCAAGATCCGATTCATCAAATCCATAAATACTGCGCAGGGCATTAGTAAGCCCAAACAAGATCACTAGGAACTCGTAGTGACCATATCTCGCTCAAGGCCGTTTTGGGTGCGTCCGAATCTCAATTTGCAATCGATAATAGCCCGATCTCAAATCTATTTTCGAGAACACTGAGGCTCCCTTCAGTTGATCGAACAAATCATCGATACGCGGTAACGGATATTTATTCTTTATCGTCGCTTTATTAAGCTGACGATAGTCGATGCACAGCCTCATGGTTCCATCCTTCTTTTTCACAACAACACTGGTGCACTCCATGGTGAAAAACTCGGGCGAGCAAAACCTTTATCCACCAATTCTTGTAGCTGAGCTTTCAACTCCTTTAATTCCATTGGTGCCACACGATACGGAGCTATCGAAATTGGAATGGTACCAGGTACCAATTCGATGCCAAACTCTATTTCCCGAATAGGTGGTAAACCCGGCAATTCTTCAAGGAAAACATCCGGGTATTCACAAACCACTGGCACAGATTCGGGTTTCTTTTTTAACTCCTTGTCATCTAGAACATACGCAAGGTATGCTTCGCACCCTTTCTTACGTATTTCGGGCCAACATTGCGATATTACGCTTGGCAACCCTTTTAAGTCCGTAGACTCAACCCGAATTATCTCGTTATTCGTACACCTCAGATCAATGGTCTTGCTTTTTCAATTTACAACCACATCGTGCATGGTCAACCAATCCAAACCAAGAATAACGTCGAATTCGTCGAATGGCAAAAGCATCAAGTCCGCCGGAAAACAAGAACCTCGAAATACTAGGGGACTTTTCTTACACACTTTGTTGACAAGCACGTAATGACCCAAGAGGTTTGACACCCGAATTACAAACTCAGTAGACTCAATGGGCAAAGTCTTACTGGATGCTAAGCTTTCGTATATATAAGAATGAGTAGGACCAGGGTCAATCAAAGCAATCACATTAGTGTAAAGGAGAGTAAGAGTACCGGTAATAACATCTGGCGAGGAAGCATCCTCACGTGCGCGTATGGCATAAGTCTTAGCAGGAGCACGAGCCTCACAAATTTTCATTCGTAGTCGGTAACCGACATGGAACCTTGCTTAAGATCAAGGAATGCCTTTCGTTTCTGATCCATAAATCTCTGACTGAAATACTTCTTTCGGAACTCGGTTAGAAAGAACTCCCAAGTTACTTGCTCTCTAGGCACAACAGAAGTCAGAGTACTCCACCCATAGTAGGCGGAATCGCGTAGCAAGGAGATGGTACACTTTAAGCACTCATCGGGTGTACAAGATAGCTCATCGAGCACCCGATAGTGTTGTCCAACCAAAATTCAGCTTGCTCGGCATCGTCGCTATCCGTAGCTTTGAATTCAAGGCCCCATGTTTACGAATTCATCGATTGGGGCTTACTTGACCTTATTTGGTCGATTCTCGGAGGTATTGTAGGTCTTGGGTTGCATTAGTCGGGAATGGAGGTTGTGGAACAGTAGTGTTAGTTCGAATGTATGGGTTAAACCAATCATTCATCACACTATAAAAGGCTTGCTTAGCCTCATCATTCGGATTGTTGGCAATAGGTTGAGAGTCCGCCGGCCATTGTCCCTGCGCGGGCGCAGCACCACACTCTCCACATCATCAGCTATTGCTCGGTTGGGATCGGGATCCATTGCTATAAACAAACACAAACTCAAATTGTCGTAAATCACCACACTATCAATTTATCACTTAATGGCACGTATAGCTAGACCCCAAACATATCACGGTAGTCCTAGGATCGACTAAACCGTGGCTCGATACTAATAAAATTGTAACACCCTGAACCCGAGACCGTTGCGATTAGCGGACACGAGGGGTTAACAAGCCAAAACCACTTGTAGCACCGACCAACTTGACATTCCCAGGCAAGCTGGAAAACTGCGTCACTGTTGTCTTAAAAAGCATATCTCGAGTTACAAAACTCAGAAAATGATTCCGTAAATTTTCCCTGAATTTATACTCATATATCCATCCCTGTATTTATTTATAGAATTTCTGGTCAGGCCAATTGGTACAGTTTATTAGTTAAAGTCACCCATGTTACAGGGGTCGACTACACTGACCTTCGCACGTTACAACTTGAATATCTCTCTGTACAGGGTTTAAATACTGATGCCGTTTATTTCTAATGAAATTAGACTCAAAAAGGAATCTGCAAATATAAGGCATGACTTCTAATTCATTCTGGATAATTTATGGAAAATTTTCAAAGTCGTGACAGGGGACCCAGAAACCGTTCTGGCCCTGTCTCACGAGAACTTTAATATCTCTCGGTATACTGATCATATGATCGTTTAGTTACTTTCATATGAAAATAGACTCGTCAAGGTTTGATCACATAATTTATTCACTATTTAACACCATTCCTACAAATTTTGGTGATTTTCCCCATCCACGTCACTGCAGCTGGCAGCATCTGTTTTTAAGGTAGGCTTTACCTATATTGTAGTTCCCATGGATCAACTATAGTCTAGTCATACTTAGGTCCACATATGATCATATTTAGCCATTCCAATGGCTGATCATGTGACCAACACTCCCATTCCAATCCATAATCACATCATGAAACCATATATAATTACAAACCACAAATGGTCTAATTCCATACTCCACTATTACGAACCATTTTCGCATGGCCGTACACATATACAACACAAGTACTTAAAACAACCGAGGGTAGTCCTATACATGCCATATCCGAACTCAACTAAAGGAGTACCAAAAAGGGGCTTTGATAGTGTGGTTGACTTCAACTTCTATGATCCCGAATCCGATCGCTAACGAGCAAAATCTATAAACAGAGAAACAAAGAAACGGAGTAAGCAATTTATGCTTAGTAAGTTTCGAGCCATAATATACACACAACCAAAGCATAGCATTCAAGTAGCTAAACAATAATTCATATGCACAATTTCTCAAAGACATGCTTACTTCACAATCCCAACTCTTATTTTCATACACAAACAACGGCTTAGTTAAGGCCGATAGCTCGTTTATCATTGGGCGAATATTCATACGCACTTACTCATAGTGTGCAAAGCACACACAAAACATACCTTGTTGGGAATTTCACAAGTGCATTAACTGAAAATTTTCCAGCAGCTTATAAATTTCGAATCACATACCTTCGGAGTTTAACCGGATATAGCTACTCGTTCAAACGCCTTCGGGACATAGCCCGGTTATGGTAACCCGCACAAATGCCTTTGGGACTTAACCCGGATATCACAACTCGCACAATTGCCTTCGGGCTTAGCCCGGATATCATAGCTCGCACAATTGCCTTCGGGCTTAGCCCGGATATCACAATTCGCACAATTGCCTTCGGGCTTAGCCCGGATATCACTCGAACATTCATGCACATCTTTGTTTCATTTTCACAACAAAACTTTTATGCACAATTCACTTAACAAAAATATAATTTCGGCTCAATGGCCATATACAAGGCGAATTTCGATTGCTTATTACTTCATTCAATCGAATCAAAATCTAAGTTTCGATACTCGAAAACTTACCTCGGATGTTGTCGAACGATTCCGATGGCTATTCGACTACTTTTTCCTTCCCTTTATCGGATTTGGTCCCCCTTTGCTCTTGAGCTTAATTTAACAAATAATTTGATTCAATCATTTGAGTATCGAAAAGAAGAACTCAAGGCACTTAGCCCACATATATTCACTAGACATTAAAGTCACATAAGTACGAATTCATGAATCGACTCAACACACAAAGCCTTCAACATGCTTACTCATGGCGAACAACACAACCTCTTAGGTACTCATTCATGGCCGATTATGCATGTTGATGTTGAGGCCAATTACATGTTTAACACCACACATGAATGGCACACATTTTACTAGCTAATGGTTTACATATTGTAGCTCAATACTTATAATATAGCATCAAGCACTCATATGGCCGATTATACTTAGTCATTCTTGCACCAAATCAACAATAAATTCCAAGATTTTCACATCATATGTGTACTAGGCCGAATGTACTTGCAATTTCACAACCATTCTTCAACATTTTCTTCTTTAAACAAACATATTTATCACTTACTTCATAACCAAAACATCATGTGCAAACATATACACACATATAGGTGCAAGGTCAATCTCAAGGGGTTCATACCCATCCAAACACAAATTTTACCAATCAAGTAACAAGCATAAATCATGCTCATGAATGCACCATGGTCGAATACATCACAACCATACCCTTTTAACTTTGGTCATGGTTAAACAAAGAATTCAATGTCCTACTCAAGAATACTAAAAAGAAATTTCAAGAGTAGTCAATCCTTCATTACATGCATCATCAACAAGCTTCACATTTAGCATGCAATGGCTTTAACACAATATCAACCTTGGCCAAACACCATTTTCATGGCATAACAAGGATTTGAACCATGGCTAACATGCACATCAAGTTAGCAACCAAAACAAACATGAATCTCATGACACAACCTCAAACATACCTTAATCTTGATGCAAGTATGACCAAATCTCCTTCTAGTTCTCTTCCAAGCCAAGCATGAAGCAAAACTCCTATCTTCTCCTTAGTATTTTCGGCCAAGAAGGAAAGAACAAGGATGAACAATTTTTTCTTGTTTTTCTTTCACATACACGGCAATGGGGGAATGCCACACTCACACACATTTTTTTCTCTTCTCTTCCCACAACTTAATTATTAAATCATTTCCCTCATCATCCATTAACAAAACATGTTTCAACATGTTTTCTTTGCCCATAACCCTTGTCATGGCCGCCACTAAGCTTCCTTTTGGGGAAATTTGACATGCAAATCCCTTATTTTTGCATGCATGATTAACTAGTCATCACACATTTCCCCATCATACTTTCAAAGTTTACTACTAGGTCCTTTCTAGTGAAATTCACCTTTATAACACTAAATCGAATCATCAAAATGCCACACACAAATTAACACATATCATAGGCATCAAAATAAATTTTAAATTATTTTTATGCCTCGATTTTGTGGTCCCGAAACCACATCCCGACTAGGGTCAATTTTGGGCTGTCACATACAGTTCCAATATCGCCCTAACTAGAGTATCATAATAGGGTTTCAATATAGGCATATAGCAGATAATTCAGAAGCATTCAGAAAAATTTAGAATGATACCTACAGACTTGGGCCGGAGATTCGGTGTGCCACCTTCTCAGAATCCAAATTTTAGAAAACCGGATGTGCAATCTTTGAAATCATTTATTATAGGAAGAAAATCTTGAAACGAATTCCCAAAGCAATTTTTGAAAATCATTTTTTTAACCCATTTCAGAACCGAGTTGTTGTAACCTGGCTCTGATACCACTAAATGTAACCACCCAAACCCGACCCAGACGTTACGACTGAATCCAGCGTGTCACATTGTAGCGTTACTAGAAAATTCATGTTTTATCTAAAGTCTTTCATAGTGTTTAAAGAATATCTTCGTTATAAATTAAAGTGAATGGAAGCTGTGCACCAGGTAGGATGCCAGAAAAGAGGAGGTGAGTCAATTAGACTGCTTAAGTACCTAGCTCTCCATGGATCCAATCCTAGACATGCACACAACCATTGCCACACTTTAACTAAGTGATTATTCTGGGAAAACCAATTCGTTTAAAACCATTTGAAAAGGTTATTAATTTTGAAAATGTTTTCCTTGAGGAAGCTTTGCTTTGTTAACGCGATATTTTGAAATCAAGTAACCCTTTTAAAACATGCCCTAGAGCTATGCAGTTTCAAACAATTTAAAACAATATCATATCTAAGCTAACAAAACATACTAAAAATAATTAAAAATAATTAAAGCGGCCTCGTTACAACTTAAAAACCCAAAACAATTAAAGTAAGTAAGTGCTGATCAAAACACATGAAGAAAAGTGAATTTGCAAAACATGTGGCCACTCCGAATCCCTCACGGCTCCAAGTCCACTATGGTTGGAGATTTCCTGCATGGATGAAATTAAGGGGTGAGTTTGGAAAACTTAGTGTGTAAAATAACCCAACCATAGTCCAAATCAGATCAAACTGCAGAAACAGATTAAGTCGGGCCTTAGCCCTATAAGAATTTAGAATGAAGCCCATAGGCCCATAATAGATATAGAACAAATATATCATGTATGCAGAAAACCTAACCCATATCCATCCGTATACACCCCCGTACCACCTTACACCATGTGGGGAGACAACTCGACCCACCCATCCGCTACACGCCACAGAATTTGCAGCATGGCTGCCAGAATGTGACAGAGTCACCAGATATAGATATTATGGTAGAACCACCAGAATAGATATTTGTGGCGTAGCCACCAGAAACAGATATTTGTGGCATAGCCACCAGAACTCTTCCTCCATCAATAGAACCCATATCCCATGCAACAGATATATATGTCATGGCATACAACATACAGAATCAGAATATCATGCATTTCAGTCAAAATTAACCCTAGGGTTATAATGGTCACTTTGCACCTAGGGGTACAACAGTAATTTTTATACTTATGGGTATTTTAGTAAATTTACTATTTTTGGGTTTTCATGCATGTTACAGCCATTAACGTATTAACAGAAACACTTACCGAGCATTTTTAACAAATTGGGCCCGTTGTCCCATTAACCCGATTTCGGCCCATTAAGCCCAAATATATCGAAGTGCACAAAATTGCACACTCTGCAATCTTACCGCTTGAGATTACCAAGATTAAAAAACAACAATCCCACGAGCGCTCGCACGCTTGCAAGTCCACAAAATGTCGGCTCTTCGGCATTTCGACTTTTCGACTTTTGCCGATCTAGTCTATAAGTGGGTGTCGTTTACACACCCGTTTTACAATGAAACGCTGACGAGTTCCACACATGAGTTGCCTTTGCCAGAATATGGACTAGATCTAAATCTAGTCGTTCCAATTATCCAAGCCCTCGATCAGTAGCCTTTAATCCACACTAGAGCAAAACAAATCAAATAACACCACTAAACCCTTTTAGTTTAGTCGACATGCACCCTTTGCATATAGGGGTTTTCGTCTTTTATTTAAATCACCAAATAATGGATAGAGAAGGGATTTCGAGCACTTACCAAAAATTTACTTGGCAAAAACGCTCCCAAGTACCTTCCTATTCCCGATTTGTTATAGATCTAACCCAAAATACGAATAGAGAATAGATCTAGGTGATTCGGCTTTTGAAGGAACTAGATGGAGAATAGAAGTTTGTGAAGTAGAGGGGAGATGTCAGTAGAAGGATAAGAGAGTTGTGAGGTTCGGCTTTTTGGCACGGAGAAAAGTCTCTATATTCGGCAATAATGAGAAGAGAATCAAAGAGAAAGGACTTATAAGTAGGAGTAGAAGATTAAGCTTGGTGAAGAAAAGATGAACCAAAAACAATGAAGGTCGATCTCAAAAATAATAATAGATGTGAATGGCCCCAACCTAAATCGACTAACACTTAAAAATACCCAAAACTAAACAAAGAAGAAAAACAACCCATACAAGCCAAAATTTTAAGAGCTTTTTTGGCATTTAATTGCCTATAGCCGAATTGGTACTACCATGAGTCCTATTTCTGCATAAAATCCTTTCCAAGTTCAAATTCCATGTTTTTCTCCTTAATTTTAGCCACCACCTAATTTGAATTCCATCCAAATCCTTCCTACCAATTAGCAGCCACCATTTTCCCACCGCTTGGCCAACTCAATTTGCTGCTTGGAAGAGTTTCGGTCCATTTGAATTACTCCCTCCACACGTGCAGTAAAAAGGTAGCCCATTGCGCGTACAGTAGCTCAAAATCGAGACCTCCAAGCACCCATATACGCTGCTTGCCACTGCCCTGAAGCTCCTCTCGTGACATAATCTTCTCACAATTAATTTTAAGGCTTAACTGCTGCAGTCACGGCTACTTAAAAAAAATAAATCAAAATTTCTCCTTCCCCTGAGATCGAACCCACATCCTCTCGGCATGCCTAGCACGCTCCTGCCACTGCGCCATATGCGCTCTTTGTGTCAAACTTCATTTGCAACTTCTTTTAAAGCCTATTTTAGTGCAACCCGTTTACTAAAAAAAAACCAAACGTTGCACGCGCCGTGCCTCGAACCCAGGCACCTCCCACGCCACTCCCCAAGCACCTATGTGGCGTCACATGCCACTTTACCACAGATCTTCTTGTGGCCTATTTTACCACCTTTATTATAAAAGCCCAAAATGCCAGAACCCTCTTTCTCTAAAATAAAAAAAATATGAAATTGCCTCGGGTAAAATTTACTCTTGGGCCTTCTAAAGGCCTACTAACATACTCAGACCTACATTATACAGTCAAAACAAAAAAATTCTAAAATTCATTAAAAATCACAGAAATCCCAAAAATCCTGAAAATTAGGGCGTTACAATACAAGGTAACTACCTAGACGAGGGGAGACACCTATGTTTTCAGAATAAAATGCTCAACTTGGAATGATTGAAACTATGATGTTCTTTTAGTTGAATTCTCAATGTATGATTACCTATGGATTATTTTGAGATATTATCAATAGAAATTATAAATTGAGAAGAATTTATTTTGATTATGAGTTGAAAATTTTGCTTGAGGACAAGCAAATGCTTAAGTGTGGGGGTATTTGATAAATCGTAATTTATACATATTTTTACCCCATGTTTAACGTATTTTATGGATGATTTCCCATTACAATTGGTGAATTCGATGCTCCTAAAGCTTTAATTTCATGTTTTATACTTAGGAGAGCATAGGAGAGCGAAAGAAACAAGAAACGGGCCAAAAACAGAGAAAAATGGGCCAAAGTACAAATTCAACACGGCCTGGACCTCCTCACACGGGCAGACCACACGATCGTGTCAATTTGGCAGATTCGAAGCACGACTCACACAGGCGTGTCCCTACCGAGCCCAAGTTGAGTCCAATTTGAAAAAGGCCAATTTTGAGGGCTTCTAGGCATTCTAAAGCCTATAAATACACCCTAGAGGAGGAAAGTAAGGGGACACACAGGGAGGAAGGAAGGAATTACTAAAAGGATGCCGATTGATCCATCTCAGAAGCCGGATTCATCATCAAGACTGAAGATCTCCCTTCAATTTCCCTTCAGGAGTTTTGGGTTTTCTTTATGTTTTGTACTCATTATTCATCTGAGATGTATTCCTTTTTAGTTATGAACTAAATCCCCTAAATACCTAAGGGGAATGAAACCTAAGACGAATCTTGTTATATTTTCTAAATTGTATGATAAATATTTAACTTGTTCTTAATTATGTGTTCTTAATTCTTGTTTTGTTATCCCAGGATACTGATTCAAGATAAGCTCTTATTCAAAGGAGGAATAGACCCTGTCTAAGAGTACATTTGTCATAATTAAGCGGAGTTGATTGCGTGCATAGAGATAGGGTGACAAGATTTTGTCGGATTAGAGTGAAACCTAATAGGGGGATCCATAGATCGAGTTAATGCAACCCTAGAGTGTTAATTAGAGAAAAGTCTCAATTATTCAATCTAGGGATTTGACGTTATTAGTCTTGAATAGAGATAATAACATAACTTAGGATCTCTACGGAACAAGTTAAATGAAAAAATTGTTTGATTCGGAGCCAGAATAACAAGTACAGTCTAGGTGGATTTTTCCTTAGGTATTGTCTTAATTCAATAGTTTTCCAAAAGTAATCCCCCAATTCCATTCTCTGTGAATTCTTAGATCAGTTAATTAGTTAGTTAAAATAAAACCACCTTAATTTTAGGCTAGACATTAAAAAGACAGTCATTACTAGTACTTTTAGTTCCTTTGGGTTCGACAATCCGGTCTTGCTAAAACTATACTACTGTTCGATAGGTACACTTGCCTACATCACGATAATAGTTAGTTTCAAGAACGATTAATTATAAATATATTAAACTTATCACACAAAATTACGTGATCACTATCACATAATAATTATATCATACTATAAACATAAATAAATTATTAAGATAAATATTCTGACTTCAGATTTGTGGTCTCAAAATCACTGTTCCAATTTGACCTAAAAACGGGTTGTTACAACTCTCCCCCTTATGGATTTTCGTCCCTAAAAATCTTACCGGTAAAAAGGTTAGGGTACTATTTTCGCATATCTTCCTCAGGCTCCATGTAGCTTCCTCGATTCCATGTTTGTGCCAAAGAACCTTTACAAAGGCTATGCGCTTGTTTCTCAATTCTTTGATCTCATGAGCCAGAATCCTGATCGGTTCTTCGTTATATGATATCGGTTTGAATTTCAACATCAATCGGAGAAATCACATGTGACGGATTGGATCTGTAATGCCGTAGCATAGAAACGTGAAAAACATTATGGATCTTTTCAAGTTCAGACGATAAAGCTAGTCGATATGCTACAGGCCCTATTCTCTCAATAATTTCATACGGCCCGATGGATCATGGACTTAATTTTCCTTTACGTCCAAAGCAGAGAATCTTCTTCCATGGTGACTCTTTTAAAAACACTCTGTCTCTAACTTGAAACCCAATCTCTCTACATTTCAAATCTGCATAGGATTTCTATCAATCTGAAGTTGCTTTTAAATTATCTCGAATTATTCTCACTTTTTCTTCAGTTTCTCTAATCAATTCAACCCCGTAAATCTTTTTCTCACTCAATTCAGTCTAGTATAGTGGAGTTCGACACTTGCAACCATATAAAGCTTCGTACAGTGCCATCTTTATACTCGTTTGGAAACTATTGTTATAAGAAAATTCAATCAGAGGCAAGTATTTCTCCCAGCTACCTTCAAACTCGACAATGCAACAACGCAACATATCCTCAAGTATCTGTATAATTCTTTCGGACTGACCGTCAGTTTGGGGATGAAAAGCTGTACTGAAATTCAATTTCATTCCAAGAGCTTCTTGTAATTTGTTCCAGAATCTTGACGTAAATCTCGGGTCTCTATTGGAGATAATAGACAGTGGTACACCATGTAATCATACAATTTCAGACAAGTACAATTCAGCTGGTCTATCCAAAGAGTAATCTGTACGTACCGGTATGAAATGAGAAGATTTTGTTAGTCGATCAACGACAACATAGATAGCATCTTTCTTTTTCGGAGTTAGGGGCAATCCCGATACAAAATCCATAGTGACTCTATCCTATTTCCACTCAGGAATCAATACAGGCTGCAGTAAACCTGATGGTACTTGATGTTCAGCTTTGACTTGTTGACAAATCAAACATTTCGATACAAACTCTTATATATCCTGTTTCATTCCCGACCACCAATACATCTGTTTCAGATCGTTATACATCTTAGTACTACCCGGATGAACAGAAAAACAATTACTATGTGCTTTATGTAGGATTTTCTGAATAAGCTCTGTATTTTTTGGTACACAAATTCTATTTCGGAACATTAAACAGTCATCAATTCCAATATGAAATTCTGAATCAAAATTAAACTCACATTGAATTCATTTAGCTTGTAGTTCACAATCATCTTTCTGAGCTTCACAAATTTGTTGAAGAAATACCAGTTTAGCTTTTAATTCAGCTAAAATAGACCCTTCATCACATATCACCGACTGGATGTTCATGGCTCGTAACGTAAACAATGGTTTTCGGCTCAAGGCATCAGCAACTACATTAGCTTTTCTTGGGTGATAATCAATCACAAAGTCATAATCTTTCAATAACTCAAGCCATCTTTGTTGTCGCAAATTCAAATCCTTCTATGACATCAGATATTTCAAGCTTTTATGATCCGTATAAATATGGCCTTTCTCACTATATAAGTAGTGTAGCCAAATCTCTAAGGCGAACACAATTGCAGCCAACTCTAAATCATGTGTCAGATAGTTCTTTTCATGCGGTTTCAATTGTTGAAAAGCATAAGCTACAACTTTTCCATCTTGCATCAAAACACACCCCAGTCCGTTTAATGATGTATCACTATAGATCACAAACTCTTTACCCGATTCAGGTTGAACCAAAATTGATGCCACTGTTAATAGTGCTTTCAACTGTTCAAATCTTTGCTGACACTTTTCTGACCATTCAAACTTCGCATCTTTTTGTAGCAGTAGAGTCATTGGTGTCGCAATCATTGAGAATCCTTTCACATATCTTCGATAGTAACCCACTAAGCCCAAAAAGCTACAGACTTCATATACGTTTCTTAGAGGTTTCCAATCAAAAATGGCAAAAATCTTGCTCGGATCAACTCTAATACCGTTGGCTGAAACAATATGTCCCAAAAATCCAACTTCTTTGAGCCAGAACTCGCATTTACTGAACTTCGTAAATAACTATTTTTTACGTAGAGTTTGTAAAACAATTCTCAAGTGCTCGGTATGCTCAGATTCATCTTGTGAATAGATCAGAATATCGTCAATAAATACAACAACAAATCTGTCTAAATACGATCTGAATATTAGATTCATCAAGTCCATAAAAATGGCAAGAGCATTAGTTAAACTGAAAGGCATAACAAGGAATTCATAATGTCCATACCTTGTTCTGAACGCGATTTTCAGCACATTCGACTCTTTGACTTGCAACTGATAGTAACTCGATCTCAGATCATCTTTGAAAATACTGACGCTCCCTTCAACTGATCAAATAAGTCACCAATTCGGGGTAAAGGGTATTTGTTCTTTACAGTCACTTTATTCAACTATCTATAATCAATACACATTCTTATAGTACCGTCTTTCTTTTTCACTAACAATACCGATGCATCCTAGAGAGAATAACTCGGTTGTACAAAACCTCTGTCTATCAATTCTTGCAACTGAGCTTTCAACTCTTTCAATTCTGTTGGAGCCATTCTATACAGAGCTATCGATACCGGAGTTGTTCGGTACTAATTCAATACCAAATTCAACATCTCTAATCAGTGGTAAACCTGGTAATTCTTCTAGAAATACATCTGAAAACTCACAGACAATAAGTAGGAATCAATCTTTGATTCTGACACTTTTGTATCCAGTACGTACACAAGATATGCATTATAGCCCTTTCTCAAATATTTCTAAGCTAATATAGACGATATCACAATAGATAATTCACTTGAATCATTAAACTCAATCCAAAGAATCTCACCATTTTGACATTTTAATTCGATCGTCTTCTGTCTACAATTCACAACTGCATTGTGCATAGTCAGCCAGTCTATACACAGAATCACATCAAACTCATCGAATGGTAGAAGCATCAAGTCAGCCCAAAAATAGTAACCCCAGATCATCAGAGGACAATCTTTACAAATTTTATCAACTAAAACAAACTTGCCTAAGGGGTTCGATACTTTAATTACAAACTCTGTAGACTCGACATGTAAACTCTTTTTAAATACTAAATTCATACAGATATATGAATGGGTTGATCTTGGATCTATCAACGCAACTATATCAGTATCAAAAAGAGAAAAAAATACCGGTAATAACGTCTGGTGATGATGCCTCCTCTCGTGCACGTATAGCATAAGCCCTAGCAGGTGCTCGTGCCTCAGATCTCACAGTCAAATCTCTCATAGCACCTCGATTACCACTCACATTTCTGATGTTTTGGGGCGGTCTCCCTCTAGTAGTCGTGTTACTTGTTTTCACTGGTTGTTCTCTTTCAGCTGTAAACTTTTCTGGACAATCACAGAGAAAATGATCAAAAGATCCACATTTAAAGCAAGCTCCGCTCACTAATCTGTATTCACCATAATTTAGCTTATTGCAATGTTTACATTAAGATCCAGTATTTCTAACACTTCCCACACTGGCCACAGATGTTGTCTGAGGTCTTCAACTTGATTGTCTCGCATTTCTATCTCTAATAGGAATTCCTGCAGAAGCTGTAGAACGAGGATGATATTCTCTAAATTTCTTTGATGTTGACTGATGTGATTTGCCTGTAAATCTTTTTCTAGACTCTCTAACCTCTGAATCGGCTTTTCTTTTCTCTTTACAAAGCTCTTTAGCTTTATAGGCTCGGTCAAACAGAACAACAAACTTTTTCAGCTTAAGAATTCCAACCCAACACTCTGATTTTTTCATTCAATCCATCCTTAAATCTTTTATACATTATAGCTTCAAAAGAAACACATTCACAAGAATATTTTCTCAATCGTACAAAATCCCTCTCATACTCTGTAACTATCATACGACCTTGCTTCAATTCAAGGAATTCTTTTCTCTTCTGATCAATGAACCTTTGGCTAATGTATTTCTTTCTAAATTCAACTCGAGAGAAATCCCAAGTGACTCTTTCTGGTGGAACTACGGATATCAAGGTATTCAACCACTGATACGCAGTATCTCTTAACAGTGATACAACACACTTCATACATTCTTCGGGTGAGCAAGATAATTCGTCGAATACCCGAATAGTGTTCTCAAGCCAAAACTCGGCTCTCTTAAGATCATCATTAACAGTGGCTCTAAATTCCTTAGCTCTGTATTTTCGTATTCTATCAACAGATGGTTTATTTAATCGCAAAAGATCGATACCTTGAGGAGCTTCAGGACCGGTTAGGGAACAGGCGGGGGTAGAGGTTGCGGAATAGCTAGGTTCATACGTATGTACTGTGTGAACCACTCGTTCAATATCTGAAAGAAGGCTTCTTTAGCCTCACCACCGTGACTACTCATTATAGGTCTAATTCAGTAGGCGCTGTCCCTTGAGCGAGAGCTGGCACATTACTTTCTACGTCATCTGCAACAACTCGTTCCGGATCCATTACTATATAAGAACACATTTGGAAATGTCAGGAGTCATCACACTATCACAGTCTTAAATATGGCATGTATAGCTAGACTCACATTTACTACGTTAGTCCTAGAATTAACTAAACTGTAGCCCTGATACCAACAAATGTAAACCCGTAACCCGTAATCATCGTCGGAATAGGTTAAGAGGCATTACCAGACTTATAACTCAGTGTAGAACGATAATTTATCAAATAACATTAATTTCAATAAATATCACTCATTCACATTCATTATATACTTAAATAAAACATACAGAGCCTTAATCATACATTCAGGACTAAATTGATAACATATAAAAATTTTAGAAACTTATAAAATTTTCAACCTTTCAAGTGTCACACACCCGTATCTTAGACCGTGTGAAAACAGGGCATACATACTGACTTGAACCACACAGCCGGAGACACACCCGTGTGCCTTAGCCGTGGTCGAAACTTACTTGGGTCACATAGCCGGCTACACGCCTGTGCGCTAGGCCGTGTGTCATTTAAGGGGGTATACTGACTTATGTACATGGTCAATCATACACCCGTGTGTGAACCCGCGTGGCACACACCGCCAATAGGCACGCCCGTATGTCTAAACCATGTCAAACATGTAGGGTATACTAACATAATTTGTACGGTACCCCAGGGGACACACGGCCGTGTAACTTAACCGTGTGTCACAACCGGTTGAGACACACGCCCGTGTCTCTACTCATGTGGACAAAAATAGGTCATTTGTAAAGCCATTTTGCCACCCTATAAACACAAGCATTTACAAACATAATTGACCACATTTATACAACTCAATTGGCAACCAAAATAACTATTTCAATACATATTATAAGCCATATCAAAACTTACCATTTACAAATCCAAATACCTATTTAACCACATGTATAATCCATTCATCTAACATCTATATATCAAGACTTCATTTGCATAATCTCATTCCATCTTTCCTTGCTAAAACATACCATAATTGAACACTTCAATTCAACCAAAATATAACATCAAAATAAGCCAAATCACATGGCTTAACATATACATAAAAATATGCTAAATTCAAGATATCAAGTAGCATAACTATCATCCCTTAAACTAGCCTATACATGCCATATTTACAAATTCACAAGTTCAAAAGTACCAATCGGAATTTGGATAGTGTGATGTGCAACTCCGACTTGTCCGAAACGAGCGAGCAACAAGCCTCTATAAATCATAGAAAAAAAAATAGAGTAAGCTTTATAGCTTAGTAAGCCCGTATAATTCAAAATCAAACTTACCATTTATACAAAATCAAGCAATAAATAAAAATGTCAACAATTCAATTTAACCATCACCTATTCACACATAAACATCGCATATTAGTCATTTAACATAGACATAAACCATCCATTAATACAATACTCTGTATTATTCCAAAATTCGCATATCAAACATATAACAATAATATCACTTATAACTTGTAACTTATCCGTATAAACAGTATTTAGGCCCATTGAACCTATTAGAACTTCAAAGGATAGTCGAGTGAACAATATCAGTAATCCGTCAATTCATCATCATACATGCTCTTTAGAGTCATGGTCGGTAAGCTCCTCCCAAGTTGATAAACAGTAAGCTCTATTGAGCTGAACAATAAGCTCTTTCAAGCTAAATAGGTAAGCTCCAATGAGCTGAAATAGTAGGCTTTTACGAGCTGAATCAGTAAGCTCATACGAGCTGGGGTGAGTTCGCAACAAATGCAGGAGCTCGACCAATACGGTAATCCCAGTAACATGTCATTCGTATCCAAAGAATTCATATAGTTCAAACAAGACTCGATAACGAATACAATATATCATTAAGACATTTATATTTCAAGTATTTCAATTATATGAATTCAATTCAACAATTACAAGTATAGAAAAGTTTGATTCTAATTATACGAACTTACCTCGTAACCTCAGATAAAACTATCAACTATTCGTCGATCTTTATTTTTCCCCGATCTAAACTCAATCTCGGCTTATCTTGATCTATATTATATCAAATTAACTCATTCAAACTTTCATTCAATTCAATTTAGCCTAAAACATTCATTTTTGCTAAATTACAAATTTACCCCTAAACTTTTGACTGCTTTGCAATTTAGTCCTTTTTACACAGAATGGAAAATTTATGCAATTTACCCTTAACCCATGTATATTCAAATTTCACATAACTATATAGCAGCCCATATTTTTATTTTATTCACATTTTAAACCACAACATTTCTATCTTTCACAATTTAATCCCTAATTCTCATTTTTATCAAAAGTCACCTTATAAAACTTGTATATCTATTAGCAACCATCAATAATCTAACAAGAAACTTCAAAATACCCAAGTATTCAAAAATGGCATATCTCAAAATCTATAACAATTTCAAAAACGAAGGTACGGGCTAGCTAGATTAAGCTGTAACGAGCTCAAAAACGTAGAAATCACTAAAAGCTGAGCAAAAATCGTACCTTAATCAAATATTGAAGTTGCCAAAACCATGGAAGCTTAAAAAACCTTATTTTGTTTCTCAAATTCGGTAAGATGATGAATGATTTAACAAGTTTTATTATTATTTTTCTTATTATTAATAACTTAATTAACTAAATTACCAATATAACCTTGTTAATATAATTTAAACATCATTAAAACAATGTCCATGAATGTCCACTTACATTATAAATTGACTAATTACATAATAAGGACTTCCATATTAATAAAATATAACTATTTAATACATTTAAACAATAGAACTCAATTTTTACTTGTTACGCGATTTAGTCCTTTTTACCGAATTAAACATTTAAACAGTAAGATTTCTTTATGAAATTTTCACGTAATAAATAGTTCTATCATATTGTGAACATAAATAAATTAGTAAAATAAATATTCTGACTTCAGATTTGTGGTCTCAAAAAGACCACTATTTCGATTTGACCTCAAAATGGGCTATTTCATGATCGATGCTCTTAAAATGTTGAAATAATAGCTTCGTTTGATGGAGAAGCAGTAACTGAGGACAGCTACTGATCTAAGATAGGCTCAAGAAGAAATGACTTTATTTTGGGCTATGCAGAAAGAGGGATAATGCTATCAAGAAATATCTTCAGAAAAATTTTATCAGCCCCATGCCTGCATTCCCTACTTTTCCCAAAAGAGTTGTTATCAGATCCAAAGGATGACGATGAGGATGAATTTAAAGCCGCTGTGACGGATACTACCATACATCCAGCCACTGTAGAACAGAAGAACAAAGAAACAAAGGGGGAGGAAGAGAAAATAGAATCGGTGAACATTGGCTCAGATAAGGAAGGAGATAACATGAATCAAACTTCTGCACTGCAGGAACCTACTACTGCACCTAAAACCACTGCACCCATATTGGAGCAAGATCGTACTATTAATCAACTAATTGATGATCTCATGAAATCAGATGATGATGATGATGATGATGAGGTGCCCATCAATCAGCTCAAATGGAAGCAATGCTACAAGCACGCTGCCAGGAAATCCACCCGATCCAACCAAAGTAACACAAATCCTTTCCAAGCTTTTGTTTTTACTTTTCCTTTTTATATTTTTTTCATATTTATATGTGTCTTTCAGGCACTCATAATTGTTTTCATTACATTTTCTACATATTTATTTGTTTTTACATATGTGAAAATTTGTGTTTGATCATGCATTGAGGACAATGCATCCATTAGGTTTGAGGGTGTGTTGCACATATTGCATGCATGAGATATTTTGTTTGAACATTAGATCATTTTCTCAATTATTTTGCCATGACAAACAAATTCTAAATGACTGTTATACCATGAGAATTATATTATTATCTATGATGTTCGATGAGGATAATAACTCCTCAAACTATGAAAAATGTGATAATTGATTAGGTATGTTTAGCTTAGGATAGTCGTGTGAAAATTGATGCCTAAAAGTGGAATGAACTAAGTATAATAGCAATTAGTCTATAGCAGGTTTCTTTTAATACACTTAGAAGTCTTGAAACTAAGATCAATAAATTAGCATTATGTAATAATAAATACCACGACAAAGCTGAGGGCAAATGAATAAATAAAATAAAATTTAAAAAGACACTATAAAGCACTCCAATGTTTTAAATTATTGAGTAGGCTAGTAATACTCTATTTGCTTCATTGTATTATTGATCAGAAAAGCAAGATCAAATAAGAGTGAGTAAAAAAAATAGTTTGGGGCACTCCATCGTAGTAGTAGGCTAAGTAACTAAGGGGTTAGTTGGTTGCTCCATCAATCTTTTTTGTCAAAAGCATTAGCTTCACGAGTGAATTACATTCAAATTGTTGCGTGATGTAATACCTGGCAATCTAGTGTATGCTCTATTGAGATTGTCAAGTAAAGCAATCATGTGACAAGATGAATTCCCTAGGATTTTTTTTTAATGCAATGACAAAATAAGTATGGGAAGAAACATTGAATTTAGTGGAAAGATAAACTAAGTACATTAGGAGGTGCTTTCTATAGTCAGAATTGCATGAATATTTAGGAACTTGTATTTTTAGGTAACATTTTCTACACTTCGTATGCTAAACAAGCCTATAAAATTTGAACCAATTTTTCTTTAGATAGAAGTCTGCTAAGAATAGAGGTATAAAATATGTTTCATTTAGTTTAGAGGTATAAGAGGCAATTGTATAATTATGGAAAATTCATTCATTCATGCATTCATACATATTCTGCTTGAGGACAAGCAAGAAATCAGGTTTGGGGGTGTGATAACTCTTGAAAAGAGTTATATTTTAAACCTCTAAGCTTAATTAAATTCCTGTACTTAAGTAGATATATTTGCATTTTTAGGTTATTTTTAGAACATTGCATAATAATGCTTAGATTGTGCCTTA
The DNA here is from genome assembly GCF_025698485.1 of Gossypium arboreum. Classification (NCBI taxonomy): domain Eukaryota; kingdom Viridiplantae; phylum Streptophyta; class Magnoliopsida; order Malvales; family Malvaceae; genus Gossypium; species Gossypium arboreum. The sequence goes on along the minus strand of NC_069072.1, from coordinate 105,618,811 downwards.
AATGTCATTTCATGTTACTTTTACTATTGGGAAGAAGGGAATTGGTTGTTGCATGCAGCAAGTGCAGGAAGGATAAGTAAAAGGAGATGAAGGAGGAAGAGAATGAAGGAAGTGAAATATTGCCATAGCAAAAGGTTGGATGGATTGCCAACACAAATGCCATGGCAACTACAGGAAAAAAGTTGATGCAACACTTAGTCCTTATCACTTTCAGCTAGCTGGACGTGTACTAGATAAATCCACCTAAAAACAGGAGAAAAGTGTGATGAGAGAGGGGGACCTACCCTATAAAAGAGGAAAAAGAAAAGAAAGAAAAGTAGAGAAGATTTTGGACGGGGATTTTACATGAGGATTTTAGAGGGGAATTGGGAGAACACTTTTCCATCCAAAAAACTCATGAGAAATTCCAGAGAGAAGGAGAGGGTAGCAGCTTATGAGGAGAGCAGAGACGCAATGAAAGGGATGAGCAATTAACCTTCGGTCCTGCATTATTTAGCAGCGTTGAAATGAAAGATGGAGTGGTAAAAGCTTCCTATAGCTCTACCTTCATTTTGTTGATTAGTTTATGTGATTTATAAACTGTTAATGATGATGTTGAATGTTATTCTGTTTTTGGATTTTAAATCCCAACTCATGAGATAATTTCATTTGGGTTGGAATTACTAGATCTAGCTTGATACATTTATGATCATGGTGATATTTTGAGTAGATCTATTGTTTTATTTGGTTTGGATTATCTTAAATATATGCATGCAAGCTCTAGACATAGATGAATACGTGATATATCCTTAGTCTGAAAAATGTTAAATAAGTTGGATCGTAATAGAATGATACGAGCGAGTACTTAAGTGAATACTCGTAGCACTCTAGACATAGAGTTGTGATTTGTATAGAGTAAGGAAGACTATTGCTAGGTAATTTTCTTAAGACTTGTAGACGTAAAAAGACTTAGAATGATAGCTTTAATTCTAAATCTCAAAAGAAGCATAATATAGTAGTTATACTCTGAGCATTAACTTGGTCAAGATTTTTCCATGACATTATTATGTTATTAAGATATAATCCAAGTTATTCCAACCTTCTTATTCAACAGCATCAATTCTCTCAACTTTGTCTCGTAGAATTGCCACAACATTTTTTTCATTATTTGATTTTTTTATTTCATACATTAATACTTCACTTCAACTCATTATTCTGTTACTTTGCCATAAGCCTAATTAGTATAGTTTATAGTGATAATTCAACGATCTTTTTACCTATTCCAATCCTTGTAGAGACGATCTCACTTATCACTTTATTGCTTGATTCGACGTGTATACTTACACATTCGCATTATATATTCACACGCGACATCTTCTCACCTATATATAACCCTTTTCTCACCAAAACCCCAATTTAGCCATTCAACGACAATCATGTTGTCTTCCACTAAGGAACCAACCAATTCCATCTTAATTGAAACAAAATGTCTTAAATAATTACCAATCAACCACCAAAGTTCCAAATTTTCGCAAACTTGCTATTTTATTCAATTAACTCCCAATTTCTCCTTTAAATTTGGGACTTTAATGAAAATTGAGTGTGACAATGACCCAAAACTTCAACACATTATACTTAGGCATTAATTCAAATGCCAAAATACCATCTTTGGTACATTTAACATTTTTAAACACGTTGATCACATATATATTTATAATCATCCTAGTCACACACATCACTTTCTATTACTTGACATGTAAGCAATACCTCAATTAAAAACATACATGCAATGTGAGCAATCATACCATTGTATTACTAGATTAGTGCATATACATACCATCAAATAAAGACATATACAAGGGTCAACATATCAATTGTGTTATTCATCATGCCATACATTAACATTTAATCCTTATGCCATACATTTCAATTACATGAATAATATACCATATCACAAGGGTCATTACATTTTCTCTTTTGATTCTCGAATCCATTGATTCGTCATACAACCAAATTAGTCCTCAGGGCTCGTAATGACCAAATCATGTGTCATTTCACATGTCATTATTTATTGCTTAAACATCAAGATACAAATATACAATTCAATAACCAATGTTAATAGGAAAGATACATGTTTACATGATCCCTGTTTAATGATCATAGGCTCAAGAAGGATACGCGGATCATCCAACCATCACACCAATATATTTGACACCTAGTGCATCATCGGTACATCCAAAGTACAATATGCGCTTCGCACCTCATCAGTATAAGTCGAAGTTTATAAATGTGCCTAACACCTTATTGGAACATTCAAAATATGATATGCACTTCACACCTCATCGATATAGACCAAAGTAAATCACATCCACTTAACCTATAGCATGCCAACTATACCCAACTCTGTCTGAGCCCATTAATAGGGTATTTAATATTCCAGAACATACATATTTCACATATTATGAATCATGGCCTAGTAAGTTAATATTATACTCATTTTCAAACCATCATATATATATACCACAATTCACCATGGCATAAACTATAATAGCCCAATTTTCAGTAGTATCGAAAATAGTAGTTTCGAGACTCCAATTTCAACAAGTGAGTTAGTAAATATTATTATTTAATATTTACGAGTCAAATTTAGTGAAATTGATAATTTTAATTTGATAATTTTTTTTATTGAACAATTAATTTATGTACGAGTGGTTTGACCTTACAGTTAGTGATTTTAGAAAATGAAATATTGAAACCTCATTACTATAAATTGAGCCTATAAAATATTATTATTGAATGTTTACGAAGTTATGTATTCTGGTAGAAATGTTTACTGGTAGGGAGTTTGCGCGTTTTTTTTATTTTTCTCTAAGATCGAGACAATTTCTTTCTTATTTTGTTAAGAGTGGTGTCAGTCTTTATTCTTTCTTAAAGATAATTGGACGGTGACGTTGAGTTGTGTGTCCTTGCTTTTGTGGTGGGGTATTGTTTCGGTGGGTGTTCTTCAATGAATGTACGGTGAAAGGTTGACACTGTGCATTGCTATCGTCATAATCAGGCTATTCTACCAAACTAATCCAAAAATTTTGATATTTACAAAAATGACTCAGGTTAAAAAAAATCACCAAAATTACCTTAAATGAACAGTAGAATGGGGTTTTGGCCTTCTAATGGCTGGCACCATCTAGTATTTTGGCCCCATGATTGCCTGATGATTGTGTCAGCCTTTAAAAAATTGATTTTTTTGGTTTTTTCCTTCTAATGGCCGGCACCAAGGTTTTTTTTTTTAAATCGTATCATACTGGTATACAAAAATACGAGTATTTTAAAAAAATTTGGTGCAGGCCTTGTAATGGCCGGCACCAGATCAGCACTATTTATTTTTTTTGTTTGTTTTGGCCTTCTAATGGCCGGCAACAGTACAAAAAAAAATTCAATTTTTTTTGGTGCAGGCCTTATAATGGTCGGCACTAGAGTACCAGTATTTAAAAAAAAAATTTGGTACTGGTCTTCTAATGGCCGGCACCAAGTATGAAAAAATTCAAATTTTTTTGGTGATGGCCTTGTAATGGCCAGCACCGAACTACCAATATTTAAAAAAAAAAATTGGTCTTGGTCTTCTAATGGCTGGCACCAAGTACGAAAAAAATTCAAATTTTTTTTTGTGCTGGCCTTGTAATGGCTGGCACTAGAGTACCAATATTTAATTTTTTTTTATTTTGGCCTTCTAATGGCGGGCACCAAACCTTATATATAGTGGGTGGTTTGGGTTTTGATAGTGTAAATGGAATGAAAAAAATTTTTTGAGAGAGCCATCAAAATGAGAGTGTTTTGTAGTATATCATCAAATGAGTTTTTTGTAGTGGACTGTAGATGGGAGTTTTTCTTAGTGTACAACCAAATTTTAGGGTTGAATTATATACTGTAATGTTTTAACGGAGTTGAATTATATACTGTCATGTCCACCCTAAAGGTTATGTCATTAAGGGTTGGATGATTGTTTGCGCCATAGATAGCTAATCAAGTTGTCCAACGCAGATGGACATTATCTATGGTACAATAGTGTTTATTCTGCAACTAGGTTGTGGTTGGAACCGGTTGGTAGAGTCTCCATGCAAAGGTATCTCAGGGGAAAATGGAAGAAGAAAAAGGTCTGGAGCTTTTAGGAAGTTATATTTTCCCTTGGTTTATGCAACTGGTTTATATTTCTTTTTAATTTTACTGATCGTTTCAGATATCCAATTATCCTGTACTGATGCAACCTAGACCTGATTCAAGCAGAAGACGATTAATTGTGAAGAAACTACTATTGAAAATAATTGTATTATTTCTTAAGAAGTTTGTATTTTTTTATATCTGCAAATTTAATATAATTGTTTAGGATTTAAGGTTTCATTTTTATATTTTCGTGTATTAATTTCTTAGAATTTTGTATTTTTTGCATCTGTAAATTTTATTTAATCTATAATATATTGTAACGCCCCCCTACTCGAGACCGTCACCGGAGTCGAGCATGAGACATTACTAAACTTATTTTAGCATTTAAACAAGTTCAAACAATTCTCGTAGTAAACTGTCTATCTGCGTCATAGTCGCTAAAAAAATAATATCTCCAGTTACGAAACTCGAAATCAAATTCCATAAATTTTTCCTGAAACTAGACCCATATATCTACTTACTAATTTTTTTCTAGAATTTTTGGTAGGGCCAATTAGTACAGTTTATTAGTTAAAGTCTCCCCTATTTCAGGGTTCGGCTACTCTGACCCCTGTGCACTACAAATCAAATTTATTCCTGTACAGAGATCCAATGACCATTTAGTTTGTTTATCTTAAAAATAGACTCAACAAGAAATCTATAAATATAAAGTGTGAGACCTAATTATTTTTACACAATTTATTATGAATTTATAAAGTCAGAACAGGGAATCCAGAAATTGCTCTGACCCTATTTCACCAAAACGTAAATATCTCATAAAATATAACACTTTTACCTATTTGGTTTCTTCCAAATGAAAATATATTCACTTATATTCAATTCCATATATTATTAATAATCTAATTCTATCTCTACTATTTTTAGTGATTTTTCAAACTCACGTCACTGCTGCTGTGTGATTCTGTTTTATAGCCAATTTCACTATTTTATGGATTTCCATAGATTAGTTAGCACATAAAGCATACGTGTTATCAAATATAATCTTGATTAGCCACTCCAATAGCTAATCATTCTAAAACATTTCTATGCCATCCATGAGCCATATCATAAGATTATATACAAAAAATGATTATAATGCTATACATGTTATATTCCTAAAATATACAAGTCATTATACCGAAATAGTTTGTTGATAGTGTGAGCGTGCCTCTGACCGTTCCCGATCTCCTAGCCGGCTTGACGAAACTACAAAGAATAGAGAGGAGGGAGTAAGCATAATTTCTTAGTAAGTTCACATGTAAATAGCAAGTAACAAAACCATGCAATAATACGAAATCCACATCTGCATAATATCACCAAAGCATTCATATCATATTTCTCATTCATGATCCTACCATATTATTGTTATATTGAAGTCTCAACCCGAGGGTTAAGTACATACTTGTAAAAATTTTCTCATTCACCACACTTACCAACATGTCACCTTCGTTTTAGGTACTCACCTTATCTACTTAAGATTTACCCGTTGAACACATCGGAATATGATTCGAATACACGGATTTCATGCACATAAGTGCCATACCCGCAGCTAGACAAACTCAATAGCATGCTGAAATTATGTAGCCAAGCTACCATGTAACCCGTCCATAAGTGAACTCGAACTCAACTCAACGAGTTCGGATGCCTAGTTACATCTTACGAACTCGGATTCAACTCAACGAGCTTGGAACTCAAATATCTTAGTGACATGTCACTTGTATTCTAATCTATTCCCAAGGTTCAAATGGGCTTTTTACTCCATCACACATTTTTTCCGTCTTCCACGGAATATCGAAACCGATACTCGGTAGCAATTCATATTTAACAAGTAGCACACATAATTTGCATATTACTCAATAATAACCACAAAGCATAATATTTCATGATATTGATCATCATATCATATAAATAACATTAAATTACTTAAAATGACAATTATGTTACTACATTTACACCTGAACTTACCTCGGTACAAAATAAAGAAATTTTGCAATTTAGTCCATAATCTTTTCCTTTCCCCCGATCAAGGTTGATTCCACGTCTTTCTTGGTCTAAAATAACACATTTAGCTAATTTAATACTCACATTTATCAAAATAGTCCTTAACTCTAACTTTAGAAAAATTACGATTTTGCCCCTAAACTTTTGCATATTTACACTTTTGCCCCAAAGCTCAAAAATTAATTTTTTTTCCAAAATTACTATTTTTTATGACATGCTGATCATTTTTTCCTTCTATGGAAACATCAAATTCTCACTCTAACATGTAGTTATAAACATTAGGTATTTTTATCAATTATGTCATTTTACTCGTTTTCACGTAAAATCGTTTAGGAAAAGTTGTTTAACACAATTTAAAGCTTCATATTCTACCATAAAACATCAAAATAAACACATTTCACCTATGGGTATTTTTCCAAATATAAACCCTAGGTTAAATTATTGCTAGAATAAGCTAAATCAAGTTATCGGGACTCTAAAAACGTAAAGAACATTAAAAACGGGGCTTGGAATCACTTACTATGGAGCTTGGAAGCTTGAAACAAACCCTAGCTATGGAGAACCCTTGAAATTTCGTCTTAATGAAGAAGATGGACATATTTTGCCATCTTTTTCCTTTTTTTAATCTTTTAATTACCAAATGACTAAAATACCCTTCATTAAAAACGTTGGTTATTTCTACCTATGTATGTCCACTTTTGTCCATGAAAACCTAATGGTATAATTACCATTTAAGAACCTCTACTTAAATTATGCTCTTCAATTAAATCCTTTAACATCTAAAACTCATATTTATCAACTTTTGCAATTAAGTCCTAATAGACAAATTAGACATGCAATTCATGAAATTTTCTATCGATATTCTAACACATGCATCTAATCACTCAATAAATTATAAATATTAATCGGAATAAATTTTTCTACTTCAGAATTGTGGTTTCGAAACCACTATTCCGTTTAGGACCTAATTCGGGATATCACATATATAAAGTTTGAATTTAAAATTTTCGTGTATTAATTTTACCCATCTATTTGTAGTTAGTTGGGTGTTTAAATTTAATATAGTGCATATTATTTTTGTTTGAATTTTATATTTTTTGTATTAATATTGTAGAATGATTGTATTTTATTGTGTATGTAAATTTAAATTGCCATGTACTATTACTTATTCAATTTTTTTAAAATATTTCAAAGTCATTTACTCAAACAAATAATTGTTTTAGAAATTAAATTAATCTTAAAAAATAGAATAACTTCATTATAAATGAAATTTTTACAGAATAATTTTAAAATAAAGTAAAAATTAACAGAAAAAATTTAAAATTGTCGCGATCTCTATGACGTCCCTAGCGCCGGCATGTAACGGTCTGGATCCCTCCGTCGGCGATGTCGTGCACCTTGCTCAGGTGTTTGATAATTGCCCGGTCCAGCCTCGGTGTCCTGTCCGGTGTACTTAGAAAAGTAGAATAATCATATACACCATAATCGAGAGTAAATGGGTTTTGCGTGACCGGAGGTGCTGATGGAAAAATATCCTCAGTGGTGGGTGTACGTGCTTCTAGATGGAGCTTCGGGTGGTATGAGGATGATCCGGATCGTGTCGAATGTTGAGGCTCAAGGTCGTCACCAAAAATATCCTCGAACGATGGAGGAATTTCTTATAGCGGATCCGGATCCATGTGGTTGATGATGAGCTGGATGCTTCATATTGTGGCTCGAGATCGAGGTTCGAGGTAGTATCAGACTCGATGTTCCCGAATGGCGAAAATCGGTTACTGTGCGGTTGTGCGTTCTTTGGTTTCCACCGAGAACATTCCTATTGCACGCCTTCTTGGATCAGCATGTAATGACCTTGGAATATAAAGGGTTTCCCGTGTGCCATATACCATGCTGCGTACTCGGGCATAGGAGAGAACCCTCCCTCTAAGACATACAACGAAGGGTGCCTCGAATGTTGCATATTCCACAGAGAGATATACGGTTCATGTTTTTTCCAATTTAAAGCGTCCCGACTCGAACCCTTTTTGTCCATTTCGTGGACTTCTTTGATGTCGACAGAAGGGTTCGGGATAGGTTGTGCGCAACCGAACTGCATCAAAACCCGACCTCCATCGTGCCACTCCACCATATGGAAATGAATCAACGACACATTTGACACGAACAGCTGTTGCTGCTCGATAACCTATGATGGTATGAGCGCCACGATATCTTCCTCATTATATGGCATCCATATAAACTGCATAATATAGACAACACGTTATTATTTAATTTTTTTCTTGTGCAATTATTGTATTTAAAAAAGAACTATTCGGAATCGTATTTTACGACATCCCCGGAATGAGTCTCTATCATCATACGGTACATAGGTACCGTGAACAATCGGCCGATTCCCGATACAGTTGCCCATCTAAAAAAAAATTATCAGATTATTTTTTCTATGCAAAAAATGAGTATACTATAGTATACAATCAAAAAATAGATGGCAAAATTGAAGTATATATTTACCTATTAACAAGTGGTCAGACATACAGTTGGTGGCTCACTAATGCCAGAAATGGTATTCGATATAATGCCTAAGACTGCAGTAGAAGGTAGCAACCGCCCATTGCGTTCGTAGACGGCTTTGTCGCTCGACAAAGCTCGCCGTATAAGCATGCCAACACTGCAAAGCCCCAACTAAATCTTCCGGCAAGCTCGAGATCCTCTAATAAGGGGAGATACATTATTGATACTTTATTTTGATTGACGTCCGGCAATAGTATCCCACCTATAAGTTGAAGAATGAACGTTCTCGCAGCATAGATAATGTCTATCTGTGTTGGACTGCTCGGAAGATGTCGAAAATTTTCTTTTAACCTAGTAAATTTAATATGGGTTAGTCGTCCTTTCTCGTCGTTCAGGGGCACCCTTCCAAGTAACCGCTCACAAGTACCCCATGGATCAGGCACTCTTCCAAGCCCGGTCACTGCTTCGCCATTTATAGACAGCCCTAGTTGGACTGTTACGTTTTGCAGTGTAATAGTTACCTCCCCACACGGGAGGTGAAACGTATGTGTCTCCGGGCGCAATCTTTCAACTAAAACCGATATTAAATTGGCTCGTAGCTCAGATATCTGATGTATCTGGCTACCCCAAAACCCGCGACATTCAAATACGGTAAAATTCTTCGATTGGGAAAATAATCGGGATCATGCAACCGAATTCTCACAATTCGGTACAAATCCTGCGTTTATAGTAAATATATAATGTTATATTTCTAGTTTAAAAAAGAATTTAAAAGAATATTTAAAATTAAATAAGATATTTTATTCCTCGTTTACCTTATGCACATTGGCTGCAATGTGGTCGTTGTCATTTAAAAGAACATTAGGATTAGGATCCATGGATTGATCGGCGGTTGTCGGTGGTCGTTGACTGTGAATAGCGATTGTCGGAGGTGTTTGGAGGTGCTCGGTGATCGTCGGTGGTCGTTGATGGTCGTTGATGGCCATTGGTAGGCCAATTTGGCCTAGTTTTAGTGACATAGGCCTAACACAGGCCTGACGCAGGAAGGGTCTTTTCAACTTTTTTTTTCATTTTAATTTAATTTTAATTTTAATTTAATTTCAATTTCATTTCATTTCATTTAAATTATTTATCTTTCCATTAAAATTTAATTTTTCTCATTCCAAAATTTATCTTTTCATTTCAGTATTTCAATTCATTTAAATTTATTACTTTTCCTAATATAAAATTTTTCATATTATTTTTATTTTCATTTAAATATTTATTTTCATTTTAGTATTTATTTTCATTTAAATTTATAAAATTTTATATTCAAAATTTTATATTTTATTTAATTTTTTCATTTATTCTTTTTGTCAAATTAAAATTAAAATTTAAAAAAAAAATCCTTTCGATCTATTTAATATAAGGCAAATGTTGTCTTCTCTGACAATGTGCCTTCGCAGATTTATAAGGAAAAATTCCCAAGACTCGAAGCACTCACGCTCCATGATGGTGAAAGCGATCGGAAGTACATTTCGTTTGTCGTCTTGTGCAATAGCAATCAGGAGTATTTACGTGTATTTACCATACAACCATGTCCTGTCCACCTGCACCATCGGCTTGTAGTGAGGGAAGGCCCTAACGCACGGCTCGAACGTCTAAAACAATCGGTGAAAAACTCATTTCCCCAATTGTATCTCCCCGTCCTGGCCTTTATACGACAATGTTTGCAAATCAGTCACTATCCCAGGCACATACTCCTGCATCCCGGCTATCCATCCTTGAAGCTCGTTGTATGACGCATCCCATGTAACACCCCGAACCCGAGACCGTTGCCGGAGTCGAACACGAGGTGTTAACAGACTTCAACCCACTTATTGAGAGTTTCCAGACAAGCTGCCAATCTGTGTACTAGTCGCTCCAAAATTCATAACTTGAGTTTTACAACTCGAAAATCAGTTTCGCAATTTTTCCATGAAACTAGACTCATATTTCCATCTACATATTTTTTTCTAGAATTTTTGGTCGAGCCAATTAGTACAGTTTATTAGTTAAAGTCTCCCCTGTTGCAGGGATCAACTACACTGACCTTTGTGCATTACGAATTGGATATCTCCCTGTACAGGGATTAAATACTGATGCCGTTTCTTTCTATAGAAACTAGACTCAGAGAGGAATCTACACATATATGGCATGACTCCTAATTATCTCTGGTTAATTTACAATGATTTTCCAAAGTCGGGACAGGGGATCCAGAAACCGTTCTGGCCCTGTTTCACAAGAACTTCAATATCTGTTAACTTATAACTCATATGACCATTTCGTTTCTTCTATATAAAAGTAGATTCATCAAGGTACATTTACATAATTTATTTACTATTTAATACCATTCCTACTATTTTTAGTGATTTTTCAATCTCACGTTACTGCTGCTGCCAGCACCTGTCACTAAAGCAACTATGCCTATTTCATGATTTCCTTTGATCTAACTAGTGATTCATCATACATGTCACAAATCATGATCATGACTAGCCATACCAGAGGCTAATCATTATCCAACATCTCCCTACTACACTATTGCCATAACATGCATTTTAACACCAAAATAATCAACCATGGCATAAGGCATGGAAATCGAATTACCAAGACTTGTAACTTAACATTGGAGAACTAAATCCAACCGAGCATTTATGCCATTTTCGCATGGCTAAAAGTTTACATACCAAAGTTCAACAAAGCATATTAGCCTATACATGCCAAAATGTTCTCCTAAACCGACTACACAAAAAAACCAAAAGTTGATAGCGGTGTGATGACTCCAATGACGATCACGAGCACGCAAAAAGGACGAGTCCGAGAAACCTAAAATGGCGACAACCAAACACCGGGTGAGTATATAACTCAGTAAGCCATAAGCATTATATTGCCGTTCAGTAATAATATACCATAAAAGAAAATAATTAATGCGGATTAAAATCCTCCATCCACACCCCAAACGGTACTATAATTCTTTAGGCATTTCGGTTTGGTCACATACCAAGCCCTACTTGATATCTCATACATTACGCCATATGACATTGCATGCATTTATTTTCGACCATAATCACCACATAGATCAAGACTTACCAAACCAAAATTCCAAATATAAATAAAATGTCCATTCCTCATGAGCTCAAGGTGTTTACTCGTACCGCTGTCCATGATTGACTCGGTAAGGCCGCGCACATAGAACATGTACGTTTATTAGAGGATGTGCAATAAGCCCGCACACTTAGTGCTTAATAGTCGAACTCGCACACTTAGTGCTATATAATCAAACTTGCACACTTAGTGCTGTATAATTTGAACCCGCACACTTAGTGCCAATTTGTGATTATAAATGTTTACACCCGCACACTTAGTGCCGAAACCGATCATTCAATACATCTCACCTCTTTTCTTTCAATTCAATATTTTTATCACCACATACATACATGTTTATATATATATATTCTACCATTCCATTCAGCATCATTACTTGGACATTACGACCCTTTAAATTAGTACAAATAAGTGCTTAATGACTTACCTTATATCGGATGAAATGATTCCCAATCTACTACTCGATTATCTTTGCTTTGCCTTTGCTTGGTTCTCCCTCTTTGATGTCTTGATCTAAAATGAATACATTTAGTAGTTTAATCTTCTTGCTGGATTTTTATGTGTATAACTTAATGGTTTTCACCCCATTTCACAACTATCTTTGTTCAAAATATCAAAATCTCAACCAACATTTGTTTAATGCTTCAAGGCGAATGCATGGTCACCATTAAGCTAATCTAGTCTCAAGTATTTTAATCCTAACATACAACATCATGAATCAACTCAACCTTATAAGCCAATATTACTCCTACAACCGATTGTAAGGAGTTAACAAAGAAAATATATTTTTACAAACATATACACCCATATGGCCGATTTTACCAAATCAAATTTAACCTTACTTATCTCAAATTTTCATTTCATACTATCATCCCCATGACATAGCAAGGTTTTGAATCATGGACTAATTAGAACTAAAACTAGCAACTAAGAACATGCATGAATCTCATGGCACCATATTAAACATACCTTAATCTAGCTACAAGGATGGCCAACCTATTCCAAACCAACCATGAGCAAGGACCCTTTCTTCTCCCTTGAGATTTTCGGCCAAAAGGATGGAAAAAAAGATGAACAAAGCTTTTTTTGTTTTTCTTTCTCACTTGCACGGCAATGGGGAGGGGAGGGGAAAGCCTTCACACACACACTTTTTTTTTATTACTCATGCACCTTATTTTATTTATTTCAACATAAAACACTCACCCAACATGTTTCATGACATGTCTTGCCCATGCTTCCTTGTCATGGCCGGCCACTAGCACTTGGGGGGGGGGATTTTGACATGCAAGTCCTCCCTTTTGACTACATGTACTATTAGGTCCTTATAGATTAGCCTATCATTTTTCAAAAGTGACATACAAGTCCTACTAACTGAATTCACATGCAATCGACTAAACCGAAGCTTGAAATTTTTACACATTCGTAAATACATATTCTAGACAATAAATATTACGTTCAAACATTTCGGTGACTCGGTTTAGTGGTCCCGAAACCACTTCCCGACTAGGGTCAATTTTGGGCTGTCACATCCCAGTCATCATACAACTCTCGCATTGCCATTTGTTTTGTCCACCATGCCTTTCGATACAACACTTTATACTTGAATTGAGCTTGCATGTCCGCAATAAGGACCGACACCTGAATGGTGGGCGGCTCTTTCACCAAAGGGATGATGTAGTTGCATATTGTTTTTACATATAACTTTCCATGGTCTTATGACATATGAGTGGACGTGCATATGTGTGGACCTTCTAGTTTCCTTATCATCCACATCTGCGTCCGCTGCATTAACGTGGCTCAGACACACCATTTACAGCCACTTGACGCTTTCCAACATTCTCCTACGTACAAAGACTGTGTCGACTTCGTTACTTTATAATCCACATCTAACTTCAAGCTAAGTTGTTTTATAGCATGTAAACAGTCTTTTTTGTTATTGAATTGTTGTTCTACAAACAACTCTTCATCGTCGAATTCTTCGTCAAGTAGGTGAGCCAACACAATATTTGTATATTCTGGGAACTCGTGTGCAAGAGCTGTATCAGGATCCACATCGGTCACGAAGGACCCTGGATTATTTCTTATAACTATACTAAGGCCCGTGTTCCCTGCCAAATAAGGGTTTGCATTTTCACCCTCCACCGGCCCTTCCTTGTCTATGTATTCAAGGATGTATTCTAAATCGGGGTCACTGAAATCATCGTTTGGATCACAGTGAGACTCATCATCATTATCGGACCCTTCATCACCATCTTCTATGGTGGCCAACACCTCTAGATGGATCTCTAGACGAGGACACGAGTTTGGGATGTTATACGATCACCCACCGGTGTTTGGATTTTTGAGAGTTGGCATTGACTGTCCAAAACCCGACTGATCTTCCCAGGAGACGTTAAGATCAAAATCAATTCCAGGGCACTGGCTTGCTGGAATTACAACTTGAATGGGATTTGGTTTAGCTATCTCCGCGAACAACTTTATCGGGTTGCGATTTTCTATCTCAGGGGGGCAATAAATTGCTATCATTGTCCTTAGATCATCATCATCTTCAAGCTCCATTTCTGAGAACTTTAGCGGATCAGTTGAAACCGAAAATTTGTAAAACAGTCTCAACATTTGCTTTCCGCAATGGCTTGCTATCTTTGTACTGATTTTTCGTTTTAAATCCGACAGCGAAACATGCTTGTTGAATCTCATTCCTATTTTTTTTACTTTGAAAAACACAGCCTTCTTCAGTTGTATTTATCATTTCTCCATCGAAATAAACATAAACAAACAAAATTTGGGAACTCATCTTAAAAAAATTTTGCTTTCTTCTCGACAAAGAAAAAACTAAAATTTTTAAAGCAAATAAAAAACAAACAAAAACTCAAATGGAAGATAAAATACCTATATATATATATATGATAAATTTGGTGCCGGCCATTACATGACCAGCACCCAAATTTTTTTTTTTGTTTACATCTCTGGTGTCGGCCATCAGTGTACCAAAGTAAAAAAAAAAATTTATTTTTTTTTACTAGTCTGATGCCAGTCATTAGAAGGGCAGAACAAAAAAAATACATTGGGACACGAAAAAAGTCCCTGGTGCCGGCCATTAGAAAACCAGAACCAATTTTTTTTTAAATACTGGTACTCTGGTGTCGGCCATTACAAGGCCAGCACTAAAAAAATTTGAATTTTTTTTCTTGCTTGGTGCCGGCCATTAGAAGACCAGGACCAAATTTCTTTTTTAAATATTGGTACTCTGGTGCCGACCATTACAAGGCCAGCACAAAAAAAAATTGAATTTTTTTTTGTACTTGGTGCTAGCCATTAGTAGACCAGGACCAATTTTTTTTTTAAATACTAGTAGTCTGGTGCCGGCCATTACAAGGCCAGCACAAAAAATTTTGAATTTTTTTTCGTACTTGGTGCCGGCCATTAGTAGACCAAGACCAAAAAAATATATTTTTTAAATACTGGTAGCCTGGTGCAGGCCATTACAAGGCCGGCACTAATTTTTTTTTAAAATACTCGTATTTTTATATACCAATATGATACGATTTAAAAAAAATACCCTGATGCCAGCCATTGGAAGGCCAAAACCAAAAAAAATTAATTTTTTAAAGCCTGACACAATTATCAAGGAATTATGGGGCCAAAATACGATGTGATACCAGCCATTAGAAAGCTAAAATCAAATCATTTTGATCATTATTTTTCGACTTAGGTCAATTTTTTTGTAAATATAAAAAAAATTTATATCAGTTTGGTAAAATAGCCTCATAATCACCATTATTGGTACCCGGTTCTTTTCCAGTTTCTTGGTACATTTCTATTGACTTTTGGTTTTCTTGCATGATTCTCTGATTGCTCCTCTAGGGGAATTCTTAGAATTTTGAGCCTTATTGACTTTTCCACGAGATTATGCATGGTTTTTGCTATTGAGGTCCCACAAAAAGAAATAGCTTTTAATGCATTACTGACTATTCTATTCTCGTTAAAACCGTTATTCTCTATAATCTTTTACGTAAGCTTTTTGGTAGGGTTTTTATTTTTGGTTATTGCAGTTGATTAACATTCTTCCTCCTTAGCGTTGGTAGCGATTTCCTTCTCTTTTTTTGTTTTAGTTTTTTCATCATTTTCATTTTCTCCTGGGGTGATTTTGGGGTGGTAAGTTTTACTGGTTTTGCTCCTGCTTTCTCTTCCTGCTTCTTGTGGATGTATCTTGGCTTCTTTTTCTATAATACTGTGGTTGAGTTACCTCCTGGGTCGGGCCATTAACCGTGGCTTTGTGTCGTTTTTATCTTGTGATTGTTTCTTGGTGGTTTTCTTGGAACGTTTCTTGCTGCTCTCCTCGTGTATGTGGTGTAGGTTGGCGTGGCTGCTCTTGTGGGTGTTTTTTCGAGTCTTGGTTTATCCTGGGTTCTGGTTGGTCGTCTTGCGTGCTTTGTTTCTTGACTAGCTGAGCTATGGCAGAGGACATAAATGAGTTGCTAGAAAAATTAACCTTCTCTGAAGAAGAGTCAAAGAGAGTGTTTAGCTCTAACCGATTTTCAACAAACCCTAAGGGATATAAGGCTTGGGCGGTTGGAAAAATAATGTCGAATGAAAGAATAAACAAAGAGGCTATGTACAGGGTCTTAAGATCTCTTTGGTTCACAAAAGAAGAGGTGAAATTTGTGGCTTTAAGAGACGGAGTCATTTTGTGGGAAAAAATAGATGTTTCCAAGCCCCTAAGGAGGGTGGTCTACTTTGTGGGACAGGAGGATGCCGAAATCGTTTGCACTATAAAATACGAACGACTACCGGCCTTTTGTTACAGGTGTGGAATCATCGGTCATAAAACACAAAAATGCAACAAAGAAGAGGATCAAGTGGAATCAGGCAAAACAGGGTTCTAGTACGGTAATTGGCTTAGAGTGCAAGTAGGGAGTACGGCCCAAGGGAAAGGAAACTGGAGAAATGGAGTTGAATTTTTAGAAGGCAGGCAAGGGAGTAACATTGAGACAAAAGAAAACAAGGAGAGAAGTAGTGAAGAAAACAAAACCATGAGAGTTATTAAAAAAGAAAAAACCAAGACAGGAGTGGAGTCTGAGTCGGGCTTTCCTATAAAAAAATTGCCAACTCGCAATATCCGTGGTGAAGGGGGAAGAAGTCGATGTAAGAGGAAAAAAGCAAAAGGCGGCAATTGGGAAAATCTCGATGGCAGCCCAGCTTGTTTGGTGCGCAGGAAGTTCTTAGACAATATCTCACCTTGTAAGGCAGCGGCTGGCAACCAGCCCCGCCAAGAGCAATGAATCTCCTATGTTAGAACTGTCGTGGACTTGGGAACCCTGCGACAGTTCCAGAATTTAAGCAACTTCTTGTTGCAACCAACCCCTATGTTATTTTTCTTTGCGAAACAAAGATGCATGCTAACAACTTCTCTCGTGTTCGAAATCAATGTAGGATGTAGGGCTGTATGGCTATCAATTCTATGGGAAAAAGTGGTGGTTTAACTATGATGTGGTGGGAGGGGACCAATGTTGAGGTCCAAAACTATTCGTGCCATCATATTGACTCTTTGGTCCACATGGGAAATCAAAACCCCAATTGTTTCACTGGCTTCTACGGGCACGCTGTCCCTAACCAAAGAAAAAGGTCATGGGATATGCTTAAGAGGGTGGAAAGCTCGGTCAATGAAACTTGGATAACCGGTGGTGACTTCAACGCCATTGTGAACGAAGCGGAAAAAGAGGGAGGCCAGAGAAAACCGAGAGCCTTAATGGATGATTTTCGTGAGGTTGTAGAGGAACTCTCTTTGGTGGTTTTAAAGGCGGACAAGGGGTGGTTTACCTGGGTTAACAACCGCGATGGGAACGCTATGGCTAAAGAGAGGCTCGACTGTTTCATGATTTCGGCTAATGATGTTGCAAATTTCCCGTTCATCGAAACTAAGGTGGTGCGCCAGTCGAAGTCAGACCACGATGCTATTTTATTAGATACCATGGGGCGTAAGCCGAATGAGTGTGACCCCAGACTTAGCTTCAGATACGACGTTTGTTGGGAAAAAGAGACGGATGCGAAAAACATTATTTAAAATGCATGGGATGATAATGATCTGGACGTATGGGAAAGATTGAGAAAGTGGGCCAGGTCTTTGGTCAATGGCAGTACAGTCATAATAAGAAAATGCGGAACCAAATTGATATTTTAAAAGCTAAAATCAACAATATTATTGATGGTCCTTGTAGGATGTACGACGGTAGCAAGCTGAAAGCTATGCGCATGAAACTTGGGCAGCTGCTGGATAAAGCGGAGTGCTATTGGGCGCAGAGATCGAGGGTTAGGTGGCTGAAAGAGGGGGATAGGAATACTAGATTTTTCCCCGTTAGGGCCACGAGTAGAAGGAAGAAAAACAGCATTGAAAGGCTGAAGGATTTGAATGGTTGCTGGAAAGACAACACTACCGATATCTGTGCGGTTGCTACGGAGTACTTTCACTACTTATTTAAATCAGCTTTGTCTTCACATGAGGTGCTAAATCTTGACTACATTGATAATTATCTTTCAGAGGACACGAATGAAAGGTTGACAAAGGAGTTTACGGACAAAAAAAATCGTGGAAGCTTTCAACCAAATAGACCTCCGGAAAGTGCCCGGGATTGACGGTCTCTCGGTGTGTTTTTCTAAAGAAAATTGGGAGGTGGTGGAAGTGGATGTCATAAAATTGAGCCATGAGGTTCTTAGGGGCAATAGAAATGTTGATGTCATAAACAACGTGGATAGTGCTAAATACTTTCCTAATCGGGACGTTTTTCGGAAAAAAGAGTGTGACAAACCCTCGTACACTTGGTCCAATATAGCTAAGGCTGCCGTAGCTCTTAAAGGTGGTTTTGTTTGGCTTGTGGGGATGGAAAAACAATTGATATTCGAAGGGACAATTGGGGTTTTGAAGGCCGTAATGGTGATTCTATTTGACAGTCTTTGTTGACCAATAATGAAAGAAAAGTGCAAGACTTGTGGGACCACGACCGCATGAATTGGAATAGAGATAGGATGATTGAACTTTATGGTAATTTAATGGGGGATCAGATTTGTAATTTACCCATTATGAATAATGGCATTACTGACCGAAGGGTGTGGTGTCATAATCCTCATGGGTTTTACACTTCAAATTCGGCTTATTCATGGCTTTCTCTCAAGAAGGTAGGGTTTGGCCCTCACAGAGCCTACTGGAGAACCATTTAGAAATTAAAAATGCTTCCTAAGATTCGGGTGTTCAGCTGGAGGGTTGGTCACAATATTCTTCCAACTTATGAGAATATTTCTCGGATTCGTCAAAACTTTTCAAAGAACTGCCCTAGGTGCAAGAACAGGGAGGAGACGCTGATCCATGCTTTGAAAGACTGCCCTTTGGCACGTGCAATTCTAACTTTTGGGGTTTAGATAATCGTTTGATCGAAGGGAGCTATGAGCGGTGCATTGACTGGCTGGAAGATGTTCTTAGAGCGTTGGACGTTAAGGCAGCGGCAGACTTTTTTACTCTTTTCTGGAACTATTGGAGCAACAGAAAAAGTTGGTATTTCATGGTAAAGACGATGAAGCAAGGGTGGTTTGGGAAAGGGCATAGACTCTTAGCAAGAGTTTAGAATTCACAATCTAAATGAAAGACCTGTGATACCTCCGATTCCGGCGAGAAAAACTGGATGAAGCCCCCGAATGGTTATGTAAACATCAACATCGATACTGCGGTCCTGAATGGGAGAATGGGGTTCGGTGCCATGAAAAATTGCTTAAGACAGAATCAAAAAAAAAAAAAAAACTTTTGTTTTTAACTTCTAAACTTTCTTACTTTTTCTTTGTTTATTTTATATCAAATGCTTACAAACTATTTATAAAATATTGCCCTTAAAAAAAATTGAAAATATTAAAATCTAATAATAGTCATAAACCAATGACTCATGACCTTTCATTTTCCTAAAAAAAAACTTCTAAATTAAACCCATTAAAATCACATTTAACGTTTAATCAACAAAACTAACTCCCCCGTAAACTTAAATGCTTCTGCCATCCTTCATGCCGATTAATTTCTTGCAGTTGTCAAGAAGTACAATCGATAGCGGTTTCGTGAAGATATCTGTAACTTGGTCCTGGCTTGCTAGGTGCACTAATTTCACACTTCCTTCTTTTATGTGATCTCGGATGAAGTGAAAATGAGTGTCAATGTGTTTGCTTCTCTCATGATTCATT
Organism: Gossypium arboreum; assembly: GCF_025698485.1. NCBI lineage: Eukaryota > Viridiplantae > Streptophyta > Magnoliopsida > Malvales > Malvaceae > Gossypium > Gossypium arboreum. The sequence continues at coordinate 105,598,789 of NC_069072.1, read as the reverse complement.
GGGTTCTTTGCTAACTCAATTGCTGATTTATTGTCAACTCGTATCTCAGTCGCACCGAGTTGTTGTTGCTCCAAATCGTCCAACAAATTTTTGAGCCATATAGCATGACACATACACACACACCAAGACGCTGCCACATATTCAGCTTCACATGTCGAGAGTGTCACGATTGGTTGCTTCTTTGAAAGCCAAGTAAAGGCCGTGTTACCCATAAAGAACACATATCCCGATGTACTTTTCCGATCGTCTAAGTCTCCGCACCAATCACTGTCAGAGTACCCAATCAACTTGTAATCTTCCGTATTTGAATAGAATAACCCGAGTGACACCATTCCTTGGATGTACCGTAGGATTTGCTTCAATGCCTTCCAATGTGAATAAACCGACTCCTTCATGAACCGACTTATAATGCCAACACTTAGTGAAAGATCAGACCTTGTAGTGAAGACTTCCCACCAAATCCGATATTTGCTCGCGTCGACTCGTTCTCCTCCATTGAATTTCGAGAGTTTTGCACCTGTTCCATTGGAGTTGATACCAGTTTGCAATATACCATCTTGTATTTCTTCAAAATTTCTTTTGCATATGCCTCCTGTGATACAAAAATACCTGTCTCTTCTTATCTTACCTCTAAACCAAGGAAAAACTTTATCAAACCTAAATCTATCATCTCGAATTCCTGTGTCATTGTGCTATTAAAATCTTGTATCATCTTACCATTATTCCCCATAAAATGAGATCATCAACATAAAGAGCAACAAATAACATAGTACCTCCATTCTTCTTCACGTAAAGGGCATGTTCATAGGGACATTGTTTGAACCCTTCTCCTTGAAGTATGTATCAATACGAGTATTCTATGCCAGCAGTGCTTGCTTCAACCCGTAAAGTGCCCTTCTTCAATTTCAGCACATTTTTCTCTTCTCCACTTTTCATGTACCCGGGTGGTTGTTCGATGTAGACTTCTTCTTCGAGCACACCATTCAAGAATTTCGACTTGACATCCATTTGAAATATCGGCCATTTGAATTTAGCCGCTTGTGAAAAGAACAATTGGATTGTCTCTATTTTTACAACGAGAGCAAACACCTCGTCATAATCGATTCCTTCCTTTTGTTTATATCCCTTTACTTGTACTATTCTATTTCGCTTTGAGCATTCATCTTTCTCTTGAACACCCATTTCATACCAATGGGCTAACTTCCTTTCGACAACTCCGTTAACTCCTATGTGTTGTTGCGGTCAATTGCTTTAATCTCCTCGTCCATAGCAGTTTGCCACTTCTTGTCTCGCACGGCCTCTTCAAAACTTATATTCTCAGAATCTGCCAAAAGACATACAATGTGTACCTCATTTTTTGAATCATATACAAATCTTGCAAACTTCGCATTTTGGGCTGTTGCGGTTCATCTTCATCATTGATAGCTTCAGATTTTTCGGTATGTTTGTTGGTGTAGTGGTTGATGATTCTCTATCTTTGATGATAACCTCTGTTGAGTTATTCCAATCCCACTTGCTTGCTTCATTAACTTGTACATCACGACTCACCACAACCTTCTTGCTTATCAGTTCGAGTAGCTTGATCCTTTTGTTTTCTCATCATACCCAATAAAAATAAACTTTTTTCTTTTGTCTTTAAGCTTCGTTCTTCGCTAATCCGGCACATGTGCATAGGCCTCACTACTGAATACTTTGAGATGAAAAACTGTCGGTTTTTGTCCGCTTTGTGCCTCTTATGGTGTTTGATCATTCAACTTCGAATGTGGATACCGATTTTGCACATAGATGACACATTACACGGCTTTCGCCTAAAATTCCTTCGGCATCTTCTTATTCTTGAGCATTGACTGAACCATGTCGAGAACAGTCTGGTTCTTCCTTTTTGCTACACCGTTTTTTTGGGGAGAGTATGGTGTGGTTAGGAATCGTCTTATGCCTTGCTCCTCACAATACTCTATGAAAGCCGTCGAAGTATACTCGCAACCTCTATCGGATTGTACAGATTTGATGTGTCTACCGATTGCCTTTTCCACCATCATTTTGAACTTTTTGAACACCTCGAACACCTCAGATTTTTCTTTCAGAAAATAAACCCAAGTTTTTTGTGAGAAATCATCGATAAAGGAAATGAAAAACCTTTTATCACTAAAATATTCGGGGATGATTGGTCTACATACCGGTATGAATCAATTCGAGAGGTTGCTTAGCCCAATATTCTACCTTCTTTTGAAACGAAGTTCTCGCATGCTTGCCAAGCACACATTCTTCACAAAATTTTCCCTCGTAGTCCATGTCCAGTAGCCCGTGCACCATGTTCTTCTTCGCCAACTAGTTTAGACCACCATAATATAGGTGACCAAAACGGATATGCCACAACGATGCCTCGCAAACATTTTTCTCAAACGCTTCTCAAATTCAACTTGTACATGCTATTTCTCCCCATTTTAACTCGAGCGAGCAAACGCCCTTGCTTATCTTTCAAGTGTAACACCCGGTCTTTTATAAGTACCGAATAACCTTTTTCTATGAATTGCCCCATACTCAAAATGTTGCTCTTGAGGTCTGGTACGTAATACACATCTTGGATAGACCCAACTAACCCATCCTTTTGTAAATAAAAAACGGTACATTGGCCTTTACCTCAACTTTCAACGCATCTCCAAACTACACATGACCCGTTTCAACCTTTCGCATCTCTTTGAATAGGTGCTTGTGCCCGCACATATGGTTAGTTGCACCCATGTCAGGGTACCACACCATGTTGTTGTTGGTGTTGACTTCGTTGTGTGCCATCAAGAGAAAACCTTCTTTCGCCTCCTCATCTTTTGTGGGTTAGGTTGGTTGCCTCTTCCACATTTTTCAAGATGTGACATTCTTTCACGAAATGCCCCGTCTTGCCACAATTGTAACACTTATCAGAGTTGCAATCCTTCGCATAGTGACCATATTTGCCACACTTGTAGCACTCAATGTTGGAATAATTCGACCGACCGCCTCTTCCACGAACGCGTCCTCTTCCACGCCAATTTTGTTGGTTTAAATGCTCATTCTCCTCATGATGCCCTTCTTGACCGCAACCATTGCCTCGACCTCCATTGCCACACCATCTACCTCGAATGTTTTGAGAATAGAAAACCTTTCCATCTTTGATTGAAGCCTTGGTTTAAAGTGCTTGCTCGAGTGTCTCCTCTTTCTTCGTCTTCTTATGTTGTTCATGTGCCTTGAGAGAACTGACGAGCTCGTCGATTGTGAGCATTGCTAGATCTTTTGACTCTTCTATGGCACATATGACATTCTCGAGACTGTCAGTTAACAACTTCAAAATCTTCTCCACAACTCATGCATCGGTTAACGCTTCTCCATTTCGGTTGAGTTTGTTCACCACTGTTTAAACACGTGTAATGTAGTCGGAGACACCTTCCGATTCCTTCATCTTCATGCCTTCCAACTCGCCGTGAAGAGTTTGAAGGCAGACTTGTTTAACCCGGTCGGCTCCTTTGTACACTCTCGCCAAAATGTCCCACGCTTCTTTTGAAGTTGTCGCACTCGCAATCTTCTCAAAGATCGACTTGTCAATAGCTTGGAACAACATGTACAATACCGCCTTATCTTTCGATCGCATCTCTTTCAACATCTTGTTTTAAGTCGCCGTACATCCTACGGTAGTTGTCGGTTCTACAAAACCTTCTTGGACCACCTCCCAACCATCTTGAGACCCGAGAAAAGATTTCATTTGGATGCTCCAATTCTCATAGTTTGCCTTCGTTAGTTGAGATAGCGGCACATTACTAGTCACACTCTCCATGGCTCAGATACCAAATTGAAAAATTGCTAAAGATAGAACCAAAAAAAAACTTTAGTTTTTAGCTTCTAAACTTTCTTACTTTTTCTTTCTCTATCTTATATCAAATGCTTACAAACTATTTATAGAATATTGCCCTTAAAAAAAACTGAAATTATTAAAATCTAATAATAGCTATAAACTAATTACTCTTGACCTTTCATTCTCCTAAAAAAAACTTCTAAATTAAACCCATTAAAATCACATTTAACGTTTAATCAACATGCCATAAATAGAGATTCGAACGGTTTTGTAATTGGGGGTAGCAGCGGTTTTAAAGATAAGTTGATGAAGGCCGATTGGGCAAAGATAGAAGCTTTTTATGAGAGCTTGAAGATGGCTTCCAATCTTAATATTTCGAAAGTTATATTTGAATCCGACTGTGCAAACCTAGTCAACAAAGTCAAAAAGAGGGGACTAGACATCACTATTATGGGATGCTGCGTCAATGAAGCCTGCAAGATTTTTGATAATAGCAGTAACCGAGTAGAGGATTTTATGTGTAAATTTGTGATTGATAATAGATGTAATTGGTCTTTCAAAATGGATTATCCTTCGAAGATTCATGATATTGTAATGAATGGTGCAATAAATGAGTTTTGACCTTAGGGTCTTTTTATTAAAAAAAATATTTACTAACTTATTATATAGTTGAATTGAAATTTAGTCTAAAAATTTTAATGATTTAATAGTTAATTAAGATATAAGGATTAAATTGTAGAAAATGTAAAAGCTAATCTTTATAGATTTTTATTTCTTAAAAGCCATACATGGTAAATATTCAAGGACTTGCTTGGCAGTTATGCCATATTACATTAAGGTGGACAGTTTAGGCACATGTTAGCATTAATTTTATTAGAAAATTTAGATTAAAAAATATTTTAAAAAAAAGAAATAAAACATAGGTAGTGAAAAGAGAGAGAAAGTTTTTCATCTTCTCAAGCTTTCTCCACCGAATGCTCTCCATTGAAGAGAAAGGAAAAGCTTCAAACTCCCTTGGACGTTCAGCCTTTGCATGTAGTGTATTCGAGGTCCGTTTTTTGTAAATTTTATATTTTTGAGATCATTGTAACTCGATTTAGCTAATTCGTATATTCGTTTTAAAAACTATTAAAGTATGCAAAAGTTATTGTGGTTGTTTATCAAAACTTCTAATGTTAGATTGGTTGGATGTTAAGTTAGAAATGAAAAATGGATTAAATTCTAAAGTTAAATGTTAGTGTTTGAACATAAGGGATAAAATGAAAATGATGTAAAATTAGTCTGAAATTTTTGTAATTTTTGATTTTATAAGGTTGTAGAAGGATGTAATTGAAATCAGATTGCAAAATGGAGCTTAAATATGAAAGATAAAGCAGTTTCGGTTTTAAAGACTAAATTGAATTAAATGTGAAACTTTAGGGTTATTATAAAAAGCAAAATTAAGCTTTCATATGCATGAATTAAGTTAGTATAGGATATTTGTAACTGATAATTTGAAATGAATTATCGTATAGATCAAGAATTAAACCAATCGGTAGATAATTGAGAAAAAAGAGAAATTACGAATTAGTACCTGGAATCTTGTTTGTTGTTGTTTTTTCGGGAAGTTAATATAGTTTTTAATCATTATAAATCTTGATTAATTGTGTTATAAATATTTGTATATAGTTGATGAAACTTGAATGAAATGGCATTGATATAAAAGTTGAGTTTGGACTTAAATGAAAGGTATTTAGATATGTATGGGATAATTAAACTTGATGTAGAGTATTGTATGATATTAAGATGAACCTAATACATTCGTTAGTTATTAGAAGTTTTGTGATAACATGAATGTCCTAAATCTTGAATAAGTGCTCCTGATAGTACGTTCATACTCTATTTTAGCACTAAGGTGCTCCTGTTAGCATTACAATGCTCTTGATGACACATCCGTGCTCTTGTTAGCACTATAGTGCTTTTGATCCCACATCTGTGCTCCTATTAGCATTACGGTACTCTTGATAGCATATTCATGCTCTTGTTTGCATTATGATGCCCTAACTGCACATTTGTACCTAGTTATGCACTTTGGTGCTTCTGTATGCACTTTCATGCCTTGTTTATCACTTTGGTGTATCCTGATACTGTAAACCGTATATCTGAACTCTTTTACTATTATTCATCAGGCTATTGAATTAATAAAAAAAGGAAATGCATGTTAAATTATTATGATAATATAATTTGATTGTTATAATAAATACCGATAATGACAATAGAATGATCACAAAATAAGAAAAATAAGAACACATAAATTTTACGTGGAACCCCTTTTGAGAAAAAAACTACGGGCAGAGGAGAAAAAATTCACCAATGTTGAAAAATGAATGATACAAGAGGAGTTTCGACTACATCTATTTAAAGGTTGAAAAACCTTATCCTAATCAATGTCAAATAGAGGAAGTATAGTTCTATATGGATTCTACTTGTGCTGCATGGTTGTGAACTCTAAATTATATAGGTTTTTTCTAGTATTTTTACCACCTTTTTACTTAGAAATAATACTAATCCCGAGTATTTGTTAATTAATCAGGTGAATTTTGCTTATATTCTGACAATGGACATGAATTTATAAAATATGCAAATTTGTGCTTTATTATTTTAATTTTGTACATAAATTAAATTATTTCATGTTATTTATTAATACGTTATATATAATTAATGCAGTAGGACCATGAAGTTGATTTAATAAAGAGCTTATTATAATTTTTCCATGGACATGAGCAATTCTACACTACTTGGACGGCAAAACCATGCAAATTGTGTCATAAAAATGTTGCTTTGAACCAGTTAAAAATGGTGCTACTTGGTGGACAACTCTGACTATTACATGGGTCACAAAATTGTCCAAACAAGGAAAAAAGAAGCCCAATTCTGAAAGGATATTTGGGTAGCCAAAAATCAACTTTTGGGATAATTATTTGGAGGTCCCTAGACTTGGAAAATCATTGAAAATCAGCACACTACGTTTGTTCAAGAAGCCGTTCACCCCTTGCATGATTCAAGGATGATTTTATGCTTGAATCAAGCAATCAACTCACCCTTCTTTCCACATTTATGGCTGACCAAAGGTGGGAGAAATCAAAGCGATCCTTGAAGCCATATTTAGTAAACTCCTCCACCAACCTCAAGTATAAATATCCACTCCCATCTCACATTTCAATCATCCCTAAATCATCCTTCATTTAACATTTCTCTTCTATTCTTCCATTCCTTCTCTTCATTCCCAATCATAGCATCCCATATTTACTTTCTTTTTTAGCCAACAAAACCTTGATAAGACCATCTCTTGGCCGGAAACCTTGAGGAGCCATTACCAAAGGAGCAACATGATGACGAGAGGAAACTTCTTTAATAGAGTTCACAAGGCTACTGATTCGAATAGAGTTTATTCTTCCTTTACTTGTTACTTTAATATTAATCATGTTTTTCAACGTGCTTTGTTATATTGTCATCAATAATGGTAGCTTAAATCTGTTTAGCTAGGATGATTGCATCAATTCATTGAAGTTGTTTAAATCATGTTTATAGTGTTTGTGCCTCAGTCATTCATGTTTTCAATTAAACTCAAGCATGTATTTCATTCATACGTGCTTGGATGCATTGGAATTAGCTGAACAATCCTAACCAGATGATGGCTAATGGACACAATAGTTGAAAAGTGTATGCTTAATTTAGATCCGAACCCTACTAAATTAAATGTTCATAATAAGTTTAATGAGCTCTATTATCTTGCACAGTATTTAGGTTTATATGATTAAATTGTTTCAAACCTAACCCGTCCTTGTTACTTCACATGAATTCTAAGAAACCCTTAGTTTAATATGATCAGTAAAATGCATGTTTTACTAAGAAAAAGATTCTGAAAGGACTTAATTGGTTTTGAACTCATGAAAGATCGAGTTGCCATGAAATATTCTCCAAACACTGTTAAACATGAGAAAAATGGATTAAGTTGAATGATGTAATTATTCTAGCCTATTCATGTAATTGATTGTTGAAGTTTGTGTTGCTACTAAATTCACCTCAAACATTTTAGTTAATTATCATACTCAGATTAGAATTGCATTAGGTGTAACACCCCAAACCCGGCCTAGACGTTACGGCCGAATCCGGTGTGTCACATTGAAGCGTTACTATAAAATTCATGTTTTATCTAAAATCTTTCTTAGTGTTTAAAGGGTATTTTTCGTTATAGATTAAAGTGAATGGCAGCTGTGCACCAGGTAGGAAGCCGGAAAAGAGGAGGTGAGTCTATTAGACTGCTTAAGTACCAAGCTCTCCATGGATCCACTCCTCGACATGCACACAACCATTGCCACACTTTAACTGAGTGATTGTTCAGGGAAAACCATTTCGTTTAAAACCATTTGGAAAGGTTATTAATTTTGAAAACATTTTCGTTGCGGAAGCTTTGTCTTGTTTCACGATATTTTGAAATCAGGTAATCTCTTTTAAAAATGCGCCCTAGAGCTAACCAATTTCAAGAAATCAATTTAAGTGATGTGAATCTCAAGTTGAAAACGATTTAAGAAATTTAAAAACCCAAAATAAAAATACTAGAGCGGCCTTATTACAACTTTAACCAAAATAGAAATAATCAAAAATAAATGCGAGATTTAAAAGGAAGCTAATTGAAACTTATTTAAAAAAAAAAACTAGAAATCTAATCTTAGTGGCCACTTTGAATCCCACCCAGCTCCAAGTCCACCAACTAGGGCTCACCTGCAAGGATGGAAGAGAAAGAGGGTGAGTTTGGAAAACTCAGTGTGTATGGAAAACCCATCCAAAGCCCAAGTCAGCTCAAGCCCATTGGGCCTAAGCCCTATTCAGATAACAATGGGTACTGGGCTGAAACCCTTTTCAGAATACAGTAACCTGGGCCTTAGCCCTTTTCAGATAACAATATGGCCCGTAGGCCCATTCCAGAACAGAACAGACATATTCGTGTATGCAAGCCCAACCCAGCCTATAACCAATCGCTACACTCCACCCGTACCAGCCTTACACTCCATGTGGGGAATAGCTCAACCCACCCAAACTTCACACTCACGACCTTCTAAAGATCACGTCAGATATTAGTAAGTTGAGGCAAAGCCTCCAGTACGTGGACAAGCCACTTTCAGTACTTCCTCCATCAATAACCCAGTCCCATGCATCAGACAATAATAACATGGCATGCAGTAAATAGTAACAGTCAAACATGCATTTAGGTCAACCTTAACCCTAGGGGTATATTAGTAATTTTGCTTCTAGGGGTAAATCTGTAAATTTTCCACCTATAAAGGTATTTCAGTAATTTTATCAGTTTTAAGGGTTCTCATGAATGTTACGATCCTTACTAGCCCATTTGTCATTGCAATAATTTATTTATCTCAATTTCACAATTTTAGCCATTGGGCCCTAAAACCCCTAATGGGCCCTACAATGTACATTAGCAATTTAAGCCCATTTAATTCAAGTTTTATAACCAGTTTACCAGTTTAAGCAGTTTAGATTCTACAGTCTAATAGAACATACTTATTGCCTATTTTTTTTTATTATACCCGTATGGGCCCGTAAGCCCATTGGGCCTAGTTTTAGCCTATTGAGGCCCAATTACCGAACTCCACGAAATTGCACACACGACTAACTTACCACTTTGCGATTTCAGATCTAATGATTTCTAAACGTCTTGTGAGCACTCGCACACTCACAAGCCTACGAAATGCCAGAATTTCGGCATTTCGGCTTTTGTCGAATTGAACTATGAGAGGGTGTTCGATACACACCTGTTTCACGATGACTGCTACTGAGATCCCTTACGATGTCCTACAATTGATTACCACAATTCTTAGATTGCAAACCACAACAACCAATCCCAATATTTACCTACCCATATTTGACCCATGCCCCTTAAGCCTTTAGAATCTTACCTTTTTGCCGAAAACCGATGACTAGATCTAAGTCTAGTTGTTCCAAAGATCCAAGCCTTCGATCCAATCTCTAGAAGAAACTAATCACCAAAAGAAATCGTCAGTTAAAGACCCTTAAATCCCTATGCCCAAATCGACAGCCTCTCTAGATTTTAGGGACTTCGGCTTTTTCTAAATTGTAAAATAAGACTAAATCTGAGGTGATGAGCACTTACCACTTATTCCTCTTTGATTTCTATGCAGATCTGATGCAGATTTATCCTCTAAACGATAGTAGAACCCGAATCTAGGAGATCTGAAGTTTCGGCTATAAGTCCCTAAATCTATGGTATTTTGACTTTTTAAGTGATGAAGAAGATGACGATTTGAGGCTATAAATTTGAAGTAATGTTGCCGACAGATACTAAGGGTTTAGAGAAGATGAAAGTTGATCAAAAAGAACAAAAATAACTAAAGGATTTTGGCTTGGAGTAATCGACACAAGAAGTGAGTTTTCGGGATTTCGGCTTTTATGGCAATCGGCTATGGATGTTTTGTAGAGGATAGGATTGACAGAGAGGGTGAGCAAGGTGATCAGAAGGTTTCGGCTAGAAGAAAAAGCAAAAAGGAAGAAAGAAAATGGAGGAAAAATAGAGGAAGAAGAACTTGGCACCAAGGAGAAGGAATTTACATTTTCGGCTTTTGTGAGAACTCAGAAAGATGAATGACTAAAAAGAAAAGAACCTAACCCTAATATCAACTAAAACAATCGGCCCAACCTCCCTAAGGCCCTTGGCGAAATTCACTTAAGTGATCACATGCCGGCACATGCCTAAAGTTAAAAAGTAACAATATGCCTACCTTGCAACTTGAACCCTGGACCTTTAATTCCTTCCCAGACTCCATTTTTTTAGGAACTTAGTGGCGCCACCTTGCCACTTTACCAAGGCCTTATTGGTGTCCTATTTTACCACCTCAACTTTAAAAGCCCATATCGCTAGAACCCTCTCTCCCAAAATTAAAATTCAGGAATTTCCTCGAATTAAATTTACTCTTAGGCCATTTAAAGACCCACCAATATACTCAGACCCAAATTATTAATAAGGCCTACTGCCCAGATTCCCTTAAGAGGCAAAATTTAAGAATTTTGCTAAAGCTATGGGCCGAGCCCCGGACTTTTTTTCCCACACCATAAACCCTTCGTAATTTATTTAATTACTAAACTAAACATACTAAATAATAATAACATCCAAATTATTCGGGCCGTTTTCCACCCAAACCCAGACTCAAGGCCCAATACTTCCAGGCCCAAAAATCGGGGCATTACAACTCTACTTCCCTTAAATAAATTTCGTCCTCTAAATTTCAAACTATCAACTAACCGTATTACTCAAGTCAAACCACTATGCTTCCACTGCGCACTCTAATTCCAATAACAACAATGCAAATTTTATGAAACAACTTAGTATTTTAGTGTTTATTACAGATGTCTTATGCACAGATAAAGTTTCAGAGTTGTTCTCACGCAATCACAGTTTAGCTACTGTCACAGTTTCCTAGGTCTTAGTTTACCCTACAGTCTCAGTTTTGTAGCCTTAATACTACCTTATCTATAATACTATATCTAAGGCTCAGTACTATCTACAGTATTACTTTTAGTACAGTACAATATATATAGAGCAGAAAGATACTTACAGACTTGGTGCCTGGGATTCAGTGTGCCACCTTATCAGATTTTAGACAAACCCAAAAGATTTATGCCTTTTTAAAATCCATTTCTCAAACATTTGATTTAAAGAAAACCAGTTTGGAATTTATCTCCTTTAAACAGAAAATTTGTTTTCAAAAGTCAGATTTTTCCAAAAATACCCTCTTTGGGCTTAAAGTTTTGAAAACCTTTTTGGACCCGATCCACAGCTGAGTTGTTGCAACCTTGCTCTGATACCACTAAATGTAACACCCAAACCCGGCGTAGACGTTACGGCCGAATCCGATGTTTCACATTGAAGCGTTACTATAAAATTCATGTTTTATCTAAAATCTTTCTTAGTGTTTAAAGAGTATTTTTCGTTATAGATTAAAGTGAATGGAAGCTGTGCACCAGGTAGGATGCCGGAAAAGAGGAGGTGAGTCTATTAGACTGCTTAAGTACCAAGCTCTCCACGGATCCACTCCTCAACATGCACACAACTATTGTCACACTTTAACTGAGTGATTGTTCAGGGAAAACCATTTCGTTTAAAACCATTTGGAAAGGTTATTAATTTTGAAAACGTTTTCGTTGCGAAAGCCTTGTCTTATTTCACGATATTTTGAAATCAGGTAATCTCTTTTAAAAACGCGCCCTAGAGCTAACCAATTTCAAGAAATCAATTTAAGTGATGTGAATCTGAAGTTGAAAACGATTTAAGAAATTTAGAAACCCAAAATAAAAATAATAGAGTGGCCTTATTACAACTTTAACCAAAATAGAAATAATCAAAAATAAATGCGAGATTTAAAAGGAAGCTAATTGAAACTTATTTAAAAAAAACCAGAAATTTAATCTTCGTGGCCACTCTGAATCTCGCCCAGCTCGAAGTCCACCAACTAGGGCTCACCCGCAAGGATGGAAGAGAAAGGGCATGAGTTTGGAAAACTCAATGTGTATGGAAAACACATCCAAAGCCCAAGTCAGCTCAAGCCCATTAGGCCTAAGCCCTATTCAGATAACAATGGGTACTGGGCCGAAACCTTTTTCGAATCTGATAACACAGGTCTTAGCAGCTTTTAGATAACAAGATGACCAGAGGCCCATTCCGCAACGTAATGACATATTCGTGTATGCAAGCCCAACCCACCTATAACTAACTGCTACACTCCACCCATACCAAATTTCTACACTCTATATGGGGAATAGCTCAACCCACCCAAATTTCTACACTCCACGATTCAAAGATCTTTGCTCAGATATCAGTAAGTTGAGGCAAAGCCTCCAGTACGTGAACAAGCCACTTTCAGTACTTCCTCCATCAATAACCTAGTCCCATGCATCAGACAATAATAACATGGCATGCAGTAAATAGTAACAGTCAAACATGCATTTAGGTTAACCTTAACCCTAGGGGTATATTAGTAATTTTGCTCCTAGGGGTAAATCTGTAAATTTTCCACCTATAAAGGTATTTCAGTAATTTTATCAGTTTTAAGGGTTCTCATGAATGTTACGGTCCTTACTAGCCCATTTGTCATTGCAATAATTTATTTATCTCAATTTCACAATTTTAGCCATTGGGCCCTAAAACCTTTAATGGGCCCTACAGTGTCCATTAGCAATTTAAGCCCATTTAATTCAAGTTTTATGACCAGTTTACCGGTTTAAGCAGTTTAGATTCTACAGTCTAACAGAACATACTTATTGCCTTTTTTTTATTATTATGCCCGTATGGGCTCGTAAGCCCATTGGGCCCAATTTTAGCCTATCGAGGCCCAATTACCAAAGTGTACGAAATTTCACACACGACTAACTTACCACTTTCCGATTTCAGATCTAATGATTTCTAAACGTCTTGTGACCACTTGCACACTCACAAGCCCACGAAATGCCGGAATTTTGGCATTTCGGCTTTTGCCGAATTGAACTATGAGAGGGTGTTCGATACACACCTGTTTCGCTACGACTGCTATTGAGATCCCTTACGATGTCCTACAATTGATTACCACAATTCTTAGATTGCAAACCACAACAACCAATCCCAATATTCACCTACCCATATTCAAACCATGCCCCTTTAGCCTTTAGAATCTTACCTTTTTGCCGAAAACCGATGACTAGATCTAAGTCTATTTGTTCCAAAGATCCAAGCCTTCGATCCAACCTCTAGAAGAAACTAATCACCAAAAGAAATCGTCAGTTAAAGACCCTTAAAGCCCTATGCCCAAATTGACAGCCTCCCTAGATTTTAGGGACTTCGGCTTTTTCTAAATTGTAAAATAAGACTAAATTTGACGTGATGAGCACTTACCACTTATTCCTCTTTGATTTCTATGCAGATCTGATGCAGATCTATCCTCTAAACGATAGCAGAACTCGAATCTAGGAGATCTGAAGTTTCGGCTATAAGTCCCTAAATCTATGGTATTTCGGCTTTTTAAGTGATAAAGAAGATGACGATTTGAGGCTATAAATGTGAAGTAATATTGCCGACAGATACTAAGGGTTTAGAGAAGATGAAAGTTGATTAAAAAGAACAAAAATAACTAAACTATTTTGGCTTGGAGTAATCGACACAAGAAGTGAGTTTTCGAGATTTTGACTTTTATGGCAATCGGCTATGGATGTTTTGTGGAGGATGGGATTGACAGAGGAGGTGAGCAAGGTGATTAGAAGGTTTTGGCTAGAAGAAAAAGCAAAAAGGAAGAAAAAAAATGGAGGAAAAAGAGAGGAAGAAGAACTCAGCACCAAGGAGAAGGAATTTGCGTTTTCAGCTTTTGTGAGAACTCAGAAAGGATGAATGACTAAAAAGAAAAGAACCTAACCCTAATATCAACTAAAAAATCGGCCCAACCTCCCTAAGGCCCTTGCTAAAATTCACTTAAGTGATCACATGCCCGACACATGCCTAAATTAAAAAGTAACAATATGCCTACCTTTCAACTTGAACCCTGGACCTTTAATTCCTTCCCAGACGCCATTTTTTTAGGAACTTAGTGGCGCCACCTTGCCACTTTACCAAGGCCTTATTTGTGTCCTATTTTACCACCTCAACTTTAAAAGCCCATATCGCTAGAACCTTCTCTCCCAAAATTAAAATTCAAGAATTGTCTCAAATTAAATTTACTCTTAGGCCTTTTAAAGGCCCACCAACATACTTAGACCCAAATTATTAATAAGGCCTACTGCCCAGATTCCCTTAAGAGGCAAAATTTAAGAATTTTGCTAAAGCTATGGGCCGAGCCCCAGACTTTTTTTCCCCCACCATAAACCCTTCGTAATTTATTTAATTACTAAACTAAACATACTAAATAATAATAATAACATCCAAATTATTCGGGCCGTTTTCCACCCGAACCCAGACTCAAGGCTTAATACTTCTAGGCCTAAAAATCCAAGCGTTACATTAGGGATCATCTTACATCAAGATAATTTAATCTAGTTTAATCATCCATCACTCGAAATATTGTGTTCTCATCACCAATTTGTACAAATTTAATTTTGCAATTAATTGATTGACATACATAGTCCCTATGGAGATGATAACTCTTTTTCTTATTACTTGATAATGACTGTGTACACTTGCATAAACCTACTTGTTACAAGTTGTTGGCGCCGTTGCCAAAGATTTTTTCCTTAATCATTTTTTTATGAAATGATTTTTTACAATTTGATTTTTATTTAATTCTTTATTCTTTATTTGTTGTGATTTACTTTCAAGAGTTTATGAGCATAGGTCGAATTATCGATTTATTATCAGTAGACCCTAAAATTGAGTGGGCATTTAGATAAAGAAGACATGAACAATTAGCCCAAGAAAAAATCATAGAAATAGACTTTGGAAATCAAAATGATGTTTAAGATAATGGAGCCGCTAATGTGCACAATCCAATCCTTATTGTTGATGGTAGGGATCGTGCCATAAGACAGTATGCTGTGCCACTCATTTATGAGTTAAATCTGGGAATTAGGAGGCCAGAAATCAAAGACCCCAATTTGAATTGAAACCAGTGATGTTTCAAATGCTGCAAACGGTGGTCCAATTCAGTGGAATGCCCACGAAAAATCCACACATTCACCTTCGATTATTAATAGAGGTGAGTGATTCATTTAAAATAGCTGGTGTATTTGAAGACGCAATGAGGTTAAAACTATTTCCATACTCATTGTGAGATCGAGCACGAGCATGGCTTAATTTTTTACCACCTAGCTTAATTTTTACTTGGTAAGATTTAGTAGAAAGATTTTTGGTTAAGTATTTCCCACCTAGCTAAAATGCTAAGTTGCGAAATGAGATCACCACTTTCCAATAATTGGATGATGAGTCCTTGTACAAGGCGTGGGAAAGATTCAAAGAATTACTTTGTAATTGTCTTCATAATGGGATTCCACACTGCATCTAGTTGGAGAAGTTTTACAATGGTCTCAACACACACAAAAGATTGATGGTAGATGCTTTTGCGAATGGTGCTCTCTTGTTAAAGTCTTATAATGAGGCTTACAAAATCATCGAGAGGATCGCTAGTAACAACTATTAAATTTCCAACAAATTGAGTAGTCAGGAAGACGTGTAGCCTGAGTTCATGAAGTCAATGCTTGCACTTTACTCTCAGATTAGGTATCGTCTATCTCTTCAAAGCTGAAACAGTTTACCACTAACGGTGTGAATAATTTTGAACTCAAACACTAAGTCAATTTGATGTAGTTTCCTGCGTATATTGTGGGGATGGTCATTCTTTCGAGAATTTTTCGTCAAATCCTTATTCTTTCGAGAATTTTTCGTCAAATCCTTAGTCAGTTAGTTTATTACATAAGGAATCAACACCAAAATAGAAGTGGACAAGGACCACAATCCAATTGTAATACCCCATACTCGGCTTGGACACCAGGCCGAATATCGAGATGCCACACCACCGTCTCACGTTGATTTCATTGTAATTATCAGAATTGAGATACATGCAGTTTTGTTTTACTTTAATTATTCTAGCATTTGTGAGGACATCAAGTCTTGCAAACTTAGTTTAGCGTTTAATCATACTAACATATGACAAACAAACATAAAATGTACGTAACTTGAGCATTGGGACCACTTAACAAATTTTCCCAAAAATGTTACATAGGTATCGATACTGCCTTTATGGTATCGATATTTTTGATAAGTGGTACCGATATCACCTCGAAAATCGATACCAAACTATCATTTTGTTTCTTGACAAATTTCAAAACATCAAAAATATCGGTACCTTTTGCAAGGTATCGATAAGTAATCCTTGAGTATCGAAACTCGAGCTAAGGTATCAATTCCAAATTGACATTCTGACTCACTGCACTTTTGAAAATACAAAGGAATCATTTTAAAAGCCTTAATATCAATACCTTTGCTTCAAGCTACAAAAATTTAGCATATAAGAGCATTTCAATCATTCAAACTTAGTCCTTAAACATCATGCTTCATTTATCTAGTCACATATGCATCAAAATGTCTAAACAATAAACCAAAAACCATATCCAAGTTCACAAGCTTCCCACTCCCAAACATACGCATATACAAATAACCCCCAATTCATTTTAATAAACCGATATAAATGTCTACCACATTTCCTTTTCATTCCTTAGAACTAGAATAAGCAAACACCTACTTTGCAAAGGATAAATCTCAGTGAATTCCTAGAACAACCATTATGCAAACAAGTCGTCACGCAGCAACCAAACAACATACAACATATTCCCAAAACATCATTAACTATGTGTCATGATTCACATATTTAGTCATATTCCATGCATTCTTTTATACTTTATTTATACGAACGTTTAGGCATACATATATCAAATTTTTGACACAGATCAATTACATATAAGCACATATAATTACATTTAGTCACATTAGCCACAGTATATGATAATTTGGCTCTTGAGATTATGAAACATAAAGTGGACTCTATCACCACTCATCGGATACATGGATCTCCATCACACCACACATAGACTCATAGAGTCAAACATATCCCATAAGCGAAGCATATAGCTAACACTCTCCAACACCCACACATATATATCCCAGTGAATAGAGCTTGGCTCACATTCCCTTATCTTTCCAAAACTGTCATTGGGGCCTTAGCGCCCCATATATCACAATCACAAAAAAGTGAGTACTCATAATCCTATGGCATGCCAACTATATCCAAGAATCTCATTAAGTCACAAGGCCAAAATATCCATGATGTCATCAAATATCACTTACCGATCATCCACACACATTCACTCATAATCATATCATTAGTACATTATACATACTGTCATATGACAGGAATGACATACCTTCATTTTTACCGTCACAATAGTCATCACAACATGTTCGTATTTCATCGCATCATAGTTCTCTTTATCACAATTCAAAAACATATTCATCACATATTTAGCTTAGGTGAAAGAACACATATACTCAAATTTTAGAGAAGTGGTTTAGGCTACCACTAAATTCCAAAATACACAACAAATACCTTACGAGTAGCTATTCCAAAACACTCACCGAAATATTCACTTTTGCCGAAAAATCGAAAGCTTAAACAAACTTCCCTTTGCGGTTATCTCTACTCGTTGAAGGTATTATTAACCTCAACACTTCAAGAAGAAAAACCACACATATTTAGTCAATAACTCACCTCAAACAGCCACAGCCACAGCCACAAACACAAGCCTAAGCTACATTTTTTTCTAACCAAAACCTTTAGTACAACAAACATAAAATTCAACTAAATCAATATATGCTTAATATTTTCGCATGAAAAAAATTTCATTCATCTACTACTAATTCCCAACCTTTAAACTTCACAAAACTACATATTTTAAGGTATCAAAATTTTTCAACAAGTTTTGGCCATTACAACAAAAATTCATTAAAACATTAGAAATCCTTGATAAAACTTCAAAGTTACTTTAGAAATCTTCTAATTAGGTTAAAAATAATTTGAAAACACTTTAAAACCAATTTTTTATCCACAAACTCAAAATTCACCACTAAAGACTTGATTTTTGACTTTTACCTAAAATATGCATTTTAATGGCTAAAAATTTAGTTTAAAGAACCATATAACATTTAAATCTAATAGGAAAACAATTGGTTACCTTGAATGCAAGAAAATTGAGCTTTGACTCAAACCTGAAAAACTCACGTTTTGGAGAAAATGATGAAGATGGTGGAATTCTTAGGTGATTTTCTTGGTTGTAATAGAGATTTAAGGCTGAAGTGTGATAGGATTAAAAAAGAATTAGGAGTTGAAGATCAAAAGCAAGTGGGGAGAGATTTGGGAGAGCAAGAAATGACACAAGAAAAGCTTTCGTGAAATAAAACTGGGAATGGGTTGTTTATTAGGTTGATTTTAAAATTCTGGGCAATTTGCTTCATAAAAACTCTCAGTTTTGACCCTATTACATTTCAATACTTTTTTGAAAATTAAAGACATTTAAAACTTGTTTCCAAAAATTGACTTAACTTTATAAAAACCATTGTCGCAAGCATTATTGAGTACCAACCTTACAAAATTCTGAGCTCATATAAGCCAAAGTTCCTAAAATACCCTAAAACTCCTAAGCCCTATTTTGGGGTGTGACACCAAATTCCATAATCTTGCATGGCAAAACCATCCAAAAATTTCCTAGAGTAACCAAGGAAATGGACTGAATAAGACCTACACGCAGTAGACCAAGCCAATCCCAAAGGTTTAATTAGCAAGTTCCTAAACCACCTCAAATTGAATCATCTAACAGTTTGGAGAACTTGTTGAAGGTGTACATGGAAAAGAATGAAACTTTAATCCAGATTCACTCAACAACACTAAAAAATTTGGAGAACCAAATGGGTCAGTTAGCTATGGAGCTTTATAACCGACTGCAAGGAGCCTTGCCGAATGATATAGAAAATCCTAGAAATTTGGGCAAGGAACATTGCAAGGTAGTTTCTTTCTGAAGTGGTAAGACTTTGGAGTCCAAGATGGTTGAGTTTGAACCTGTTGAGAAGAAGGAAAGTTAACCAACAGTTGAAATTTCTGCCCTAGTTGAGCTAGAACTTACAAAGTCTGATAAGGTAAAATCTAAACCAGTGAATTCTGATAAGCTAACATCTTCTTTAGATGCAAATTTACCTCCTTAGAAAATTTTTCCAATCCAAGCCAAAGTTCTACAACCTCTATACCCTTAAAGACTCTAGCAACATAGACAAAAAACATGAGGTGCAATTAAAGAAGTTTTTAGATGTTGTAAAGCAACTTCACATCAATATCCCGCTGGTAGAGGCTTTAGAACAAATGTGCAATTATATCAAGTTCATGAAGGACATTCTATCTAAGAAGAAGAGACTTAATAAGTATAACACTATAGCCTTAACGAAGGAGTGCAGTGCGTTCCTATAGAATAAGCTACCTCCGAAATTGAAGGACCTTAAAGGCTTTACTATACCTCCGACTAAGCCATAACTCTGATACCACTAAATGTAACACCCCTTACCCGTATCCAAGTTCGGAACAGAGTACGAGGCATTACCAGACTTAACAGTACACATAGACGAAAATCGGGCCATAAAATTTCATTTAATTCAAAACTTTTCAAACACATGCATAACAAACAAAGCTAACTATATCATCACATCAAAACATAGGACATGGTACGATTAATTAAACTTATAAACCATAATGGATAAGGACCACATCTCATGATTTTATATGATAACTCAATGCAGACTGATACGTGTGGTCAAAATCATAATAAAAATACATATCACAAACCAACTTCCTATACATGCCACTCACTTGATATTTCTAATATTTGAATTAATTTTCCCAAAAATGGTAGTTTGATAGTGTGATTTTGCCTCCGACGATCTCCAACCCTGAGCCGACCTGCCAATACTAAAGAAATGGAGAGGATGGGTAAGCTTTACGCTTAGTAAGTTCATATGAAAATAATAAGCAATTACTACCATGCTTTTCAAGATAAAACACTATAATTGTACAATTACACATATTCAGGACAGGCTGTTTTCTGGTGTTACAGTTACTAAATCATTCATATCTGAAGCTACAAAACTCAAAATTTAGTTTTGTTAATTTTCCTTGAAACTAGATTCATATATATTTCTCCCATAAAATTTCCAGAATTTTTGGTTCAGCCAATTAGTACAGTTTATTAGTTAAAGTCTCTCCTATTTCAGAGTATGACTACTCTGACCTCTGTGCACTACAAACCAAAATTCTCCCTGTACAGAATTCCAACAACCATGCAGTTTATTTCCCTTAAAAATAGACTCAATAAGGAATCCATCCATGTAAGGTATGACTCTTCATAATTTTTTTACAATTTATGGTGAATTTATAAAGTCAGAACAGGGAATCTCGAATTCATTCAGACCCTGTTTCACAAGAATTCAAATATCACACAATATAGAATTCTTTTGCTTCCTCTGTTTCTTTCATGTGAAAATAGACTCATTAAGCTTTATTTTCATATATCATTTGCATTTTTATTCAACATCCAAAATTTTTAGTGAATTTTCAAAGTCATGCAACTGCTGCTGTCTAACACTGTTTTACCACTAAAATTCATTCTTACATAATTCCACTTAATCCATTTTGTCTTATCGAAATTCACCCAATTATCGAGCACATTGCTCATAATTTTTCATAAACATGTACCTACACTTATTCATCATATAATCATGTTCAATTGTATTTTTACTTAATCGATTTTCCCGTTGAACTCTTCGGAATAATAACTGATACTCAATTGGCTGCACATATTTTCACACTTGTAGCCAAAGCTATCTGGTACGCATAGTAGCCTGCACATAGTACTGCACATGCGACCAATTATCCGGTACATGTAGTAGCCTGCACTTAGTACTACACAATTATCTGGTACACGTAGTAGCCTGCACTTAGTACTACACACGTGATCACAGTTTTCGGGTACGCATAGTAGCCTGCACTTAGTACTACACATGCGACCTCACAATAGATCATTCATATCGTTTTTATTCCGAAGGTTCAATCGAGAAATTCCTCACTTTTCAACATTTTACTAAATTGTCCGTAATCAATTTAAATTCATAATTTACATCAAATAACCATTTGATAGGTAGCCACATTTCATATGATATCAAAATATAATAACATAAAAAGAATCGATAGATTATTTATGTACGAATTTACTCGAAGTGTCGATCTCACTATCCATAGTACCAATTGTCCATTCATAGTATAATAAGACACAACTCAAATATCAAATCAGCTTTTAAGAATTTACATAACTTATATCACATATTTCATAAATCACTTGTCATGTATCTTCATTTTCTTTCATTTCATGTAACATTCTTTCATGTCATATTTCCGCATCACAAACACCATTCCATCAGCTTTTCCAATATATTAAATCATAAAATATATGCAATAATAGTAAGAAATATAATTCAAACATAACATTGCATTATTATTATCATACGAACTTACCTCGATCCAGAAACAACAAATTTACCATTTTAGTCCATAACCTTTTATTTTCCTGATTTAAGACCGAATCTCGATTTCCTTCATCGATAATATCACATTTAGCCTAATTATTAGTTACACTATTCATACGGGTCCAAAAATCATATTTTTAAAATTTTTCATTTTGACCCCTAAACTTTTGCATATTTGCACTTTTGCACCAAGGTTCGGAAATTAAAATTCATCCTATTTTCTTATGTTTTATGACATGCTGATCATTTTTCCCTTCTATGGCAACATCAAATTCTCACTCTAACATGTACTTATGACTATTAGGTATTTTTACCGATTAAGCCCTTTTGCTCGTTTTCACTTAAAACCGAGTAGCACAAGTTGTCTAACATAATTTAAAACCTCATATTCTATCATAAAACACCAAAATACACAAATTTCACCTATGGGTATTTTTCCAAATATGAACCCTAGGTTAAATTGTTGCGAGCATAAGCTAAATCAAGTTACCAGGACTCCAAAAACATAAAAATCATTAAAAACGAGGCTAGAACGGACTTACAATCGAGATTGGAAGCTTGGAAACCCTATCCATGGAGTCTCCCTTGGTATACACGTCCATGGTGAAGAAGATGAGCAAAATTGGCTTTTAATTTTGTATTTTAATTCATTTTACCCCTAAATAACCAAAATACCCTTACTACTAAACTTTCCAAAAATTCCATTCATGTCCAATATTTGTCCATAAACTTTGAAATTGGTCAAATTTATATTTAAGACCTCCTAATTAAAATTTGAAAGCAATTTCACTCTAGAAACTTCTAGAATGCAAGTTTTGCAACTTATTCAATTTAGTCCCTAACTTCAAATTAAGCACTTTATGCATAGAATTTCTTCACGAAATTTTCATACAATCATGCAATCATATCATAGACCTCAAAATAATCATAAAATAATTATTTCTATCTCAAATTTGTGGTCACGAAACCACTATTCTGATTAGGCCCTAATTCGGGATATTACAACACACCTATACAATATAACATAGCACCAATCCAAACATATACATACAACCAAATCAGCCACAACCAAGACATCAACACATCATTCACTTGCTACCATCTATCACATACAAACATCACATACTAATCAACTCAAATCATGTAAATTCCCACATCCATAAAAGACATCATCATATAAATTACTTATACTAATAGTTGCCAATTTCAGATGGCCTTATACAAAATGAACTTTCAACCAATATATGCCAAAACATTTGGCCAAATCAATTATGAAACATAACAAAATGACCAAATCAATTATGAAACATAACAAAATGACCAAGTCCTCTATACATGGCATAACTCAAAATGTTGAAACCATTGATACCAAAATAATTTTTGATAGTGTGAGTGGATCTCTGGCGGTCTCCAATTCTGGAGCTAGCTTGGTGACACTATAAGACAAGGGAAAGGAAGGGAAGTAAGCTATATAGCTTAGTAAGTTCCTATGCAAATAATTAGCATCATAACCACACATTTAACATATAATTAACATGATGAAAGTTGGCATGAATGTTATTAAAATCTTATAGACATAACTTACTCAATCACAACCTTACCAAGGGTTCATCACATATCTAGCTCATTACGAATGAGATTTATGTACATACCTGTACCAACTCGCAACATAACCATAGTCTTTCACAACTTTGATGTTCGTTGAACACTCGAAATATTAACGGATACTTAGAAATTTTGAACATAAGTGCCATATATGTAGCCAAAGCTACCTCATATCTCATAATACATATAGGCTCATTTTCAAGCTATTCACGGGCCTACTCACACAAGCTACCAATCAGGACTTAGCTACACACTACTGCTCACCCAAGCTATCAGGTATCCACAACACATGCCAGACTTCCCAACCACTGGTAGGACGTACGAGACCAGCATCCGGTTAACATCCTAATTTTGGGCCTAGTCAAAATAGTGGTTTTGGGACCCCAAATCTGACATAGTAAATCTTATTTTTATTATAATTTCATGGTATACAGTTTCACAGAATGATTTCGTGAAAATTACGTTCGAAAATTTGACTTTGGGCACTCAATTTAGTCAAAAGGACTAACTCGTAAAAGTGCAAAAGTTGAGTTCTACATATTAAATGTGTCCAATTGATATGAGATTTTAAATTAGAGGTCCTTATATGGTAATTAGACCATTTTTTGAGTTATTGGATATAAATGGGCATGGAGAGATAAAATTTCAAAGAAAGGCTAAAAGGGCATTTTGGTCATTTGGTAAATAAAAGAATAAAAAGGGGAAAACAAGTCAAAATTGTGTCCATCTTCTTCCTCCCTTAGGAAAAATTTTCAAGACACCACAGCTAGGGTTTCTTAAACTTTCAAGGTTGATAGTACGTGCATCCTAGCCTCGTTTCTAATGCTCTTTACGTTTTTAAAGTTGTATTCACCCGATCTTTCCATTTCTACCACTATTTTGAAGTAGGGTTCATGTTTAATAGTTTACCCATGTGTGATATGCATGTATTTTGATGTTTAATGGTAGAAAATGAAAGTTTGATGTGTAATAAACAACTTTTACTAGGTGACTTTTCATGAAAATACCTAAAATGGACCTATTTGTAAAAGTTGTAAAATGTATAGTAAAAAATTTTGATTTGATGAAAAATGTTAGCTGATATGAGCATGGGTGTGGGTCGGCTAGGCTTGGGTAACAAAGAAATTGAATGCATTTCATCGTACGAGCCTAGGGACAAAAATGTAAATATGTCAAAATTTAGGGAGAAAAATGTAATTTTGGCATAGTATGCTTTTTGGACTGAATTGAGTAATGTGATAATTAGATAAGCTAAATTTTCTATTATAGATCAAGATAAATGAAGTTCGGACCTTGATCGGGGGAAAAATAAGGTTATTGATGATTAGATCCATTTCTACTATTTTTGTACTGAGGTAAGTTCGTGTGTAAATAATGTAACTTATATTATGTATTTAATATCTTGTTATTGCATGACTTGTACAATTATCATTATGGATTCGTTCGGTAAAGATTCGATACGGTGATATTCTCTGTTGAACCTTAAGAATAGGTAAGATAAAAATGTCATGACATTAGGGTTATGAGTTTACGTGTAAGACCATATTCGGGATATGACATCGCTATGAGATTTCGTGTAAGACCATATCTGGGACATGGCATTGATATGAGAATCGTGTAAGACCATAGTTGGGCTATTGGCATCGATATGAGATCCCATGTAAGACCATATCTGGGATATGGCATTGGAATGATTCTATGTGTATGTGATTCTCGAGTATCCTTTAGTACTCCATGTGGTTCAACGGGTGATTTAAAGATCATGTCAAAGTTGTGGAAGGTTATGATTATGTTATGAAGTGGTACAGGTACGTACGCAAAACTCATGAGAAATGATCTCAGTTTAAGATGCACTATTGGTAAGGATGCAAAAGAGTAAGATACGTTTATGACCACTTGATGATTTTGTGCTAATTTACATTATGTTATGTGTAGGTTATTGTATGTTTAAAGTTGATTATTATTTACATGCTAACTTACTAAGCTTAAAGCTTACCACTCCTTCCTTTTCATTTATAATAGTGTCATCAAGCCAGCTTGGGGATTGAAGATGGTTGGAGATCCATTCACACTATCAAATTATTGTTTTGGGTACTTATGTTTCCATTATTTTGAGTTATGGCATGTATAGAAACTTGGTCTTTTTGTCATAAGTGTCATTATTGATTTGACCAAGTGTGTTGGCTTGTAATGGTAATTGATTCATTTTGTAAATGGCCATATGGTATTGGCTAATATTGGTTATGTATATATACATATGATGATGCCTTTCATGGATGTGGTTATTGCATTTTTTTTTATGATAAGTACGAGATGTTGTATGTGATAGAAAATAGCATGAAATTGATGTGTGGATGTCTTGGTTGTGGCTAAATTGGTAGAATGTATATGCTTGGATTGGTGTTGTTTGATGTTGTGTAGGTTGGTGCAAGTAAGGGTGGCAAAAAGGCTTGGTAAATAGCCTTATTTTTGTCCACATGGGAAGACACAATGGCGTGTGTCTAGGCTGTGTGTGACGCATGGCTTTCCCATTAGGTGTGTGATCCGATTGTGTGTCCCCTACATTCTTGATTTTTAGCTTCAAATTGGTCACACGTATAGAGACACGGCCTTGTGTCTCAGCCGTATGAAGGACACGGCCTAAGGATATGGGCGTGCACCCAGGGCGTGTGAAGTCTGCACCTAATTTATGAAAAATTATGAAAATATAATCGCTTACACGGCCTAGCACATGGGCATGTGCCTTGGCCGTGTGACCCTAATTTGTTGATGATGTCATAAACAAAGAGTTACACGGGATGAGGATATGGGTGTGTCCCAAGCCACACGGGTGTGTGAGACCACACGGCCTACCCACACGGGCGTCTATCCCTCCAAGGCATGAAAATTTTTGAAGTGTTGTAACAATTTTAAAAGTTTTCAGTTTAGTCCTGAACCACTCCCAATGTATGTTTTGGGCATCGTAGGGTCGTAATAGGGACAATATGAATGTATTTGAAAAGTTCTAATTTAGATGGAAATTTATGTCTCGGTTCTACATGATTACTTGTGTATAAGTCTACTAATGCCTCATACCCTATTTCGACGTCGAATACAGGTAAAGGGTGTTAGATTTAGTGGTATCAGAGCTACGGTTTAGTCAATTCTCGGAATAACGTAGCATGTGTACGAGACTAGCTATACATGGCATAAATGAACTGTGATAGTGTGGTGACTCCTGACAAATGAAAATTGTGTTTTTATATAGTAATGGATCCCAACTGAGCTGAGGCTGATGAAGTCGAAAGTAATGCGCCGGCTCCCATGCAAGAGGCAGCGCCGTCTGATAGTAGACCCCCTATAGTTAGTCAAAGAGAAGGAGGCAGGGAAGCCTTTCTCAATATGATGAACGCATGGAATACGAAGTTCGTTCGAACGAACCCAAACGCTCAACCCCTTCCACCCCCACCTATTCCTCAGCCTATTCCCGTAGCACCTTGAGGTATAGAATTCATGAGATTGAATAGGCCTCCAGTTGATAAGATTTGAAAACAAGGAGCCAAAGAGTTCCGAGCTAGTATAGATGATGATCCCGAAAGGGCAGAGTTCTAGCTTGAGAATACCATCAGGGTATTTGATGAGTTGTCATGCATACTTGAGGAATGTATGAAATGTGTTGTATCACTTTTGAGAGACTTGGCTTATCAGTGGTGGAACACCCTTGTGTCGGTTGTATCAAGGGAGAGAATTAATTGGGAATTTTTCCAAGAAGAGTTCCGTAAGAAGTACATTAGCCAAAGATTTATCGATCAGAAACAAAAAGAATTTCTTGAGTTAAAATAGGGCCGAATGATGGTAATGGAGTATGAGCGTGAGTTTGTGAGACTGAACAAATACACTCGAGAAAGTGTTTTGACTAAAGCTATCATGTGTAAGAGATTTGAAGATGGACTGAACGAAGACATCCGATTATTGGTTGGCATTCTTGAATTGAAAGAATTCGTTATGCTTGTAGAGAAAGCTTGTAAGGCTGAGGAGTTGGCTAAAGAGAAAAGAAAAGCTGATTTTGAGTCTCGAGACTCAAAGAAGAGATAGATGGGTAAATCACTTCGGTCCTTATCTAAGAAATAGAGAGAGTTTAATACTCAATCGTACACTTCAGATGGGTTTTCAAGTAGAAACTAGGGGAAACATTATTCGGGTTATAAGGCTTAGACTACTTCGATAGTGAGTATGGGTAATGCTCGACCTAGTAGACCTGAATGTCCACATTGTCGTAGACGTCACCCCGATGAGTGTCGGGTGAATGACCGAACTTGTTTCAAGTGTGGTTCCCAAGATCACTTCATTAGAGATTTCCCCGAGATGGTTGAAAAAGAGAAATTTCAGAGTGAAAGATCGGGTAATACTACTTCTAGAGGGAGGCCATAGAGAAATTCGAGAAATGGAACGAGTAGCAAGAGTGCACCTAGAGACCTAGCTGTGAGATCCGAGGGTAGAGCACCTGCGAGGACTTATGCCATTCGCGCTCGCGAAGAGGGTTCATCTCCTGATGTGATTACAGATGCTTTTTCTCTCTATGATACTCATGTTGTTGCTTTGATTGATTTGGGATTAACCCATTCCTATGTTTGTAAGAAATTGGTATCTAGTAGGAATATCCCTCTTGAGTCTACAGAATTTATGATAAAAGTGTCGAACCCTCTAGGCAAGCATGTGTTAGTTGACAAGGTATGTAAGAATTATCCTTTGATGATTAGAGGTCATTGTTTTCTGGCTAATCTTATGCTTTTTCCATTTGATAAGTTTGATGTAATTCTTGGTATGGATTGGTTGACCATTCATGATATGGTAGTAAATTATGGAAGAAAAATTATTGAAATGAAATGTGAAAGTGGTGATAGTCTTCGGGTTGAATAAGATGAATTGAATAGATTGCTAGTTGTGATCTCTTCTATAACAGCTTAGAGATATATGAGAAAGGGGTATGAATCTTATCTTGCCTTTATGTTGAATACCAGAGTGTCTAAGTTAAAGATTGAGTCAGTGCCGGTAGTATGTGGTATTCGGATGTGTTTTTGGAAGAGTCGCCAGGATTGCCTCCAGTTAGAGAAGTTGAATTTGGCATTGAGTTAGTCCCTGACACTCACCTATTTCGATTGCTCCGTACAGAATGGCTCTAATAGAATTAAAAGGGTTGAAAACTCAGTTGCAAGAGTTGACGGATAAAGGTTTTGCGAGACCTAGTTTTTCTCCGCGGGGTGCACCAGTAATATTTTTGAAAAAGAAAGACGGCTCTATGAGACTTCGCATTGATTACCGACAACTCAATAAGGTTACCATAAAGAATAAGTATCCTTTGCCAAGAATAGATGATTTTTTGACCAATTGAAAGGGGTCACATGGTTTTCAAAGATAGACTTGAGGTTCGATTACTATTAGTTGAGAGTTAAAGACTCAGATGTGCTGAAAACTGACTTTCGGATAAGGTATGGTCACTATGAATTTTTGGTTATGCCTTTTGGTTTAACGAATGCTCCTGCTGTGTTTATGGACTTAATGAATCAGATTTTTAGACCATACTTAGATAAGTTTGTGGTTGTGTTTATCAATGATATACTGATTTATTCTCGAGATGAGTCTGAACATGCCGAACATTTGAGAACTATTTTGCAAACTTTGGGAGACAAACAAATTTATGCTAAGTTTAGTAAAAGTAAGTTTTGGCTTCGAGAAATCAGATTTTTGGGGCACATTGTTTCAGTTGATGGTATTCAAGTTAACCCGAGTAAGATTTTAGCAATTGTTGATTGGAAACCACCGAGGAATGTATCCGAAGTTAGAAGCTTTCTAGGTTTAGCCAGTTATTATAGACAATTTCTTAAAGGATTTTCCATGATTGCTACTCTGACGAAAAAGTTGCTACAGAAGGATGTCAAGTTCGAATGGTCAGAAAGGTGTCAACAGAGGTTTGAGAAGTTGAAGGAATTGTTGACTGAGGCACCGATTTTAGTACAACCTGAGCCGAGAAAAGAATTTGTGATCTATAGTGATGCTTCCTTGAATGGACTGGGTTGTGTACTTATGCAAGAAGGCAAAGTGATAGCTTATGCCTTGAGGCAATTGAAACTGCATGAGAAAATTTATATGATACATGATTTGGAACAAGTCGCCATTGTGTTTGCGTTTAAGATTTGGAGACATTATTTGTATGGTGAGAAATGTCATGTTTATATTGATCATAAAAGTTTGAAGTACTTAATGAATCAAAAGGATTTGAATTTACAGCAAAAGAGATGGTTGGGGTTGTTAAAAGATTACGAGTTAGTGATTGACTACCATCTTGGAAAGGCAAATGTGGTCGCCGATGCTTTAAGTAGAAAGTCGTTGTTTGCTTTGAGGGCTATGAACACCCAGTTGACTTTAACCAATGATGGTTCTATTATAGCTGAGTTGAGAGCTAGATCGATGTTTCTTCAGCAGATTTGTGAAGCTCAGAAATGTGACAGTAATTCACAAGCTAAAAGAGTTCAATGTGAATCAGGTATTGAGTCAGATTTTTGGATTGGTTCCGATGAGTGTTTGATGTTCCGAGATAGGATTTGTGTTCCCAAAGATACCAAGTTAATTCAGAAGATTTTGCATGAGGCACACAGTGGTTATTTTTCAATTCATCCAGGCAGTACAAAGATGTATAATGACTTGAAGAAATTATATTGGTGGCCGGGTATGAAAAAAGCTATCTTCGAGTTTGTTTCGAGATGTTTGATTTGCCAACAAGCGAAAGTCAAACACCAAGTGCCTTCGTGTTTACTTCGGCTAATGATGGTACCCGAGTGGAAATAGGATAGGATTATGATGGATTTCGTAACGGGTTTGCCTTTGACTCCAAAAAAGAAAGATGATGTATGGGTTGTGGTTGATAAATTGATGAAATCGGCTCACTTTATACCGGTATGTACAAATTTTCACTTGATAAGCTAGCTGAACTGTACATTACTGAGATTGTGAAATTGTACGGGGTGCCTGTTTCCATTATTTCGAATAGAGATCCGAGGTTTACTTCAAGGTTTTGGAAAAGGTTGCAAGAATTCTTGCGCACGGAATTAAATTTTAGTACAACTTTTCATTTGCAGACCGACGGTCAATCCAAGAGAACGATGCAAGTACTCGAAGATATGCTCTGATGTTGTGTTTTAAAATTCAAGGGACGTTGGGAAAAATATCTGTCACTGGTCAAATTTGCCTATAAGAACAATTTTCAATGAAGCATTATAACGCCCCAAATTTTTGGGAATTCTGAAAAAAATTGTAAAATTAAAAATTCTGTGTTCTACTTGTTAAGTGTAGGTTTAATTGTGATAGTGGGCCTCTAGAAGGCCCAAGCTTAGGATAACCCGATAGTTTTAATTAATTTTAATTCCATAAGAGAAAGGGTTACGTAAATTGGGCTTTGAGGAATTAATTGTGTAAAATAGATTACAAGGAAGCAAGTGGTGAAGTGGCATGTGACACCACAGGAAGGCTATAAGTGGCGTGTTGAAGCTAGGGAGGACCCGTGTTCAAGTCACATTGATAGCAAAACAAGGGATTAATTTTATGAATGTAAAAGGTAGGTAATGGAAATGAAGTGAAAGATCATTAACAAGAGTTTGAGTTGCTCAAGAGATGGAGCAAGGAGGGATAAGGAGAGAAATTAGGAGTTGATTAGGGAGAGATGTGTTGGCTGAATGTTGGACTCTTAAAGAGCAAGAGGTGGCCGGCCAGGGGATTCTTTAAGGGGGCAAAATTCGGCTAGGTTAAGGAGCTAGTATAAATTCGGCACTTAGAGTAGTTGGTGCCGTTTCCTGACTTTTCTCCTCATCTTTTCTTTTCTCCTCTCCTCATCAACCTTTTTCTTCATCTCCTTTCCTCCATTGCCGAACCTTCCTACCATCTTATTCATCTCCATTTTTCCCTTCAACCGTTTCAAAACCTTCATAGCCTTTGGCCATAAAAAGCCGAAATCCCGAAAGCTTGATTCTTTTTGTGCCGATTTCTTATAACCAAAACCACATCTCTTCTCTTCATCATTTGTGGCTGATTCACTAGCCCTCTAAAACCTCAAGTTTTGATGACATGACCATAGCAAAACCCTCTCGTTTTACCTTTCTAAACACAAGTTGCAAAAAGCCGAAAACCCCGCATTAAAAGGGACTTGGCCGAATACTGAAGTCACTGAAAGATCGACTTTTGTTATCATCTGAGGGCTTAGATCTACATCGGGATCGAGTGGGAAACTCATTGGAATCAGTCACTAAGGAATCACTGGTAAGTCTTCTCCAAAACTTAGTTTTCTTACATATTTTAGGAAAAGCCGAAATCCCTAAAAGTTAGGGAGGTTGTCGATTTGGACTTGTAACCCTGAGGGGTCGTAATAACTATTTTGTTTTGGTAATAGCGTGATTTAGAGGCGGTTGATCAAGGGCTTGGACAGGTGGAACGATCGGATCTTTGGAGTTAACCATCTTTCGGCAGTAAGTTCGTGTGTAGATCTCGTCGAGGAAATCCCAAAATGTGTGTAATCGACACCTCTCATAGGCTAG
Organism: Gossypium arboreum; assembly: GCF_025698485.1. Classification (NCBI taxonomy): domain Eukaryota; kingdom Viridiplantae; phylum Streptophyta; class Magnoliopsida; order Malvales; family Malvaceae; genus Gossypium; species Gossypium arboreum. The sequence goes on along the minus strand of NC_069072.1, from coordinate 105,566,658 downwards.
ATCGTGGAAAAGCCGAAAAGTCGAAATGCCAAAAAAGCCGGTATTTTGGGCACTTATGAAAAAGAATGCTCGTAAGACGTATGGGTAATTATTACGGTAATCGAAAGTGATAAAAGCTGCGATGACGCGATTTCGATGCGTTTTGATATTTTGGGCTTAATGGGCCAAAATCAATCAACGGGCCAACTGCCCAATTCGATAAGAACACTTTCGGTAAGAGTTTACGGCTAAACGTAATGGCTACAATATGCATGAAAACCTTAGAAATAGTTAGATGTACTAGAATACCCCTATGTATGCAAAATTACCATTATACCCCTATGTACGCAAAATTACCATTATACCCTATGTATGCAAAATGACCTTTATACCCCTAGGGTTAATTTTGTCCAAAAGCATGATGAATTAAATCATATGATGTATGCCATGAATGTATATCTGCTGCATGGGGACATGGGTTATATTATGGAGGAAGCGTCTTGGTGGCTATGCCACAAATTATCTGCTCGGTGGCCCGCCACATATATCTGATACAGTGGCACCGCCACAAAATATCAGATCTGGTGACTCACACATTTTCAGATCTGGCGACCATGCTGCATATTTCGTGGCATGTAGCGGTTGGGTGGGTCGAGTAGTCTCCCACATGGTGAAAAGATGGTATGGGGGTGCACATGGTTGGATATGGTTGGGTTTCGCATAAGCATGATATATCTATTCGATGCATTACGGGCCTATGGGCTTTATTCTCAAATCGCTCAGGCTAAGGCCAACTTATTCTCTCTCGTGGTTTGAACCGATTTAGGCCATGGTTGGGTTGAATTACACACGAGTTTCCCAAAACTCACCCCTTATTTTCATCCTCGCAGTAATCCTCAACCATAGTGGGCTTGGAGCCGTGAGGATTGGATGCCACATGTTTCTACGAACCTAGTTTCTTTCTGGTGAACTGGACATCCTTTTAATTTCACTTTTGGTTTTGGGTTTTAATCGTAATAAGGCCGCTTAATTATTTTTATGGTTTTGTTTTACTTTTATTATTTTATTTTATTATGATGAAAGAAAACTATGATAACTAAGGTAAATGGGTTAGCTTTAGGACGCGTTTTCAAAAACATTAAGGGATTTCAAAATAACACGATTACAAGCGAGACTTCCGCTAAGCAAACGTTTTCAAACTTAATCATTTTCTTAAGGTAGACATAACCAGACGGTTTTCTCAAAATTATACGAGTCGTTAAGGTGTGGCAATGGTGGTGTGCATGTCTAGGATTGGATTCAAGGAGCTTGGTACTTAAGCAAATCAACGGACTCACCTCCTCTTTTCCTGGTTTCCTACCTGGTGCACAGCTTTTATTCACTTTAACCTACTTTTAAAAGTATCTTTTACAACACCAACTAAGTTTTCCAAGCTAAATAATACGGAACGTTTTGAACGCATCGATGTGGAGCACCGGATCTGGTCTTAACGTCTAGGCCGAGTTTGGGGTGTTACATTTAGTGGTATCAAAGCCTAGGTTGCAACAACTCGGCTGTGGAATTGGTTTACAAAAACGAAGATTTTCAAAAAAAAAAATCTGGACTCCTGAAGGTGGCATTCCGAATCTCCGGCCCAAGCCTGTAAGTATTCTGAATTTTTCAATATATTCAATTATCTGTCATCAAACTTTACTAGAATACTCTAGATAGGATGCTACTGAAATCCTAGAAAAGCTTGCTAAAAGACTAAGACTGTAGCTAAACATCGATTCTGCGAAAACCAATTACAATTATCATGCAATCATAAAACATCTGTAATAAACATTGGAATGATATTAATGCATAAAATTTGTAATTAGATAATACGATATGAGTACGCGAGCAGCTCGAGGTAGAGGCCGTGGACGAGGCCGAGGAAAAGCTCAAGCAGGATCTTCGTCTTCAGGGCATATGCCAGCGGCAGAAGCACCGGTACCTTCAGCAATGGAAGTGGAATCATATGATCGTGGTACCGGGGATGACGCCCTGTTGCAGGCAATGCTTCGAGTTCTGGAAAGGGTTACCGGGGCAAGTTAGGGCAACGAAATTCGAGGATCGATTTCTGAACGACTTCGGGCTAACGGAGCGGAGATCTTTAGGGGTGTATTTGGTGTAGCCCCGAATGTGGCAGAATATTGGTTGGAGGCCACGGAACGAACTGTTCTGTGGAGCAGAAGCTGAATAGGGCCGTATCGTTGCTGCGAGATGAGGCTTATCAATGGTGGCTCACCGTGAGGGATGGAACCCCAGCTGATAGGGTTACTTGGGAGTTGTTTAAAACAGCCTTTAAAGGAAAATACGTCGGGGCAAGTTATGTGGACGCCCGTAGGAAAGAATTCTTGAATCTGGTCCAAAGAGGCAAAACTGTTGCTGAGTACGTGGCTGAATTTCTGAGGCTGAGTAGGTATGCTGTGGGAATAGTTGCTACGGAGTATGAGCGTAGTGTTCGCTTTGAGGATGGACTCAGAGATGACCTTAAGGTGCTGATTGCTCCACAGAGGGAGCGTGACTTCGCGGTTCTAGTGGAAAAAGCTAAGATTGCTGAGGAGGTAAAGCGTACTGAGAGGCAGAACCGTGAGAAAGATTGGAACCGTTTCAGGAGGGATTCTGGACCTTCGGGTGGAGCAAACAAGAATGTTAAAAGGGCGAGAGTGGAGGAGCCAGTTCGAGCCATTTTGATGAATGTGGTTAGACCGCCAATCTGTGGGGACTATGGTAAGGTACACCTAGGTGAGTGTAGGAAACGTACTGGTGCTTGTTTCCGATGCGGATCTATGGAGCACAGAGTTAAGGACTGTCCACAGAGAGCTGATCAGGCTTAAGTTACTGTACAGAGGGTTGTTCAACCCATGAGAGGTGGACCACAACCACCGAGAGGACGTGGACAAGGTAGGGGCAGAAATGGGAATGGAAATGGTCGAGGTCGAGGGGCGCCTGGTAGGGGAGCCAGAAATGCTGAGGCTCGACAGCCAGCGTTTGTGTATGTAGCTCGTCGTCGAGAGGAGGGCGACGCACCTGATGTCATAACTGGTACGTTTTTAGTTTTTAATATGCCGTATACTGCCTTGGTGGATATTGGATCTACTCATTCTTATGTTGCGTGTGCAATATCTGGGTCTTTGGGAGTGCATTCTGAGAATATAGTGAGTGGGGTATCTATGCTAAGTCCCTTGGGTCATTCGGTTAGGGTAGACAAGCTGTATAAGGATGTACCCTTAGAAACTCAAGGTAGGATCTTTCCTGGCGATCTAATGGAGTTGCCGTTTGGAGAGTTTGACATCATTCTGGGAATGGACTGGCTTGTTAAGCATAAGGCGACTCTGGACTGTGCTGCTAAGCAAATGGTGCTAAGGACCACGGAAGGGGATGAGGTTATGGTGATAGGTGAACGAAGAGACTATTTGTCTAATGTGATATCGGCAATGAGGGCTGAAAAGTGGATTCGGAAAGGTTGTGAGGCCTATTTGGCATTTGTAAGTCAAATAGATGTAGAGGGGATGACGGTGGATAAGGTTAGGACTGTAAAAGAGTTCTAAGATGTCTTTCCGGAGGAGCTTCTGGGATTGCCTCCAAACCGAGAAGTCGAATTTGGAATCGACCTGTTGCCTAGGACAGCACCTCTCACAAAACTCATAAGGAAAGGAGTACCGTTTGTATGGACGGAGAAGCAGCAAGAAGCTTTTGAGAGGTTGAAGAAAGTTCTGACTGAAGCACCACTGTTAATTCAACCAGAGTCTGGGAAAGATTTTACTGTGTACAGTGATGCATCACACGTAGGTTTGGGATGTGTGTTGATGCAAGAGGGTAAGGTGGTTGCTTATGCGTCTCGACAACTTAAGCCTCACGAAGGGAACTATCCCACTCATGATTTGGAGTTAGCAGCAGTGATCTTTGTACTTCAAATCTAGAGACATTACTTGTATAGAGAAAGGTGTATTATATACACAGATCATAAGAGTCTCAAGTATTTGCTAACTCAGAAGGAACTGAACCTTAGGCAAAGGAGATGGATCGAGTTGCTTAAGGATTATGATTGTTCAATCAAATATCACCCAGGCAAGGCTAATGTGGTAGCCGATGCTCTAAGTCGTAGAGTCAGATTCGATCCGAGAGCAATGTTTGCTCGTCTAAGTCTCAGTATGATGATGGAAGTCTGTTGGCTGAATTGCAAGTGAGGCCAACCTGGGTGGATCAGATTAAGGAAAAGCAGTTGAAAGATGAGTCTTTGGTCCCTCGTTTTCAACAAGTTAAGAAAGGGGAAACTTCTCAATTTGGGTTAAATGATGATGGGGTTATGTGTTTTCGAGGTAGAATTTGTGTTCCGAAGGACTCTGACTTGAGACAGTCAATTTTGAAGGAAGCTCATGGGGGACTTTGTACCATGCATCCTGGAGGGAATAAGTTGTACCATGACTTGCGAGAACTGTATTGGTGGCCTAGACTTAAGCGAGAGGTAAGGGAATTTGTGGGGAAATGTCTAACATGCCAGCAAGTGAAAGCTGAGCATCAGTTACCTTCTGGATTATTGCAGCCAGTAAAAATACCACTTTGGAAGTGGGAGAGGGTAACCATGGACTTTGTGAATGGACTACCCTTGACACCATCGAAGAAAGACTCGATATGGGTGATTGTGGATAGGTTGACCAAGTCGGCTCATTTTATACCTGTTCGCACAGACTTTTCTCTTCAGAAGTTAGCCAAGTTGTATGTGGCGGAGATTGTGTTACTGCATGGAGTTCCGGTTTCGATTATCTCTGATCGGGATCCTAGATTCACATCTCAGTTTTGGCAAAAGCTACATGAGGCGTTGGGAACACGATTGAACTTTAGTACGGCTTTCCATCCCCAAACTGATGGTCAGTCAGAAAGAGTTATTCAGATTCTGGAAGACATGCTGAGGGGATGTGTTATTGATTTTCGAGGTAGTTGGGAGGATTACTTGCCTTTGACAGAGTTTGCATACAACAATAGTTATCGATCGAGTATTCAATGGCACCTTATGAAGCTCAGATGGGCGAAGGTGTCGAACACCTAGTTGTTGGACCGAATCGGGGAGCGACAAGTTTTGGACCTGAGTTGGTGGCAGATACTGAGGATAAGGTCAAGTTAATTAGAAATCAGTTAAAGGAAGCGTCTGATAGGAAAAAGTCGTATGCAGATCTGAAGCGTAAGGAGATTGAATACTCAGTGGGCGATATGGTCTTTTGAAGGTTTCACCTTGGAAGAAGATACTAAGGTTTGGTAAGAAGGGCAAGTTGAGTCCGCGGTTCATTGGGCCTTATCGGATTTTGAAGCGAGTAGGCCCAAGTGGCTTATCGCTTGAATTGCCTTGAGTTAGACAGATTCACGATGTTTTCACGTCTCCATGTTAAGGCGCTATCGTTCGACCCTACTCATGTCGTCTTGGGTTGCGCGAAATTGAGGTGCGAAATGATTTGACCTTTGAGGAGGAGCCTGTACAAATATTGGATCGAGATGTTAAGGTTCGAGGAGGAAATCTGTACCATTAGTGAAAGTTCTTTACGCGTAACCATGGCGGAGAAGAAGCTACTTGGGAGCCGAGGAGGCAATGCAACAACAATACCCTCATCTGTTCGGATCAGGTAAATTTCGAGGACGAAATTTCTTTAAGGAGGGTAGAGTTGTAACGCCCCAAATTTTTGGGAATTCTGAAAAAAATTTGTAAAATTAAAAATTCTATGTTCTACTTGTTAAGTGTAGGTTTAATTGTGATAGTGGGCCTCTAGAAGGCCCAAGCTTAGGATAACCCGATAGTTTTAATTAATTTTAATTCCATAAGAGAAAGAGGTTCTGGTAAATTGGGCTTTGAGGAATTAATTGTGTAAAATAGATCATGAGGAAGCAAGTGGTGAAGTGGCATGTGGCGCCACAGGAAGGCTATAAGTGGCGTGTGGAAGCTAGGAGGACCTGTGTTCAAGTCACATTGATAGCAAAACAAGGGATTAATTTTATGAATGTAAAAGGTAGGTAATGGAAATGAAGTGAAAGACTGTTAACAAGAGTTTGAGTTGCTCAAGAGATGGAGCAAGGAGGGGATAAGGGAGAGAAATTAGGAGTTGATTAGGGAGAGATGTGTTGGCTGAATGTTGGACTCTTAAAGAGCAAGAGGTGGCCGGCCAGGATTCTTTAAGGGGCAAAATTCGCTAGGTTAAGGAGCTAGTATAAATTCGGCACTTAGGGTAGTTGGTGCCGTTTCCTGACTTTTCTCCTCATCTTTTCTTTTCTCCTCTCCTCATCAACCTTTTTCTTCATCTCCTTTCCTCCATTGCCGAACCTTCCTACCATCTTATTCATCTTCATTTTTCCCTTCAACCGTTTCAAAACCTTCATAGCCTTTGGCCATAAAAAGCTGAAATCCCGAAAGCTTGATTCTTTTTGTGCCGATTTCTTATAACCAAAACCACATCTCTTCTCTTCATCATTTGTGGCCGATTCACCAGCCCTCTAAAACCTCAAGTTTTAACGACATGACCATAGCAAAACCCTCTCGTTTTACCTTTCTAAACACAAGTTGCAAAAAGCCGAAAACCCCACATTAAAAGGGACTTGGCCGAATACTGAAGTCACTGAAAGATCGACTTTTGTTATCATCTGAGGGCTTAGATCTACATCAGGATCGAGTGGGAAACTCATTGGAATCAATCACTAAGGAATCAGTGGTAAGTCTTCTCCAAAACTTAGTTTTATTACATATTTTAGGAAAAGCCGAAATCCCTAAAAGTTAGGGAGGTTGTCGATTTGGACTTGTAACCCTGAGGGGTCGTAATAACTATTTTGTTTTGGTAATAGCGTGATTTAGAGGCGGTTGATCAAGGGCTTGGACAGGTGGAACGATCGGATCTTTGGAGTTAACCATCTTTCGGCAGTAAGTTCGTGTGTAGATCTCGTCAAGGAAATCCCAAAACAGGTGTGTAACTGACACCCTCTCATAGGCTAGATCGGCAAAAGCTGAAAAGCCGAATATCGAAAGTCAAAATACCGAAAAGCCAGATTTTGGGCACTTATGAAAAGCGAATTGTCGTAAGATGTATGGGTAATTATTACGGTAATCGAAAGTGATAAAAGCTGCAGACGCTGCGATTTAGATGCGTTTTGATATTTTGGGCTTAATGGGCCAAAACTGGGTCAATGGGCCAACGGGCCCAATTCGGTAAGAACACTCGATAAGAGTTTCTGGCTAAACGTAATGGCTACGATATGCATGACAACCTTAGAAATAGTTAGATGTACTAGAATACCCCTATGTATGTAAAATTACCATTATACCCCTTTGTACGCAAAATTACCATTATACTTCTATGTATGCAAAATGACCTTTATACCCCTAGGGTTAATTTTGTCTGAAAAGCATGATGAATTAAATCTGTATGATGTATGCCATGAATGTATATCTGTTGCATGGGGACATGGGTTATATTATGGAGGAAGCGTCCTGGTGGCTATGCCACAAATTATCTGTTCTGGTGGCCCTGCCACATATATCTATTCTGGTGGCACTGCCACAAAATATCTGTATCTGGTGACTCTGTCACATTTTCTATATCTGGCAGCCATGCTGCATATTTCTGTGGCGTGTAGCGGTTGGGTGGGTCGAGTAGTCTCCCCACATGGTGAAAGGATGGTGTGGGGGTGCACATGGTTGGATACGGTTGGGTTTCTACATAAGCATGATATATCTATTCTGATCTGTTCTGGGCCTATGGGCTTTATTCTAAAATTTGTTCTGGGCTAAGGCCAACGTATTCTATCTCTGTGGTTTGAACTGATTTAGGCTATGGTTGGGTTGAATTACACACTGAGTTTCCCAAAACTCACCCCTTATTTTCATCCTCGCAGGAAATCCTCAACCATAGTGGGCTTGGAGTTGTGAGGGATTCGGACTGGCCACATGTTTCTACGAACCTGGTTTCTTTCTGGTGAACTGGACGTCCTTTTAATTTCACTTTTGGTTTTGGGTTTTAAGTGTAATAAGGCTGCTTAATTATTTTTATGGTTTTGTTTTACTTTTATTATTTTATTTTATTATGATGAAAGAAAACTATGATAACTAAGGTAAATGGGTTAGCTTTAGGACGCGTTTTCAAAAATATTAAAGGATTTCAAAATAACACGATTACAAGCAAGACTTCCGCTAAGCAAACGTTTTCAAACTTAATCATTTTCTTAATGTAGACATAACCAGACGGTTTTCTCAAAATTATACGAGTCGTTAAGGTGTGGCAATGGTGGTGTGCATGTCTAGGATTGGATCCGAAGGGAGCTTGGTACTTAAGCAGTCCGACGGACTCACCTTCTCTTTTCCTGGTTTCCTACCTGGTGCACAGCTTCTATTCACTTTAACCTACTTTTAAAAGTATCTTTTACAACACCAACTAAGTTTTCCGAACTAAGTAATACGAAACGTTTTGAACGCATCGATGTGGCGCACCGGATCCGGTCCTAACGTCTAGGCCGGGTTTGGGGTGTTACAAGTATTAAGATGGCACCTTATAAGGCATTGTATGGCCGCAAGAGCTGAACATCATTGTATTGGACTAAACTTAGAGAGAATCAGATTCACGGGGTCGATTTAGTTAGGGAAACCAAAGAAAAAGTGGAGACAATTCATGATTGTTTGAAAGTAGCTTCAGATAGACAGAAATCCTACGCGAATTTGAAACGGAAAGAGATTGAGTTTCAGGTCAGTGATAAGGTATTCTAGAAAGTGTCTCCGTGGAAGAAAGTTCTTAGATTTGGCTGAAAAGGCAAGTTGAGTCTGCATTTTATTGAACCGTATGAGATTACCGAAAGGATAGGGCCAGTAGCATATCAGTTGGCTTTGCCATTTGAACTGGAAAGGATTCACGATGTGTTCTATGTGTCTATGTTTTGCTGATACTGATCAGACTCTTCACATGTGATTTCACCAGCAGAGGTTGAGATTCGACCGAATATGACTTATGGCGAAAATCCAGTTAAGATTTTGGCTCGAGAAGTTAAAAAATTGAGGAATAAAAGTATATCCCCATGAAAGTATTATGGCAAAGGCATGGGGTTGAAGAGGCTATATGGGAACCCAAGGAAACCATGAGAAAACAATACCCAAACCTTTTTACCGGTAAGATTTTCGACTAAAAAATCCTTAAGGGGGAGAGTTGTAATATCTTGATTTTGGGCCAAGTCGGAACAATAGTTTTGGGACCCCGAATCTGACGTTGTAAATCTTATTTTTATTATATTTTCATAGTCTACAGTTTCACAAAATGATTTCATAAAAATTAGGTTCAAAAATTCTGATGTTTGGGCACTCAGTTTAGTCAAAAGGACTAAATCGTAAAAGGTGCAAAAGTTGAGTTGTACATGGTAGAGGTATCCAATTGATATAAAATTTTAAATTAGATGTCCTTAGATGGTTATTAGACCATTTGTTAAGTTATTAGACAAAAATGGGTATGGAGAGATAAAATTTCAAAGAAAGGCTAAAAGGGCATTTTGGTCATTTGGTAAATAAAAGAATAAAAAGGGGAAAACAAGTCAAAATTGTGTCCATCTTCTTTCTCCCTTAGCCAAGATTTTCAAGACACATAGCTAGGTTTCTTAAACTTTCAAGGTTGATAGTAAGTGTATCCTAGCCTCGTTTTTAATGCTCTTTACATTTTTGAAGTCATATTCACCTGATCTTTCCATTTCTATCATTATTTTGAAGTAGGGTTCATGTTTAAAAGTTTACCCATGTGTGATGTTTAATGGTAGAAAGTTTGATGTGTAATAAACAACTTTTACTAGGTGATTTTTCATGAAAATACCTAAAAGGGACCTATTTGTAAAAATTGTAAAATGTGTAGTAAAATGAAAAATGTGGGCTAATATGAGCATGGATGTGGGTCGTCTAGGCTTAGATAACAAAGAAATTGAATGCATTTCATTTTACGAGCCTAGGGATAAAAATGTAAATATGTCAAAGTTTAGGGAGAAAAATGTAATTTTGCCATAGTATGATTTTTGGACTAAATTGAGTAATGTGATAATTAAATAAGCTAAATTTGTTATTATAGATCAAGATAAACAAAGTTAGGACCTTGGTCGAGGGAAAAACAAGGTTATTGATGATTAGATCCATTTCTACTATTTTTGTATCGAGGTAAGTTCGTGTGTAAATAATGCAACTTATATTATGTACTTAATATCTTGTTATTGCATGACTTGTATAATTATCATTATGGATTCGTTCGGTAAAGATTCGATATGGAAAAATTCCTGGTTGAACCTTAGAAATCGTTAGGATACAAATGTCATGACATTAGGGTTATGAGTTTACGTGTAAAACCATATCTGGGATATGGCATCATTATGAGATTTCGTGTAAGACCATGTCTGGACATGGAATTGATATGAGAATCGTGTAAGACCATAGTTGAGCTATTGGCATCGATATGAGATCCTATGTAAGACCATATCTGGGATATGGCATTGGAATGATTCAATGTGTATGTGATTCCCGAGTATCCTTTAGTATTCCAAGTGGTTCAATTGGTGATTTAAACATTATGTCAAAGATGTGAAAGGTTATGATTATGATATGAAGTGGTACAGGTTCATACACAAAAATCATGAGAAATGATCTCGATTTAAGATGCGCTATTGGTAAGGATGCAAAAGAGTAAGTTATGTTTATGATCACTTGATGATTTTGTGCTAATTTACATTATGTTATGTGTAGGTTATTGTATGTTTAAAGTTGATTATTATTTACATGCTAACTTACTAAGCTTAAAGCTTACCCCCTTCCTTTTCATTTCTTATAGTGTCATCAAGCCAGCTTGGGGATTGAAGATGGTCGAAGATCCATTCACACTATCGAATTGTCATTTTGGGTACTCATGATTCCATTATTTTGAGTTATGGCATGTATAGGGACTTAGTCTTTTTGTGATAAGTTTCATTATTGATTTGGCCAAGTGTGTTGGCTTGTAATGGTAATTGATTCATTTTGTAAATGGCCATATGGTATTGGCTAATATTGGTTAAGTATATATACATATGAAGATGCCTTTCATGGATGTGGTTATTGCATGGTTTTTGATAATAAGTATGAGATGTTGTATGTGATAGAAAATAGCATGAAATTGATGTGTGGATGTCTTGGTTGTGGCTGAATTGGTAGAATGTATATGCTTGGATTGGTGTTGTTTGATGTTGTGTAGGTTGGTGCAAGTAAGGGTGGCAAAAAGGCTTGGTAAATAGCCTTATTTTTGTCCACACGGGTAGATACACGAGCGTGTGTCTAGGCCGTGTGTGACACACGGCTTACCTATTGGGTGTGTAATCCTGCCATGTGTCCCTTGCATTCTTGAATTTTAGCTTCGAATTGGCCACACGTGTAGAGACACTGCCGTGTGACTCAGTCATGTGAAGGACACGACCCAGGAACATGGGCATGCGCCTAGGGCATGTGAAGTCTACACCTAATTTATGAAAAATTATGAAAATAAAATCGCTCACATAGCCTAGCACACGGGCGTGTGCCTTGGCCATGTGAGACCACACGGCCTACCCACACGGGTATGTGACCCTTCAGAGCATGATAATTTTCTAAGTGTTGTAATAATTTTGAAAGTTTTCGGTTTAGTCCCGGACCACTCCCTCGTAATAGGGACAATATGAATGCATTTCAAAAGTTTTAATTGGATGGAAATTTATGTCTCAGTTTTGCATGATTACTTGTGTATAAGTCTGGTAATACCTCGTATCCTATTCCGGTATTAAATACGGGTAAGGAGTGTTACACCCGGATTACATAGACACATAGGTTCCTAGCGACATGTCACTCGTATCCTATTCTATTCCTAAGGTTCAATCGGGATTTCTTGCTTGTCGAACTTTTTTCAAATACGTCCAAAGATTCAATCACACAATTCGTACAATATTAAAGCATTTAAAACATAAATATATCAATGCATTATTTACATACGAACTTACCTCGGTACAAAAATAGCAGAATTTGACCTAATCGTCAAACACTTTGTTTTTCCCCCAATCTAGGTCTGAACCTCGTTTTTCTTTATCTATAATAACAAATTTAACTCATTTAATATTCACATTGTTCAATTTAGTCCAAAAATCATAATATGGAAAAATTACATTTTTGCCCTTAATGTTTCACATTTTTACAATTTAGTCCATTGGCTCGTAAAAGGAAATGTGTTCAATTTCTTCAAAACCCAAGCCTAGCCAAACCATTTTCATACTCATACCAACCTACATTTTTCATTTAATCACACTTTTACTACTCATTGTTGTAACTTTTACAAATAGGTCCTTTTTGACATTTCCATCAAAAATCACCTAGCAAAAGTTGTTTATCTTACATCTAATATACATTTTCTACCATTAGGCATCAAAATACGCAATTATCTATCAGGGATAAAAATTTAGACTTCGATTATTTCTTAAATTAGTGGTAGAAATAGATAGATCAGGTTACAACGACTTCAAAAATGTAAAGAGCATTAAAAACGGGGCAACAACAGACTTACAATCGAGCATGGAAGTGGCCAAACCCTAGCTATGGCTTCCCCTTCAAAAATTAGGCTATGGTGAGGAAGAAGGGCAAATATTTTGGCTTGATTTTTGCTTTTAATTCATTTAATTACCAAATGACCATAATGCCCTTTTCTTAAAACACTAAAATTTCTCTTACTTCATGTCCATTTTTGTCCACTAACCATCTAAGGACCTCTAATTTAGAATCTCATAGCAAATAAACACCTTTAGCATATAGAACTCAAGTTTTGCACTTTTTTCAATTTAGTCCTTTTTGTTAAATTGAGTGCTCAAACGTTAAAATTTTTGAACTAAATTTTCACAGAATCATTCCATAAAATTGTAGACCATAAAAATATAAGAAAAATAAAATTTTCTGCGTCGGATTTGTGGTTCTAAAACCACTATTCTGATTAAACTCAAAACCGGACTGTTACAATTTGTTACCCCTCCAACCTTTCTTGGGAATTAATTTGATGTATTCTGTTGAGAAGAAATTGTCTAATTAACCTAGAAACTTTTCATTTTAATATTTCTTTCTCTTTTTCAGTTTATTTGTTTATTCTTAATAAATGGGTCAACTTGGTCCAAGTACTAATCAATTTATTTTATCGAGAGTAGTTTAATTTTTAAGTGCAGTTGGACGTAGGGCCTAAAAAAATGAAGAGGAGAAATTTACCCACCAAGTGTCGTCCATAAGGTCCATAAAATACCCTAATTTTGCCACCACTTTCCTTCCCTCCTTACCTTGGCATCCAAGCATCTCTTGTAGCTAAATTTTTGCTACAAGTTTACCCTAATTTACTACCATATAAACCCCTCTCTAATATCATATTCCTCACACCAATCAAAGCAATTAGCTTCAAACCCTAGCCACTTATTTCTTTCTTCTTGTCGTCTACCTCAAATCCTAAAGAATCTCCCCCAAAATATCCCTTTTGTCGCAAAACCCTCCTATTGTCGTTGCAATCTTCTCACCGGAGCAACCTTGTTACCACTGCAATTCCATCGTCGCTGCAATCTCCTTACTACCATCCATTGCCAATTTCTTTTCCCTTCCTTTTGTTGAAATTCTACCTATTTTTTGGGAAAAATCACCATGTCTAAAAAAAACTAGATCTTCCAAGACCTTTGCCGAAAATCCAATTGTGATTCAAGATGAGGAAGTGAAAGAAAGGTTTGATTCCATATTCAAAAATCAACCCATGATGCCTGAAAAAGATTTCAACTTGGAGAGTGATAATAAGATGGTTGTACCCTTGTCAGTTAGAAAGACAATTGATACTCTCAATTGGAACTATTTCTATGATGCGCAATCACTGCCTGAAGAGGAATTAGTTCAAGACTTCTATGCAAATTTAACTGTGCCAAATGCTATTGAAGTGGTAACAACCTATTTTTCAGTGGTGTTGGAGATAGTTGTTTCGGGTCCACAAATTCAATGAGCAAGTTCTTATAATTAGTATTTAAATTATACGAGTTAATAATAATTTTTATTGAATTTTGATTTGAGGAATTTTAATCAATTTAATTAAAAGTTAGTATGAGTGGTTTGGTTTAAAAGTCAAGGGTTATTGAAAACGAAGCATTAGGACCTTGTTTCCGTAATTTAAGGTTATAAATATTTTTATTAAATATTTATAGAGTTGTATTATATGTGAATTGAAGTTTGGTTCGGTAATTTTGATGATTTCTTGCTTAATTACGGTAAAAGGATTAAATTGTAAAAGAGGTAACAATCAATTGTTATAGATTTAATATAGTAAAAGGACCAAAATGGTAATTAAACCTTGATAAAAAATTTCAAGCAGTGGTGGCATGATTAAATCCACCAACCTTTGGGCTATTTGCTCATTTAGTCCTAATTAGTTTAGGATTAAATTGAAATTAAGCTTGTTTAATCAATAATTAAAAATAATTGAACGAAAAATTGTGCAATTGGACCTTCCTTAAATGTCAAACGGTATGAATGGTGTTAACACATATTTAAAAAAGTACTAAAACTTAATTATTATTAGTTTATTTGAGCTAATTAGTTATGAAACCATGAGTGGGGGATTAAAATGGTAGTTAACCCATAATTAGACAAGATGAGTGGTGGAATTTGTCTTTAGTGTTAAAAAAATGTTAATTTTAAATTTTAAAGTATTAATAAGTTAAGTTAAAATAAATGAAAAAAATGAGAGAAAGAAATACCATTTTTATTTATTATGTTCTTCTCGAAGCCAAAACACCATAGCTAGGTATTAAAAAGCTTCGTCCAAGCTTCGGCCCTTCAATAGGTAAGCGAAAACTTGCCCGTTTTCAATAATTTTTATGTTTTTAAGCTCGTATTAGCTTGATCTAGCTAAGCTGGGGACTAATTTGCAAAATTTTCAAATTTTTTGAGTTATGCCATTGATGAGTTTTGTATTTCCTTGAAGTTTTATGAAAAATTATTGAGTTTGGTTGCTAGATAGGACTTTTGTAAAGTAGCTTTTGTTGATTTTAATGTTCAAGGACTAAAATGTGAAAATAGTGAAAGTACAAGGAATTGATGCAAAATAACAGTAAGTATGGGCTGTAATGAAGGGGTTTACAGATCGGTTAAGCTTAGATTTAATAGAAAATGGTTAAATTGCATGATTTTGACCCAGTGACTAAATTGTATAAAAATGAAATGTTGGGGTAATTTCATAAAAAATGTCAAAGGAAATTAATTGCATAAAATGAGTTAATTTTACTATTGAAATTATTTAATTGAATGAAAATATTATTTTAGATCAAGAACAAGTGGAAAACTGAGGAAAAGAGAAAAATACCGAATAGTCTCTGTACCTTTGTCATTGCTGGAATTTAGTTAGGTAAGTTCATTCAGTTAATTCTATACGTTTTAAATTTATGTATTAAATGATTTGTCTATTGATTGCTGATTAATGGGTTGATATGTGATAACCGAGAACTGAAATAATGGTTGATAAAACACTAGTTACTGTTGATATCTCTTAAGCCGATGAACATAGGATAGAGTACTATTGGCATGCCAATAGGATATTTTGCGCGTAGTATGAGCTTGATATGAGATGTGATGAGGATTCTTCTATATTTCCTATTCATTAAATATACTGAAGTTCTGCATTTTTTGTGGACTATCATGTAATATTACAATGTTTTTTCGTGTGTTACCGAAGGCGGATGTAAGCCTACGGGCTAGGCATTTGTAAGCCTACGGGCTAGGCACTTAGTGTCGAGGCGTGTTATCAGTTCGATTAGATCATATGAGCGTATAATGTGTTTTTGGATGGTTAACCATATACTCGTATTCATATATCATTCATCGGTAATGTTCTTGCATCTAATGTCTTGTTATAGAATTGTTAAAATATTATTTATGAATCTCTTGATAGAATTGTGGCTTTGATAATGAATGATCTCATGCTTGTTTATGTCTAAACTCACCTATTGTGATCTATGGTTGACAAGAATTCTGTTAAAAACCTTGTTGACAGGAACTCGGTTTATTAATCTTGTTATTTGAATTATTATATTTAATTCAATAAGCTTTATCGTTTAATCGATGAAGTTACTATGCTTTATAGAAGCTTACCCATGCTTTGTTATGTTTTCTTGTAGATAACATTTTGTGGAAAATCAGGCGATCAGAACAACTAGAAGATTCACACTATCCAGAGAACTCTTTTGGTAGATTTAGTAAACATCTAGGCTTATATGGCATGTAGTAGGGTTAATGAAATTGTTATAAGTTTATAGTTATATGTTGGTTAGTTGGTATGCTTTTGATGATATAAAAATCTAGGATTATATGCCATGTTAAATCATCAAAATGTGGCCAAGCAAGAAACATTGTGCCAACATCTATGTTTTTAGTCCTAAGCAAGTATATATATACTTATAAAAAAAAGAACAAGTGCAAAACCGTAAATAGTCTAAGTACATCATGGCAATAACCAATCATAAATCTACCACATTGCTTTATTACCAAAACGCAAATAAATAAATATATAAACACCTACGAAAATAAACGGGACTCCTTACGAAAATAAATGTATAAACACTTATAGAAATAAACGACACAACCATACTGCTCACAACTGCACATAATTAATCTACAATGGTTAAAGAAGGGAGTGAGTGAGCTTAACAAGCTTAGTGAATGCCTAGAACAACTACAATTGTAACACCCCTAACCCTTATCTGTCACCGGAATAGGGTTACGAGGCATTACCTATCAAATCACAACATACAACATACATTTCTCATTCAAGAATCCATTAATACATAATCATCAATCCAACATAGTCACATTATCCCTTATAAGGCTCTACGAGACCTTAAAACATGCCTGGAAGAGGTTCGGGACTAAACCGATAACATTTGAAAACTTTGCGAAACTTATTAAATTTTCATGTATACAGGGATCACACGCCTGTGAACAGGTCGTGTACCTCACATGGCCACCAGACACGCCGGTGTCACAAGCCGTGTGGAAACAGGGCATACATACTGACTTGCATCACACGGCCGGAGACACGCCCGTGTGCCTTGGCCATGTGAAATCTGAAGGGTATACTGACTTGGGTTACACGGCTAGCCACACGCCCATGTGTCACACATGACTAGTAGATACGTTCGTGTGTCTAAGCCATGTAACTCACTGACTTGATTAATTAAGTTACAGTAGACACACGGTCTTGTCACACGCCTATGTACTCAACCGTGTGGGGTGCAAATAGGCTTGGTTTAAGCCACATTTCTCACCCTCCTTAAGTAAACCAAAACCACATCATTTCATACCATTTCAATACATTTATAGGCAACCAAAACATGCTACTTCATATACAAATCATGCCATTTAAAATCCATCCATTTCACTACTCAAATCATAATCCAAAACATAATAAAACAATATGCCATTACCAACAATTTTATCTATCTTCTCTATGCATTTTTCTCATCATATCATCCATTTTAAACCTCAAATCATACCAATTAATCATTACAACATCTATGAAAAACATGCCAAAACACAAGGCCATTTATGTACATCATATTTCACTTACCAAACTCATAAAATAAGCCAACCCAAATGGCCAAATACACACCAACATTTACATCATTTATCAGCCAAATTTCATGGCTAATAACATATCTCAAACACACCATCATATCACTAGCCTATACATGCCATATACCATATTTACATAGCATCAAAAGTACCAACAAGTTAATCGGTAGTGTGACGGTGTTCTTGATGATCCCCGATTCCGAGCTAGTTTTGATTATCTACAAAATAAAGAAAGAACATACAAAGTAAGCTTTAAAAGCTTAGTAAGTCATATACAAATAAAATTACCACATGAATCAACAACATTTTCATCAATAGGAAAACTATGTGTAAGCATATTTAAGCTCACAAACCTTTCCTAACGTATACATATTCAATACCATAAGTAAATTCATCAAATACTTCCCTTTTCAATACTTGTACGAATCTCATATGTACCTAAGTCACTTAACTCATTCACATATTCTTTCTTGACTTAACTTTGCCTGTTGAACCTTTTGGAATTGTTAAGGATACTCGGAAATCACCTATAGCTCGTAAAATGCCATATCCTAGATATGGTCTTACATGTTATCATATATCGATGCCGATAGCCCAGCTATGGTCCTACATGTAATCACATAATGATGCCAATGTCCCAGACATGATCTTTCACATAATCTCATCTCGTTAATCTTAATGTCGTGACATTCGTATTCTATACTATTCCTAAGGTTCGCACGGGACTTTCGGATATTGTAACGTGGTTCTTACTCGTATTTGATCATTCAACATTCATAGCAGTTCAATGACAATATAGCATATATAATTTAATTTGAAGACATTTATTTGCTTATGAACTTACTTTGTATTTGTGATAAACGGATTGGATCGACTATTCGATAACCTTTGATTTTCCCCAATTTAAATATGATTACTTTCGTTCTTCATCTATATACATTCAAAATTAACTCATTTATTCATTAAATCATTCAATTCAGTTCACAAACACATATTTGGGCATTTTTTCACTTTAGCCCCTAAAGTTTCACATTTTTACAATTTAGTCCCTATTTCACAAATACATAGAATTCATGAAATTTCATTAAACTCAAGCCTATCCGAATTTCATATAGGTCCCTAGAAGCCCACCACTTTCATTTATTTAACGTTTCAACCCTTCAATTTACACTTTTCACAATTAAATCCTTAAAATGCATTTTTAGTTAAAATCACTTAACAAAACTTGTATAAGTTCAACAAATATTCATCAAGCATTCAAAAGCTCAAGTATTCATCAATGGAACTTCACAAAATCATTAAAAGATTTCAAAATTAAGGCATGGGCTAGCTAGAATACCAAGCAACAATATCAAAAAAGTAAAAATAATTAAAAATCGAGCTCAAAACGCTTACCAAATTAACCATGCACTAGCCGAACCCTAAAACTCCATTATTTCTTTCTTCTTACTCAACATTCGGCCACAAAAGAGAAAAGATGGACAAAAATTTGTTTTGTTATATTTTAATTAACCTTATTATCAAATTACAAAACTAACCTTATTATCAAATTACAAAACTAACCATTTAAGGCCATCATATTTAAAAGCCAAGGCCATTTGACACCTTTAACTAATAGCATGCTATTTTTACATTTTACGCGATTTAATCCTTTTTTTCAAATTGAGCAATTAAATGATAAAATTAACTCACGAAATTTTCACACATATCAAATAACATGTTATAAACACCAAAAATAATATTAAAATAATTTTTTGACATCGAATTTTTGGTTTCGAAACCACTGTTCTAACTTAGCTAAAACTGGGCTGTTACAACTCTTCCCCTTAGGAATTTTTGTCCCGGAAAATCTTACTAGTAAATAGGTTAGGGTATTGATTTCTCATAGCATCCTCGGGTTCCCACGTAGCTTCTTCAACCCCATGTCAATGCCATAATACTTTAACTAATGCAATTCTCTTATTTCTCAGATCTTTCATTTCATGAGCTAGAATTCAGATCAGTTCTTCAGCATATGACATATCTGATTGAATTTCAATCTTAGTCGAGGAAATGACATGTGAAGGGTTGGATCGGTATCGTTGAAGCATTGACACATGAAATACATTATGTATTTTCTCTAACTCAGATGGTAAAGATAGTCGATAAGCAACTGATCTGACTCGCTCAATAATCTCATATGGTCCGATGAATCGCAGACTCAATTTCCCTTTTCGACTAAACCGTAATATCTTTTTCCATAGCGACACTTTCAGAAATACTTTATCCCCAATCTGGAACTCAATATTTTTCTGTTTCAAGTCTGCATACGATTTTTGTTGATTCGAAGCTATTTTCAAGCTATCGCAAATTATTTTCACTTTTTCTTCTGTTTCCCTGATCAGATCAACTTCGTGAATCTTATTCTTGCTTAGCTTAGTCCAGTACAACGGTGTTTGACATTCACGACCATAAAGAGCTTCGTATGGTGCCATCTTTATACTTAATTGAAAGCTATTATTGTAAGCAAAATCAATCAGCGGTAAATATTTCTCATAGCTACCCCCAAACTCGAGAATGCAACAACGTAACATGTCCTTAAGTATTTGAATAACTCGCTCAAATTGACCATCCATTTACGGGTGAAATGCGGTACTGAAATGTAATTTTGTACCCAATGCCTCTTGCAATTTCTTCCAAAATTGTGAAGTGAATCTCGGATCTATATCCGAAACAATAGAAGTAGGCACTCCGTGCAATTTCACAACTTTGAAAATATATAACTCAGCGAATCTATCGAGTGAATAATCTGCACGCAGCGGAATGAAATGCGTAGATTTTGTTAATCTGTCAACAACAACCCATATTGGATCTTTCTTTCTCAGAGTTAAGGGCAAACCTGAAACAAAATTGATAGTTACTCTGTCCCATTTCCACTCAGGAATCATGATAGGTTGTAATAAACCTGACGATACTTGATGCTCAGCTTTAACTTGCTGACATATCAAACATTTCGAAACAAATTCTGAGATATCCCATTTCATGCCATGCCACCAATAAAACTGTTTCAAATCATTATACATTTTCGTGCTTCTCGGGTGTACTGATAAACAATTACTATGTGCTTCGTTCAAAATCATCTGAATCAACTCTGAATTTCTCGGAACACATATTCGATCTCTGAATCTCAAATAATCATCAGAATCAACTTGAAACTCTAAATCAGAAACTGACTCATACTGAACCCATTTTTCTTGTAGTTCATTATCAAACTTTTGAGCCTCATAAATCTACTGTATAAAAAATTGTCTCACTTTCAACTTAGCTACTAATGAACCATCGTCAGACAAAGGCAAATGTGTGTTCAAAGCACGTAAAACAAATAAGTACTTTCGGCTTAAAGCATCAGCAATTACATTCGCTTTCCCAGATGATAGTCAATTACCAAGTCATAGTCTTTTAACAATTCTAACCATATCCGCTGACGCAAATTCAAATCTCTCTAAGTCATCAGATATTTCAAGCTTTTGTGGTCAATATAAATATGGCATTTCTCACCAAACAAATAATGGCGCCAAATTTTCAACGTTAACACAATTGCAGCCAATTGTAGATCGTGTGTCAGATAATTGTTTTCATGTGGCTTCAACTATCTCGAGGCATAAACTACAACTTTGCCTTCCTGCATCAAAACACAAAGCAAACCATTTAACGATGCATCACTGAATATTATGAATTCTTTACTTGACTCAGGTTGAACTAACATTGGAGCTTCAGTTAATAAAGCTTTTAACTGCTTGAAACTTTTCTGGCATTTATCTGACCACTCGAACCTAACATCTTTTTGAAGCAATCTTGTCATTAGAGTTGCAATCATTAAAAAGCCTTTTATAAACCGTCTATAAAATCCCGCTAGTCCTAAAAAACTTCGGACCTCAGAAACATTTCTCAGAGGCTTCCAATCTATAATACCAAATATCTTACTCAGATCAACCCAGATACCATTAGCTGAAACAATATGCCCCAGGAATCCAACCTCTCATAGGCAAAACTCACATTTGCTAAACTTTGCAAACAACTGTTTATCTCTACAAAGTTTGTAACATAATTCTCATATGCTCGGCATGTTTAGATTCATCATGAGAGTAAATTAAGATATCATCAATAAACATAACTATGAATCGGTCTAAATACTGCCTGAAAGTCTGATTCATCAAGTCCATAAAGACAACAAGTGCATTTTTTAGTCCAAAAGGCATAATCAAAATTTCATAATGTCCATACCTTGTTCTAAATGTAGTTTTTGGCACATCAGAGCCTTTAACTCGCAACTGGTAATAACCCGACCTCAAATCTATTTTTGAAAACACTGTTGCCCCTTTTAACTGATCAAACAAATCATCAATCCACGATAGAGGGTATTTGTCCTTTATAGTCACTTTATTTAGCTGTCTGTAATCAATACACATTCTGATCGTGCCATCTTTCTTTTTCACAAATAACACAGGAGCACCTCAAGGCGAAAAACTCGGTCTAGCAAAACCTTTATCTGTCAACTCTTGTAACTGAGCTTTGAATTCTTTTAACTCTATCAGGGCCATTCTGTACGAAGTTATTGATATTAAAATTGTACCCGGTACTAATTCAATACCAAACTCCACTTCTCTGATAGGTGGTAAAACCTGTAACTCTTTGGGAAATACATCTGGATACTCACACACAACTGGTACTGATTCAATCTTTGTTTCTATTACTTTCATATCAAGTACATAAGTAAGATAAGCTTCACACCCTTTTCTCACAAATCTCTAAGCCAATATAGGCAAGATCATAATTGGCAAACTATTCAGATCATCAGTTTCAATTCTAATAGTCTCATTCTTCTGACATTTTAGTTCAATTGTCTTTCGTCTACAATTCATTATAGCACTATGCATCGTTAACCAATCCATACCCAAAATCACATCAAATTCATCGAATGTCAACAACATCAAATTAAATGGAAAACATAAATCTCGATGCATTAACGGACAATTCTTGTAGACTTTTTCAACAAAACACATTTGCCTAAGGGGTTTGATACTCTAATCACAAATTCAGTAGACTCTACAAGCAAAGTCTTACTTGATACTAAATTCATACATATATAAGAATGAGTTGATCCTGGATCTATCAATGCAATCACATTAGTATCATAGAGAGTGAAAGTATCGGTAATCACATCTAGCGAGGATGCCTCTTCCCGCGCACAGATATCGTAAGCTCGGGTAGGTGCTCATGCCTCAGACCTCATAGTAGAGTCTTTTTTCGCTCTCTGACAACCATTTACATTACCAGCATTTTTACAATTTAGTATCACATTTTTACAATTTAGTCCCTATTTCACAAATACACAAAATTTATGAAATTTCATTAAACCCAAGCCTAGCCGAATTTCATATAGGTCCCTAGCAGCCCAACACTTTCATTTATATAACATTTCAACCCCTCAATTTACACTTTTTACAATTAAATCCCTAAAATGCATTTTTAGCTAAAATCACTTAACAAAACTTGTATAGCTATCAACAAATATTCATTTTTCATCATCAAACATTCAAAAGCACAAGTATTCATCAATGGAACTTCACAAAATCATTAAAAAATTTCAAAATTAAGGCATGGTCTAGCTAGAATACCAAGCAACGATCTCAAAAATGTAAAAATAATTAAAAATCGAGCTTAAAACACTTACCAAATTAACCATGCACTAGCCAAACCCTAAAACTCCATTAATTCTTTCTTCTTCCTCAAAATTCGGCCATAATAGAGAAAAGATGGACAAAAATTTGTTTTGTTATGTTTTAATTAACCTTATTATCAAATTACAAAACTAACCTTATTATAAATCATTTAATAACACATAAATGTTGTCCATAAAAGTCCACTATCATTTAAAATGGTCTAATTACCATTTAAGGCCATCACATTTAGAAGCCAAGGCCATTTGACACCTTTAACTAATAGCATACAACTTTTACATTTTACGCGATTTAATCCTTTTTCTCAAATTGAGCAAGTAAAAGATAAAATTAACTCATGAAATTTTCACACATCAAATAACATGCTATAAACACAAAAAATAATATTAAAACAATTTTTGACATCGAATTTATGGTTTCAAAATCACTGTTCTGACTTAGCTAAAACCGGGCTGTTACTACAATGCAAATAGATCATCAAGCATCAACTAAACAACCATATAGCATAACCTTAACAGTTCCAACTTTAGTGTCATAATGTACTTACTCATGTTTTATTATTAGTTCTTTTACATGGTACACATATTCATTTTTAAGCATATAGCATATTTCACATATAGTCACCTAACATTTAAGCATATATCACAATATTCAAAAATAGGTTTATAGATAAATTGCATAATGGTCACACGTTATATAAACACATATCACAATACACACATATTCATAGTTTAGGATAATTTGACACTTGAGCTATGAAACATAAAGGTGAGCTCTATCATCACTCATTGGATACGCGAATCTCCAATGCACCAAACATAGAATCATAGAGTCAAACATGTCCCGGAAGTGAAGCATAAAGTTAACACTCTCCTTATTTCCCATCACATGTCCCATTAAATGGAGCTTAGCTCACATTTCCTTATCCCTCCAACATGTCCCAGGGCCTTAACGCCCAAATTCACTATACATATAAGTGAGTACTCACAATCCTATGACATGCCAACTGTATCCAACAGTTTCAACATCACAAGGCCAAAATATTTGAAGTCAAACACATATCACTTACTGATTCTTCGTGCACTATCACTGCATATTTGCATCTTTAGCAAAACACTATTACTAACTTTAACATATAGGTAACATGTATGCATTTGCACTTTCACAACAGTTATCATAACCACATATCACATATTATAGCATCTCATCTCAATTCACATATTCACAAACATATAAGCCCATAGTTCACAAGATAACATAGGTACGAGAAAGATTACACTTGGAATTTAGAGTTGGGGTTTAGGCTATTACAAAATTCCCAAGTAACTCATTGAATCATGTCCACAAGCAATTATTCCAAACACTCACCAATTATACTTTTATCGAAAAGCTGAATGCTCAAACTAGCTTTTCCTTGCCTTTATCTCTACTCGTAGAAGGTTCTATCGAATCCGAAACTTCAGCACAACAAATTCACACAACAATACATCCGAAAATCAATCAATGAATCATTACAAGCATACCAAACATAACCCTAAACTAAGTTCTCATGTAACTGAAACCTTTAACATGACAAACTTTAAATATGAATACCTCGGTATATACTTAATCTTTTTACCTAAAGTCAATTCCGTTCATCTAATAATTCACCTACAATTAATTCTCAACCTTTAAACTGCACAAAACTACTCAATTCAAGATATTGACTTTTTCAACATGTTTTATGGTTATTTTCTGCAAATTCATTAAAACTCAAGAAATCTTTAACAAAACTTCAAAGTAAGTTTAGAAACCTTCTAATAATGTGAAAAAAAAGTTGAAAAACACTTTGAAACCATGTTTTTATTCACAAACCCAAAATTCACCATTAAAGACCCAATTTTCGGCTTTTATTTAAAACATGTGTTTCAATGGCTAAAAATTCAGTTTAAGAGACTAGATATCATTTAAAGTTCATAGAAAGTCCAATCGTTACCTTCGATGGAAGAAAAGTAAGTTTTGACGCAAATTCAAAAAAAAACCCATGTTTGGAGAAGATTATGTAGACAAATGAAGTTTTTGGGTGATTTTCTTGGTTTTTATAGAGGTTTAAGGTTCAAGTGTGATAGAAATAAAAGAGGATTAGGACTTGGATTTCAGAATTGATTGAAATAATAAGGGAGAATAAGGGACGGCAAACACTAGTTTTGGGGGTTGTTTTAACCTGAAATAATTTGGAGAATGGGGGTTTTAGCTTGAATTTTAAAATATGGTTAAATTGCATCATAAAAACTTTAAGTTTTGACTCTTTTATAAATCATTCCTTTTTTCAAAATTAAAGGTATTTAGAACTCATTTACAGAAATTGATTTAATTTTTTTAAAAACTATAGTAAAAAATATTACTGATAAACCATGTCACAAAATTCTGAACACTCTAAGGCTAAAATTCCTAAAATATCTTTAAAACTCCTTGGGCTTAAAATATCCCTATTTAAAATTCATGTTTGATCATGAATGACAGTAATTGGTTTATATTTGGGTATGGTGTTTGAGGTCAAGGTAAGCAAATTGAATGTGTGTGTTTGGTGACTTGTATTTTTGATTTAAGAGATGAAGATTATAAGCACTATATGATGTGAACATGAAAGACAACTTAGTTAAATTTAGGTGAGCATAATTGGCATGTTTTGGTTGCCCTTGATGTGTTTTAGGGTGTTACAATGCTAAACTTTGGCTACTGTCTTGACTTGTATCGATAGAACTCCCAATTCTAGTGGTAGAATTCTGTAACCTTTTCTAGGTCTTTCCATTTTGACTTTTACCTATACTTGTCCATCTTAGTATTGGTAGAAATCCTTCATACTTCAAAAACTTGTTAAAAATTAAATTAATTCAAGGCTTTTTGAATGTTTATTTTGTCCAACACTTTGAAGAAAAAAATTTTTAAGTCCTTGTAGGCTCGATTAAGGCCCATAAATGAATGTAATACTCTGATTTGAATTATTATGAAATTCATTTAATTAAATATGAAACTTGATGCTATTTCTTATTGATTGTTCTGGATTGTATAGTAATACATCATAACCCTAATTTGGCGATGGGTACGGGTTATAGATGTTACATTTAGTGGTATCAGAGCTATAGTTTAGTCGATTCTTGGATAGAACGTAGTGTGTTTGAAGTCTAAAAATTACATGGCATATAAACCTGAGATAGTGTGATATGGATTGATCCAATCTAACCCCTATTTTTCTTGTAGATTAATGAATGTTAATAGAATCTGATCATACCGACCTTGATGAAGTAAAAGGTAATTACCCGACTTTTAAGCAAAAAGTAAATTATAGTTTACCGGTTCTACAAATGCCTGATAGTAAAGTCCTAGCTCCCAAATAAAAAGTAATTCATAGTTAAATGATTCCATAAATGTTTGATAGTGGAGTCAGAATGTCTTTTTGATTTATTTAGTTAGTGGTTTACAGAATCTGTGCAAATCAATTTAGTGGCCTTACAACCTCTGCCCCCTAATATGTTTCTTATGGCACCCTTGGGTTCTCACAGAATGAAATAGTTCAATGTTTTTTGATTAAATAATCAGAAAGTATGGTACCGAAGAATTCAGTGGTAAAATAGATGTGTCATGTTTTGGAAAAAAAATAAGGTAAGATTTCTAACAGGTAGTCAACATCAACGGCGGTTGTATCGAGAGACTGGGCTAGTTGAGATTTGTTTAGATTTGAATTCAGAAGAGAAATATTATCAAATGTTATCTAGACAGGAATTTGTACATGTTAATGAAGATAATCGAACAAATTGTGTTTGTGAATAATGTTAAACAATACCTACGTCTCGGAAAGGCAAATGCCTAGTCAAAGTTATACCACTGGAGCTAAATGTAGTGGGACTAAAGTCACAATTGTTAGACTTGAAGCTACGGCATCTGATATTATTTCTGGTATGTTCTATCTTTTTTTATATTATTTATTGCATATGCACTAGGTGATACTGGATCAACTTACTCATATGTTTGTACTGCATTAGTAACAAATAAGGATCTATTTCTTGAGTCAACTGAGTTTGATATTTGAGTCATAATCCAATGGGTTACAGTGTAATGGTTATTTTGATATGTCGAAATTATCTACTGAAAATCTATAACTGTGACTTTTTTATTGATCTGATGTTACTACCATTTCATGAATTTGGCATTATTTTGAGAATAGATTGGCTAAAGTTATGGCACTATAGTAGACTGTAGACCGAAATGAATTGATTTGAAATGTCAGGCTGGTAAAATGATCATAGTGAGTCTGGTAAATTAGATAGTACAACCAGAGTTATTTCAGTTAGCTCTATATGAAAAATGATTTGGGCCATTGTAAAATATTTCTGGTATATTATATATCTATCTACTTGATACTCAAGAAATAGGATCAAAGATTTATCATGTATTGATTGTCAGAGGGTTTCTTGATCTATTTCCTAAAGAAATTATGGATTTTTGTCTAGATGTGAAAAATGAACAAATTCAAGACAAAGAATAAATATAAGTGTAACAGTGTTCTCAAAGATAAATAGAAATCCAGTTATGATAAGTTGTAAGTTAAAGATTGTGATATGTTGAAAACTACTTTCGAACTTGACATGACCATTATGAATCTGGTAATATTTTTAGATTAATTAATGTCCCATTAATTTATAAATTGATGAATTGGTTTTCTAGTTTCATTCAGATAGTTTATGGTTGTGCTTATTGATGATATATTGATTTAAATTAAGACAAAATTCATGTACGTTAAACATTTGAGAATTGTATAACAAAATTTGTACAAGAAATTGTTATGTGAAAGTTAGTAAATGTGAGTTTGACTCGGCGAGGTTGGTTTTCTTTATTATGTAAATTCAATAAATGGAATTCATGCGATTATGTGTTTAATTAGGGAAAGGACCAAATTGCATAAAATAAAAAAGTTGAGTTCTAATAGCTAAAAGGATCAAATAACTATGGAATTCAAAATGAGTGGTCCTTATATGGTAATTAGAATATTAAATAAAATTTAGTAGATATTTTGGTGATTCATCCATGAAAAATTAGAAAAAGAAAAGGATGAAATTGAAAAGTTGAAAAATTAAAGATGATAAATAAAATAAATATCAAATAGCATCATTTTATATCATCTTTTCCCCAAAATTGACATGGAAACCCTAGGAAAGAGAAAATAAACTAATCAAGCTTGATTAGATCTGGATAACTCAAATTCGAAGCTAGATCGAGGAAAAGAAAAGGTGTCGAATTAGTAGACTTTTAAATACGAACAAGTGTCGAGGTAAGTTCGTGTAACTAAATTGTGTTTATTTTATACTTGAATTAAGTGTGGTATATGAATATATGAATTATATGTATGTTATAAATTTATGAAATAATTACATGTCTGAAAATGTCTTTAATATGTTAAGTTCCATTTGAATAATGAAATTCGATGGATACATAATTTTTCATATTGATTATAGTCATGCATATGTTGCGGGCATTATAGCTTGGATGAGCATCCTGTTAAAGGCCTTTTAGAGCATCCTGTTATATTGTTCCTGCAAATATCCTAATTAGTAGTGATTCTGCATGTGTTGCAAACTACCGCAGCTCCTTGTGAGTGTCTTGGTACATAATTCGATCAGTTGTGATCCAACATATAATGCGAACACAAACACAACTCTACGTGAGTGTCCTGATATACGCTCTTATGAGCTTCCTGACATGGCTCACTTGAACTCCCTGTTACGCTATCCGGAGCTCACTGATAAAAAATCTTCGGAGTTACCTATTAACCTCTATGAGCTCCCTGATTAAAACACTTACTAGTTTCCTGTTTAGCCCAGATAAGGGTCCTGTTACATGGCTCATCTTAGCATCCTAATATGTGGCTTGAGAATGTGCTCCCTGATTATGTGCCCTAATGGGTAACCCTGAACATTAATTGATGGATCACTGATTTGTATACCTTCGTATACTACTTTAGTATCCATTGAAATGTCAATAATTCAATAAATAAAACTCCTGACATGAGAAATTAAGAGATTAGAAGTATTATTTCTCGAATGCTTCTAAAATACCTGAAAGTTTGTAGCATGATGAGCTTATTCATTTTTATTTGATATACATGTGAAATATGTGACTAACTTGCTTAATTGAGTATATGTGATTAGGCAAACTTGTCAATTTGTTGGGAAGCATGTTGTTCTTATGCTTATTTAAATGAATATGATTGGTAAGTTTAATTCCTGTTATACAAACTTACTAAACATTAAATGCTTATTAGGTGGTCTTTTCCCTGTTTTATAGTGTTCGGAAGTTTGCAAAGGTTGGAGATTGGTCAAAGTATCATCACTCTATCGACTAGCTCGATTTGGTATAAATAGAAAACATATTTTGGTATAATGACATGCATAGGTTAATATGGCCAATTGTTGGCTTGTAAATGGTTGTTTGTAATCTAGTCATTGGAATGGCTTTAGATGGTTTGATTTGGTATATTTTTAAGGTTATATCATGGTAATTACATATGTGTCTAATATGGTTTGATTGAGTTATGTTAAACAAGTATGTATATAAAAGGTAAGATTATAAACATGGATGCATATGAAGATATATCATGTTAGATGTTAGTGTTGGCTTGGTTATAATGCTTGAATTGGTTAGTATATGTTTCCAAGTATTAGTGTAGGTTGTTGGAAAATTTTGGGTGAGAAATAAAGCTAAGAAATGAAGCTAAGAAATGACTTTATTTTGTCCACATGGGTAGACACACAGGCGTGTGTCTTGACCGTGTGTGACATACGGCCTGGCATATTGGTATGTGGTTTGGCCGTGTGTCCCCTGCATCTTTAAATAGAGAAACAGAATACTCAGAATTAGGCACATGGGCAGAGACATAAGCTTGTCTCTCATCCGTGTGTGACACATGGCCTAGAACATGGGAATGTGTCTTGGCCATGTGAATTCTGCACTTAATTTTCAAAAATTAAATTGACCACACGGCATAGCACACGAGCGTGTAGCCGGCCATGTGACCCAAGTTAGAGAGTTACACGGGTAAGGACATGAGCTGGGACACAGCCCTGTGCCTCACATTGAATGTCCACACGGCCTGAGACATGACCATGTCACTTGGCCATGTGATCCACATGGCTTACTCACACGGGCGTGTGACCCCTGTATATAAAAAACTTTTGAAATTTTGCGAAAAATTCTCTGAGATCCTAATTTAAACCTGACTTGTTTCTAATGTTTAAATTGGGCATCAAGGGTCCATTCAAGAGACAGTATGATTATTTTCATATATGAATAGTAAATGACATGAATTATCTGTAATTGTTTTGTAAATTTTGGTAATACTCTATAACCCTGTTTCAACGACGGATACGATTTAGGGGTGTTACATACCTATTGTTCAATTTTTATTCATTATTTTGTTTTTTCATTGAGGACATTACTTCTTTTTAAAGAAGGGGTAAGGCGATATTCGTAGGAATTTTTAAAATTTTCAAGTATGTTTGTAACACCCCTAACCCGTCTCCATTAGCGGATTGGGGTTACAGAGTATTACCATACAATCAGAAACGTTTAACATCACAATATTTAAATAAATTGAACATGTCATAATCCATTCAATCACATGCTTCTTGTCCCTAAATCGAGCCCTCAAGGCCCTAAAATAACTTTGAGGCAATTCAGGACTAATTTGAAACAAATCAAAAAGTTTAGGAAAAAGTTGTAAAAATTGGAAATAGGGGTAATACAGCCGTGTGCCCAAGCTATGTAACTTTCAAGAAAGGGACACACGGCCGTGTCCCAGTCGGTGTCCTCACCCGTGTAACTCACTGAGAAGCCCCACATGCCTGTGTGCCAGGCCGTGTGCTAGGCTGTGTGCCGGGCTGTGTGCTAGCCCGTGTCTCAAGCCGTGTGGACCCAAATTTACCTAAAATCAATCCATTTCAAACCCATTTCATGCATGAATATTTATACCAATTATGCACACTTTCAAATCACCAAAACCTCATTAAAATACCATTTTAAATTCCTAATTCAACTAACCAATATACCACTCAAAGGCACCACAATTATAAGAAACACAACATTAACCAAAACATATAAACATTACCTAATTTTTTGCATAAAGACTTCACTCTATTATGTGCCTAAACACATCATCAATACCTAATTCAAACATCTACCAAACCATACACCATAACGCCATGACACCATATAACATCCCGGTTTAGCCTTAGTCAGAATAGTAGCTTTGGGACCACAAATCCAAGTTAAAAATTATTTTAATATTATTTTCCGTGCTTATAATATGTAAATTATTATGTGTGAAAGTTTCGTATAAAAATTTGATCGTTTGTGTGCCTAATTTAGAAAAAAGGACCTAATCGTGTAAAGTGCAAAAGTGACTTGCTATTTGTTAAAGTACTAAATTGCTATGTCTCTTTAAATGAGGGGTCCTTATGTTGTTAAAATACCATTTACATGGTGAGTGGACTTTAATGGCCTTAATGTTAATGTTTTATATGTTTATTAATCATGGATAAAATGGTAATTGATGTATTATTATGTGTTAATTAAAACAAAATAAAAATGTGGCCATTTTGTTCATCTTTTAATATCGAAAATAGAAGAAAAGAAAGGCTTTTAAAGCTTTGTTCATTCGGCCATTGTCAAGCACAATTTAGGTATGTGTTTTGATCCATTTTAGATGATTTCTATGTTTTTATCATTCTTGCTTAGTGTTCTATTGCTTACTGTTCTACCTAGCCCATGTCTTAATTTCTAGAATTATTGATGATTGATGAGATGCCATTGATGAACTCATGAGCTTTGTAATATTAATTGATGAAATATGGAAGTTTGATGATAGATAAATATGTTTTGTATTGGGATTTTTTATGAATTTGATTATTATGGGCTAAATTGTGAAATTTGTAAATTGAGGGACTAAAATGTGAAATAAATGAAAGATATGGGCTTACATGAACTACATGAATATTCAGCTAAGTATGTGTATAAGGAAATTTTGTGTATTTTGTGATTTTGTTAATTAGGGACTAAAATGTCAAAATGTGAAAATATGAGGACTAATTTGTAAAATTCCCTAATTGTATGTTTTTGGATTGAATTGAATGATTTGGTGAATAAATGAGTTAAATTTGAATGTGTATAGATTAAGAACAAAAAAAAAATAGAATTAGATCGGGGAAAGTCGAAAGTAGTTGAATAGCAGTTCGTTTCCGTTCATTCTCGTACGAGGTAAGTTGATATACACATAAATGTGTTTTGAATTGAATTATTATTGCTTATATACTATTGAATAGTAATGAATTGCTATTAGATCTGAATATGAGAAATACGAGAAAGTTTCGATAATGTGACGACGTCTGAAAAGTCCCATACGAACCATAGGAATAGTTAGGATACATATGTCATGACATCGGATTTCGATATTTGATTTTGTATAAGACCATGCCTGGGACGTTGGAATCGATTTGAGATTTACGTGTAAGACCATGTTTGGGACATTAGTATCGTATTTAACTTCGTGTAAGACCTTGTCTCGGACAGTGGCATCGATATTTGATTACATGTAAGACCACGTCTAGGACATTAGCATTGTACGAGCTTTCCAAGCTATTCGCATATCCTATTTGATTCCGTACAGTTCAACGGGCATTTCGAGAAACAAATTACTATGTGAATGTGTATCCAATTTAGGTACGTTTGAAATGTATATCATTTTTTAGAATGAAAGGTAAGTATATGTAGATTTGTGGACATATGTTATATGTAAGTGAATTATGATCAAATGAGCTATATGAGACATATGGATATGTGATTGTATTTTTCCATGAGCTACATGAATGAATTAGTTTAGAATTATGTTATGTGATAAGTTTATTTGTATATGGCTTACTAAGCTTTTGAAAGCTTACTTTGCGTGTTTTTCAATTGTTTTATAGATTATCAAAGCTATCAGAAGCTCGGGGATCCTCGAGGATCATCACCACACTATCAAACTCTATTTTGGTACCTTTTGAAATATGAATATTGAAGTATGGCATGTATAGGCTAGAAGTATTTGAATATGATTTGTGAAATGTATATCATGCCATGTGATATGGCTAGATTAAAGTTGCTATTTGGTTTGGTTTTTGGTATATAAGTTGTGTTAAGAAATGGAATGTTTTGAAGTGCATAATTGGCCTAGTGAGAAATGGTCAATTTGATAAGTTAGTTATTTGAATTAGTTATGGAAATGGTATGATTTTGATATGAAAAATGGATGTGAATGTAACAGCCCGTTTTTAGGTTAAATCGGAACAGTGGTTTCGAAACCACCTAATCGAGTCAAAATATTTATTTTATTATTTTATTAAGGCCTACAGCATGATAGATTAATTATGTGAAAGTTTTGTTAAGAAATTTTACCGTTTAAATGCTTAATTCGATAAAAAAGACTAAATCGCATAATGAGTAAAAGTTGAGTACTATTGTTTAAAGGTATTAAATTGCTATGGTTTATTAATATGAGAGTCCTTGCATGTCAAATAGACCAATATAAGGGTTAGTGGAATTCATGGCTTGGAAATTTGGTAAATTGAATTATTTTTAAATGTTGGTTAGGTAAATTGAATAATAATAGATTAAATAAATAAAACAAATACAAAAACATGGCTAATATGCTTCATTCTTGCCAAAAATGCAAAGAAAAGAAAAGAAGAATAGAGTTCTAGGGTTCGGCACTCTTGAAGCTTAATTCGGGTATGTTCTTTGTTTGGTTTTTGATAATTTTTACATTTTTGAGATAGTTGCTTAGTAGTCTATCAAACCCATGCCTTAATTTATGAAATTGTTAATGTTTTCATGAGATGATGTTGATTAATATGTGAACTTTATGATGTTTATTTAATAATTATGAAAGCTTGGTGATGGATAAATATGTTTTGTATTGGGATTTTTAATGATTTTTCTAATTGTGGATTAAATTGTGAAAATGAGAAATTCAGGGGGTTAAAATGTGAAATAAATGAATGATAAGGGTTTATATGGAATACATGAATATTCGGGTAGACATGGGTTTCATGAAAATTTATCGAATTTGCATTTTTATGGGCTGAGGACTAAATTGTAAACAATGTGAAAGTATAAGGTTAATTGTGTAATTTGCCAAAAATATGAATTATTGACTAATTTGAATTGATTGAATACTGAGTATGTTGAATTTGATAATATATTGAATTTGATAATATATAGACCAAGATAAGCCGAGATTGGGTTTAAATCGGGGGAATGAAAAGATTAACGAGTAGCCGATAGTTGATATCCAAGCAACTCAAGGTAAGTTCGAATAATTAGAATCGAACTTATAATTATAATTGAAATTTCTATCTTGAATATTGTATGAATGTATATATATGAATTATAGAATTGAAATGCCTATTGGTTATATGCTCAAATTTATTTCCGAGTCCCGTTTGAACCGTAGAAAGTCGTAGGATACAAGTGACATGTCACTAGGGTTACCGTTTGGTCGAGCTCTGGCATTTGTTGCAAACTACCGTTTCATCTCTTATGAGCTTACCATTCAGATCTTCGGAGCTTACCGTTTCAGTCCTTAGGGGCTTACCGTTTTATCTCTACGAAGCTTACCGCTCAGCTCAATTGTGCGTACCGTTTATCGACTCAGAAGGAGCATACCGATAATGGCTCGAAAGAGTGTATATGATGATGAATTGACTGATTTTTGATATATACACTTAGTGTGTATCACCTAAGTATCCTTGATATTTCTGAAGGTTCAATGGGCATTATACTGATATGAAATATAAAGTGCATGTTACATGAATAATATACCTTACATGAATTACATGTTACATGGATTATAAGGTTTACATGGATCATATGTTATAAGAGTACATGAGATTTATGATTAGTATGGATACAATGATACTTGAGTTACATGAACTGAGAGTTGTTTTGGATGTTATATGAATGTATATATGGTTGGTTTCATTCTTATGAATTGATGAATAGATGAATATGAGATAACTAACTTGTAATTGGTGATGTGAATAGACATTATGAACAAATGGGTTGGATTTTAATTTTTAAAATGCTTATTGTCATTTGGTAAGTTTAATTCTATATTATACGTGCTTACTAAGCTTAATGGTTACTCTGTTTATTTTTCCATGTTTTATAAATTTGAAAGCTTGCTCGATTTGGACAAAGTTGGAGATTACTATCACACTATCCAGGCAACTTTTTGGTATTTTTGGAACTCATGGAAGATATGTAAATATGACATGTATAATCTAGTTTATAGGTGGTGAAGTATGACCATCTTATGTTAATGATTTTGATGTAAACTTGGTATATGAACAAGCTATGTGATATGGCTTGAAGTAGTAATGGTTGTTTTGATTGTATATATGTGATTTCATATGATGTGGTGCAAAATTGGTATATTTGAATGATACCAAATGAGGTATGTGTGCATTAATATGTTTTGTTGTGAAACATTTGATAAAGATGGAATAGGTAAGAATTGGTTATATTTTTCATATGAAATGGTTGTAAAATAATTTCCAATTGTGGTTATGTATGCTTGTGATATTAGGGTAGCAAGATGGCTAGGGACACGAGCGTGTGTCTCAGCCGTGCTGTTCGAAGGACATTTTGAAATGAGCCTGAGCAGACTACACAGTCACACACACCACTGGCGTATGCTAGGCCGTGTAGCCAAGTCAGTTTCAAGCATGGGCTAGACACACGGGCATGTGACTGGCCGAGTGGCCAAGCCAGTAGCCTTCCTAATTTTCACACGGCCTGGCACACGGACGTGTCATGCGGCCATGTGGACAAGTCAGTATGTATGCCCTATTTTGCCACAGCCTGGACTCACGGGTGTGTCTAATGCCGTGTGAAGCACATGGCCTATTCACACGGGCGTGTGATAGTTAAAAAGTTGAAAACTTTCTAAGTTTCTGAAATTTGTAATATGTTACGATCTAGTCCTGAATGTATGATTAAAGTTTAATATGCTTGTTTTAAGTTCATAATGGTTGTGAATAAATGTTATTGATTGAATTATGATGTTTCTGGATAAATAATTGTTCTGAATTGAATTACAAGTCTGGTAATACCTCTTAACCTATTCTAGAGATGGTAGGGTTTAGGGTGTTACAGTGAAAAATTGGGATAATGACTTGTATGAATGAATGAGTTTGGTATGTGATTTAGGTATGTTTTGGTTTGGATGATAAGGATGATATTGGTTGATGATTATATGATATGAAGGATGTATGTTTTGTGATTGAAATTGGTTGAAATTATGGTGCAATTGTCCTTTGATTTTTGGATTTGTAGGGATGACCATTAAGGGTGGCAAATTTGGCTTTGCAAATAGTCTATTTTTATCCACACAGGCAGAGACATGGGCGTATGTCTCAGCTGTGTGCGACACACAATTATGTTACACGGTCGTGTGTGTCCCCTGGGGTAGTCCTACCATTTAAAGTCAGTCTCGAGCACGGCCTAGACACATGGGTGTGTCTGGTCACAGTGTGAGGCACACAGCCTTGGCACATGGGCGTGTGTGCCATTTTGAAGGGTACACGGGTTAGACACACGGGCGTGTGGTTAGCCGTGTGACCCAAGTCAGTTTTGACCATGGCCAAGGCACACAAGCTTGTCTTCAGCCGTGTGGTATAAGTCAGTATGTATGCCCTGTTTAGCCACGGCTTAGACACACGGGCATGTCTAATGCCGTGTGAGGTACACGACCCGATCACACGGGCATGTGACCTCTATAACTTTGAAAATTTGTTAAGTTTCTGAGAAAAATTTTATGTGTTCGGTTTAGTCCTGACCCCTTCCTAAAGCATGTTTAAGGTCTCGATGACCTAAGAAAGGGTCTTTGAAATGATGTTTGACTATGATGCTATGATGTGTGGATGATATTTTTGAATTGATTATAAAATGTTTTGAGATGTCTGGTAATGCCTCATAACCCTAGTCTCGTGACATATACAGGTTAAGGGTGTTACACACCATACATTTGAATTACCTTAAAGTAGTCAACAAGACTTTACTTAACAAGCTTTATAGGTTCATCAGCTAAACATCATCTTCAAAGACCTACGCATACTAAATCAACCCTTTTCTATATATCCATAAACCATCAACATAAAAGACTTATACAGTTAACATTTCCATTTCCATACATGTTAACCTAATTCAAGTATGGACTAAAACATGTCACAAGTAACCATTTTCAAGCCATCGTCATCATGCCAAGATAACCTCGTAAACAAGCACTTTATAGTAACCAAAATCACATAACTTGATGAGGCATCAAAGTGTATCAAACCAACATAGCCTTCCAAAGCATAAACATGCCAAAACACCATTAGCACATACATCATAATACCATTACAAATCACCCTATACATGCCATTATAAACCTTAACCAAATTACTCAAAAACTACCAAATTGTCTACTGGATAGTGTGATAGATCTCTGATGAACTTCCAACCGGTTGAGCTTTTGATAGTCTATAAAGCAAAGAAAAATAACTATGTAAGCAATGAATACTTAGTAAGCTCGTAAAAAATTTAAACATAACATACCATTTCAATAATGAAATTTATAGAATAAGTATAAACCTTTACCAATGCAATAAGCTTAATAAAAGCCTATATAACACCATCAAACTCACAAGTTAGTGTACTTGTTTATGATACATATGAAATCAACCATATATAAATATAACATTTAATTTATTATCGTTACCATACAATCATGATTCATTCAATTTGCTTACTTATCATTTCTAATACCATGAGTTTAATATAAGCCTATTCAAGCATCATCAAGCTGACATATTAGTAGATTCATTAACAATCATATAAAATCATTTATAACATAAATAGACTACATAAGATACATTATATAAGAATCAACCTTTTCATATAGTTATGAACCTTTCCGTTAGATCACTTACCGTTCCATTCCTTTTTTTACTCGTTGAACCATCTAGAATTACATCGGATACTCGAGAAAGCTCACACGAAGTGTGCCTTTACATATATATTTTGATTCATTTATATTTTGATTCATTTACATCAAACAACATAATAAACATTCAATTTAAACAACATCTAAGTGATTACAGTTCATACGAACTTACCTAACAAGTTGCAGCAATGACTAAATACATAGGCTATTTGGTAAGTTTCTCTTCTCCTTGATTTTTCACTCGTTCTTAATAGAAAATAATAGTTCCATTCAATTAACTAATTCTAAAAGAAATATAAATTCATTTTATGCAGTTAAGTCTTTTTTAACATTTTACAAAATTGCACCCAACATTTTATTTTTATACAATTTAAGCCCAAAACATGCAACTTAACCATTTTTATTCAATTAATCTCATTCCAGCATTTAAAATAATTAATTTAGCTTATAACCCATAATAAGGAAATTTTACAAAATTACCCTCAAAGTTTACCCTTTTTTGTAATTTAGTTTCTAAACCCAAAACTTGGAATTTCATCATTTTTAATCATAAATCATACTAGCTGATTTTTACCCAATCTTATAATAGCCCATATTTATCCATAATTTAAAATATTTTCCTTAAATTTTACCATTTTCATAAATCAGTCCCTAAACTTGAAAAATAATAAAAACTACTTAACAAAATACTTATGTTTAACAACCAAGCTTAATAATCTATCATAAAATTTCAAGGGCACTTCAATTTCATCCATGGTAAAATTGTAAACATTTAACAGTTGAACAAATTGATCATCGGGTTAGCTAGATTAAGCTACAACAAACTCAAAAACATAAAAATTACTAAAAATGAGCAAGGTTTACCTCTTAAATGGAAGAACCCTAGTTGATCGAACTTGAGAATCTCCACTAAAAATGGGGTTTTTGGTTTTCTTAAATGGGTAAATAAGATGATAGGTTTTAAATTTTTATCTTTTATTTTCATTAACTTATTTACTTATTTACAACATTAACCTTTAGATTACACTTATAATATCACTAACACATGTCCATAATTGTCAATCACATATATATATATGGCATAATTACCATCTAGGTCCATTTAATTTACCTTTCCAACTAATAAAACTCAAATTTTTCATTCTTTACTATTTAGTTATTTTAATTAATTACTAAATAGCAAGGATCTAATAGCAATTAATCACAAAACTAGAGAATTTTATATCCTTCCTACCGCTTGGCCATTTAAGAAAAGTCCTATTGCACAATTGGTCCTTTAATTATATTAAATCAAATCAAACAAATATATTTCAATTTAACCTTATACTAATTAGGGCCTAATGAATAAATATCCCAAAGGTAATTAGAATGATTATCATTAGCCACCGCTTGGATTTTCCCTTTGGCAATTTAAAATCTATAATGAGTAACTTTTACCTCTTTTACAATTTAATCTTTTTTACTTAATTAACTATCTAAATAATAAAATTTCTTAACAAAACTTTAATAAAACCTTAATAACACTCCATAAATATTTAATATTTAATATTTACGGCTTGGTTTATAGAAACGAGGTCCCGATACCTTATTTTCTAAAACCACTTGATTTTAAGGACATACCACTTGAACCTAATTATCCGTTCAAATAACATAAATTGACAATTCAAATTTTATTTTAATTCTATATTTAATTCGTAAATATTAAATAATAACATTTATGAACTTACTTGTCAGATTTGTGGCCTCGAAATCACTATTTTCGACACACTTAAAAAACTGGTTGTTATAATGTTTTAATCTTTTCACATGAGTATGTTGAAATAAATGAATGTTCAAAGGAAATTTTTGTTCATAAGTTAGTTCAAATGCAAGCATGATTTCTGATTTTATCTAAGTTTATTGAGTTATGAAATGCTTGTATGTTTTCTAGTCTTATGTAGTACTTGCCATGAAAATTTAATTTCCCTAGAAATATACATGCATGAAGGCTTAGTCTTTAGAATTTACTTAGTAATTTTCTCGGGGCAAAATCCTAGAAGGCATAAGAATCTAAATATGATATAGACACATTTTCTTTGGATCGCTTGACCTTTTCAAGCCCACCTTATTATATTGACCCTTGAAACCTTATTTTTGAGCTTAATGGCTTGTTTATTGCAAATTACCTACATCATAAGCCATATTCTCATATTTTTAAGTTTATCCTCTTTTGTACACACATCTTAACTAAATTTCTCCTGATGATCAAAATTTGAAGAAAAATTCGAAAAAGATATACATGTTCATAAATAATAAAAAAAGAGAGAAAGTTTACTCAAATTCCTAAAAAGGTTGATGAGCATGAGTTCGAAATAAGTTTGGGGGTGTTCCAAAGACTTATTCAAAGGAAGGTTGTGTTGCAAAAAAATCCAAGATAAAGTTAGGGTTAAGACTACTGAACCTAAAAATTCATTTCTCTTTATCCCTACCTTTAGCCTAGCCCCATTACAACCTTATAGAAGACCTATTGATTTGATAATTATGCCGACTACATTAGTGGAGAGATATTGCTAAGTTCAACATATGAAGACCACTAAATAAACCATATGATTTTCATGTCTAAATTGAAAGGGAAAGTGTATTGAATGGTGAATACTACATATGACTTTTAAATGCATGCATACTATGACTCATGTTGGCATTTCCTTATACTTAGTGTAGAACTTTGGAATAATGTTTGCATCCAAGCTACTTATCAGTAAAAAGAGTTTGTGAGCAAGTTTTTGTTGATGCATGATTATATGCAAAGATTGATGCTACTTAAACATATTGCAAGTTTGCTTTAGCAAAAGTTTTGCTTTGCATGAAAAATTACTCGGGACAAGCAATGGATTAAGTTTGGGGGTGTGTAAACTCCAAATTATATTGGTTTTTTCTAGTAGTTTTTACCACCTTTTTACTTAAAAATAATACTAATCCTGAGTTTTTTTAATTAATTAAGTGAATTTTGCTTATATTCTGACAATGGACATGAATTTATATAATATGCAAATTTGTGCTTTATTATGTTAATTTTGTGCATAAATTAAATTATTTCATATTATTTATTAATGTGCTATATTTAATTAATGCAGTGGGACCATGAAGTTGATTTAATAAGGAGCTTATTATAATTTTTACATGGACATGAGCAATTCTACCCTACTTGGATGGCAAAACCATGCAAATTGCGTCAAGAAGATGTTGCTTTGACCTAGTGAAAAATAATGTACATGGTGGACAAGTCTGACTATTAAATGGATCACAAAATCATCCAAAGAATGAGAAGAGAAGCCCAATTTGGCAAGGATATTTGGGTAGCCAAAAATCAGCATTTGGGATAACTATTTAGAGGTCCCTACACTCGGAAAATCATTGAAAATCAGCAAGTATGTATGTTCAAGAAACCATCATGATTTTATGCTTGAATCAAGTAACCAACTCACCCTCCTTGCCACATATTATCGCCGGCCAAAGGTGGGAGAAATATAAGGGATCCTTGACACCATATTTAGTAAACTCCTCCACCAACCTCAAGTATAAATACCCACTCTCATCTCACATTTCAATCATCCCTAAATTGTCCCTCATTCATTCTTCAATTAATATTTCTCTTCCATTCTCTCATTCCCTCTCTTCATTCCCACGCATAACATCCTATATTTTCTTTCTTTCTTATTCATTAAAACCTTGATAAGATCATCTCTTGGCCGGCCACCTTGAGGAGCCATTAGTAAAGGAGCAACACAAAGATGGGAGGAAACTTTTTGAATCAGAGTTCGTAGGGCTACTGATTTGAATAGAGTTTATTCTTCCTTTATTTGTTACTTTGATTTTAATCATGTTTGCAATCTGCTTTGTTATCTTATCATCAACAATGGTAGATTAAATCTGTTTACCTAGGATGATTGCGTTAATTCAATGGAGTTTATTTAAATCATAGTTATAGTGTTTGTACCTCAGTCATCCATGTTTTCAATTAAACTCAAGCATGTATTTCATTCATACGTGATTGGATGCATTTGAATTAGCTAAGCGATCCTAACCAAACGACTGCTAATGGACACAACAGTTGAAAAGTGTATGCTTAATTTAGATCCTAACCCGACTAAATTAAAGGTTCATAATAACTTTAACAAGCTCTAGTATCTTGTAACAGCCCTAATTTGACCCTAGTCGGGATGTGGTTTCGGGACCACAAAACCGAGTCATAAAATTTAGTTAAAATTTTATTTGCATACCTTATATGTGTGGTAGTACTAGTATAAAAATTTGGTGATTCAATTTTTATCTTAGGAACGTGAATCTTGCTCGAAAGGATTTAGTTGAGAGACTTAGAAAATTTGATAGGTAAATAAGTGAGGACCAAATAGTATGGAATTATGAAAAGTTGGGTTTGCATGTCAAAATGCCCCAAACTAAGTTGAGTGGCCGACCAAGCATGGCTTCATCTTTCCAAGATCATGTTGTTATAATTATTTAATGTTGGTAAGATATTAAAATAGAGGAAATAAAGATTAATGATAGGAAAATGAACAAAAAAATAGGTGTTCATCCTTGCTACCTCTTAGCCGAAAAACCAAGTGAAAGGAAAAGAGAAAAGCTTTGGAGAAGTCGGCCATACTAGTATCCAAGTTGAGGTATGTTGGAGTTATTCCTTTAAATTCATGTGTATTGTTGGTTGTTAGTTTGAATTCTATCTAACCCATGGTGGGATTTGGGGTTGTTGGAGAGTTGGGATTTGACAAAAAAATTAGTAGATACCTTGATGCTATTGACATGTTAGTTGTGTGGATGAACTAAGTTGCTTGTTATGTTAGCATGAAAGTGAAGATGTTAGTCATTTTGTTGGAGGTGAAGCTATGATAGATTGGAAAAAAAAAGGTTGGTCAAGTGTGCATTAGAAGAATTTAGGTGTTTAGATGATGTTATAGATGACACTATACATATATACATATTCGCCATCAAAGGGAGTACATAGGTGAGGTTGAGTCAAATTTTTTGTGCACAATCGGGTATGTATATATATATATATATAAGTATGCCCATTCATGATGTTACCTTTAATCATGTGTATAATCGACTAAATGAGTAATTAGTAAGAGGGTTGCGAATCTACAAATATACATATGCATGTGTAATTGAACTATAAATGTATAGCAAGATGATTAAACTAGTTTATTTATCTATTAAGCCCGAGAAGTTAAAGAAGGAGAAACAAGCAAGGGCAAAGCCAAGGACATCGAGTAGCCGGGTCGGAACCGTTATACTCAACGCAAGGTAAGTCTTTAAGCACTTGTTGTGAGAACTCCTTGATAGATATTTTTGGAGTGATTCTCCTATTTATTAATATGATTATATGTACAATTTGAATTTAGTAAATTACTTTACCATGATGAATTGACATAAGGCACAATGTATGCAAAGACTATGTGGCACTATGTGTGCCGATTGGAAGGTTGAGGCATGAGGCTATCTCAAATGCACTATGTGTGCGATTCACTATGGCACTATGTGTGCGATTTACTATGGCACTATGTGTGCGATTCACTATGGCACTATGTGTGCGATTTACTATGGCACTATGTGTGCGATTTACTATGGCACTATGTGTGCGATTTACTATAGCACTATGTGTGCGATTTGCTATAGCACTATGTGTGCGATTTGCTATAGCTCTATGTGTGCGAACATAATAAGCACTATGTGTGCCACATTCGGTTGTGGAAATAAATTGTGCATGAACGAGGTAAGTGATTGAGTTACTAACTAAATATCGAATTGGGATTGTACGGTGTACGCATAAAATTATCTAGTGCATTGTTGTTCCAACTTGAGGAAACGGATCCAAATCGATTGGGTGACTTGGCGTTTGATTTGGTTGAAGGATTTGGCATGAGATCGAACCAAAAATTTTAGAAATTGCGGTATAGTTTGTTATGGTGGAAACATCTATTTTGTATTATTTGATTATTCACTTATGATTGTTATTGTTGATGGTAGAGTAGTGCTTACGACTTCATCGAGTTATGTACTCATTTGGTGTGCTTATTTGTTGTTTATTTAGGTTCTTGATCCATTTTGCGTGCTCGGACTGTCATCGAAGTCATCACATCGTCTAGCGACTTTTTGGTATCTTCTTCTTAGATGGTTTAAGAAAACATTTCGGCATGTATAGGCTATTATGTTTTGTTTGAACTTGGTATGTAAAATTTTGAATAGCCATGCGAAAATGGCTTATAAATGTTTTGAGCATAATGTTATAATCTTTTGGTATGTATATGCTCATTAAGAGGCATGGAAGTGTTTGGCAATGACCAGCCATTAGAATGGGTCATCATGCTTATATTTTGGACCATATATGAAAAAGGGGTGGTTGAATCATAGAAACTATGTGTTAGAGAAAGTCTACCCTAGAAAATGATGTTTGGCGAAAAAAGGACGTGGATGTGAAAAATCACTAAAATAGTAGGAATGGAATTAAATAGTGAATAAATTATGTAGATGAACCTT
Source organism: Gossypium arboreum (assembly GCF_025698485.1). Taxonomy (NCBI): domain Eukaryota; kingdom Viridiplantae; phylum Streptophyta; class Magnoliopsida; order Malvales; family Malvaceae; genus Gossypium; species Gossypium arboreum. The sequence goes on along the minus strand of NC_069072.1, from coordinate 105,521,726 downwards.
GATGAATCTATTTCATATGGAGGAAACGAAACGGTTATATGAGTTGTATGTTAAGAGATATTTGGGTTTTAGTGAAACAGGGCCAGAACGGTTTCTGGATTCCCTGTTCCGACTTTGAAAATTAATTATAAATTAACCAGAAATAATTAGGAGTCATACAATATATGTATAAATTCCTCCTTGAGTCTAGTTTCTACAGAAACAAACGGCACCAGTATTGAAGTCCTGCACAGGGAGTTATTCGAGTTGTAACGCATGAAACGTTGGTTTGAAGATGTACAACGATTTGAAACGTTGGTTTTGGTGGCATGGTATGAAACGAGACATCTCCGACTTTGTTTGAGATGTTTAATATGTCAACAAGTGAAAGCGGAACATCAAGTGCCTTGTGGTTACTTCAACCGATCATGATACCCGAGTGGAAATGGGATCGAGTCACAATGGACTTTAGGTCCGGCCGCCGTTGTCGACTAGTAAGAAGGATGCGATTTGGGTTGTTGTTGATAGACTGACTAAGTCGGATCACTTTATCCCTGTGCGTACGGATTTTTCATTGGATAAATTAGCTGAATTGTACGTTTCTCAGATTGTGAGATTACACGGGGTACCGATTTCTGTTGTGTCGGATAGAGATCCGAGGTTCACCTCACAATTTTGGAAGAAATTGCAAGAAGCTTTGGGTACCAAGTTGCATTTCAGCACCGCCTTTCACCCCCAAACCGATGGTCAATCCGAGCGAATAATTCAGATACTTGAGGATATGTTGAGATGTTGTATCCTCGAGTTCAGTGGTTCATGGGAACGGTATTTACCTTTGATTGAATTCGCTTACAACAATAGTTTCCAATCAAGTATTAAGATGGCGCCTTACGAGGCCTTGTACGGGCGTAAATGCCGTACACCATTGTTTTGGACAGAGCTCGGTGAGAGCAAAATTTTCGGAGTGGATTTGATTAAAGATGCTGAATGTAGTAAGAGTAATCCGTGAAAATCGAAAATAGCCTCCGATCGTCGTAAGTCGACGCGGATCTCAAACGAAAAGACATTGAGTATCGTGGGAGATAAAGTGTTTCTTAAAGTTTCGCCTTGGAAAAGATACTCGATTTGGGCGCAAGGGCAAATTGAGTCCGAGGTTCATCGGGCCATATGAGATATCCGAACGAGTCGGTCCGATTCCATGTGATCGTCTCGATTTTGCCCCGAACTTGAAAAGGTTCACGACGTCTTTCATGTTTCGATGCTTGACGCTATAGATCTGATCCGTCCCGTAATTAGTCCATCAAAGGTTGAGATTCAAGCCAATATGAGTTATGAAGAAGAACCGATTTGTATCCTAGCTCGTGAAATGAAGGAGTTGCGAAACAAAAGGGTTCCATTAGTAAAAGTGTTATGGCTCAGACACGGGATGGAAGAAGCTACTTGGGAACCCGAGAACTCTATGAAAGAGCGTTACCCAAACTTATTTACCGGTAAGATTTTCGGGGACAAAAATTTCGTAAGTGGGGGAGAATTGTAACAGCCCTAATTTGACCCTAGTCGGGATGTGGTTTCGGGACCACAAAACCGAGTCATAAAATTTAGTTAAAATTTTATTTGCATACCTTATATGTGTGGTAGTACTAGTATAAAAATTTGGTGATTCAATTTTATCTTAGGAATGTGAATCTTGCTCGAAAGGATTTAGTTGAGAGACTTAGAAAATTTGATAGGTAAATAAGTGAGGACCAAATAGTATGGAATTATGAAAAGTTGGGTTTGCATGTCAAAATGCCCCAAACTAAGTTGAGTGGCCGGCCAAGCATGGCTTCATCTTTCCAAGATCATGTTGTTATAATTATTTAATGTTGGTAAGATATTAAAATAGAGGAAATAAAGATTAATGATAGGAAAATGAACAAAAAAAATAGGTGTTCATCCTTGCTACCTCTTAGCCGAAAAACCAAGTGAAAGGAAAGAGAAAAGCTTTGGAGAAGTCGGCCATACTAGTATCCAAGTTGAGGTATGTTGGAGTTATTCCTTTAAATTCATGTGTATTGTTGGTTGTTAGTTTGAATTCTATCTAACCCATGGTGGGATTTGGGGTTGTTGGAGAGTTGGGATTTGACAAAAAAATTAGTAGATACCTTGATGCTATTGACATGTTAGTTGTGTGGATGAACTAAGTTGCTTGTTATGTTAGCATGAAAGTGAAGATGTTAGTCATTTTGTTGGAGGTGAAGCTATGCTAGATTGGAAAAAAAAAGGTTGGTCAAGTGTGCATTAGAAGAATTTAGGTGTTTAGATGATGTTATAGATGACACTATACATATATACATATTCGCCATCAAAGGGAGTACATAGGTGAGGTTGAGTCAATTTTTTTGTGCACAATCGGGTATGTATATATATATATATAAGTATGCCCATTCATGATGTTACCTTTAATCATGTGTATAATCGACTAAATGAGTAATTAGTAAGAGGGTTGCGAATCTACAAATATACATATGCATGTGTAATTGAACTATAAATGTATAGCAAGATGATTAAACTAGTTTATTTATCTATTAAGCCCGAGAAGTTAAAGAAGGAGAAACAAGCAAGGGCAAAGCCAAGGACATCGAGTAGCCGGGTCGGAACTGTTATACTCAACGCAAGGTAAGTCTTTAAGCACTTGTTGTGAGAACTCCTTGGATAGATATTTTTCTGAGTGATTCTCCTATTTATTAATATGATTATATGTACAATTTGAATTTAGTACATTGCTTTACCATGATGAATTGACATAAGGCACAATGTGTGCAAGACTATGTGGCACTATGTGTGCCGATTGGAAGGTTGAGGCATGAGGCTATCTCAAATGCACTATGTGTGCGATTCACTATGGCACTATGTGTGCGATTTACTATGGCACTATGTGTGCGATTCACTATGGCACTATGTGTGCGATTTACTATGGCACTATGTGTGCGATTTACTATAGCACTATGTGTGCGATTTGCTATAGCACTATGTGTGCGATTTGCTATAGCTCTATGTGTGCGAACATAATAAGCACTATGTGTGCCACATTCGGTTGTGGAAATAAATTGTGCATGAACGAGGTAAGTGATTGAGTTACTAACTAAATATCGAAATTGGGATTGTACGGTGTACGCATAAAATTATCTAGTGCATTGTTGTTCCAACTTGAGGAAACGGATCCAAATCGATTGGGCTGACTTGGCGTTTGATTTGGTTGAAGGATTTGGCATGAGATCGAACCAAAAATTTTAGAAATTGCAGTATAGTTTGTTATGGCTGGAAACATCTATTTTGTATTATTTGATTATTCACTTATGATTGTTATTGTTGATGGTAGAGTAGTGCTTACGACTTACTGAGTTATGTACTCATTTGGTGTGCTTATTTGTTGTTTATTTAGGTTCTTGATCCATTTTGCGTGCTCGGGACTGTCATCGAAGTCATCACACCGTCTAGCGACTTTTTGGTATCTTCTTCTTAGATGGTTTAAGAAAACATTTCGCATGTATAGGCTATTATGTTTTGTTTGAACTTGGTATGTAAAATTTTGAATAGCCATGCGAAAATGGCTTATAAATGTTTTGAGCATAATGTTATAATCTTTTGGTATGTATATGCTCATTAAGAGGCATGGAATTGTTTGGCAATGACCAGCCATTAGAATGGGTCATCATGCTTATATTTTGGACCATATATGAAAAAGGGGTGGTTGAATCATAGAAACTATGTGTTAGAGAAAGTCTACCCTAGAAAATGATGCTGGCAGCAACAGTGACGTGGATGTGAAAAATCACTAAAAATAGTAGGAATGGAATTAAATAGTGAATAAATTATGTAGATGAACCTTGATGAATCTATTTTCATATGGAGGAAACGAAATGGTTATATGAGTTGTATGTTAAGAGATATTTGGGTTTTAGTGAAACAGGGCCAGAACGGTTTCTGGATTCCCTGTTCCGACTTTGAAAATTCATTATAAATTAACCAGAAATAATTAGGAGTCATACCATATATGTATAAATTCCTCCTTGAGTCTAGTTTCTACAGAAACAAACGGCACCAGTATTGAAGTCCTGCACAGGAGTTATTCGAGTTGTAACGCATGAAGGTCAGTGTAGTCGGCCCCTGTAACATGGGAGAGTTTAACTAATAAACTGTACTAATTGGCTTGACCAAAATTCTAGAAAAAATATGTAGATGGAAATATGAGTCTAGTTTCAGAAAAAAAATTACAAAGCTGATTTTCGAGTTGTAAAACTCAAGTTATGATTTTTGAAGCGACTAGCACACAGATTGGCAGCTTGTCCGAACTTCTCAATAAGTGGTTTGAAGTCTGTTGACACCTCGTGTTCGACTCGTGACGGTCTCGGGTTCGGGTGTTACAATTTTATTGGTATCAGAGCCATGGTTTAGTCAGTTCTAGGACTACCATGGCACGTATGAGTCTAGCTATACATGCCTTAATGTTAATGTTTAAATGTGTGATGACTTCTGACGGTTAAAATGTTTTTTTTGTTGTTTTGATTAGTAAATGGATCCCGATGTAGAGAGAACCTTGGCGGATGACGTTGAAAGTGTAGCGGCTGCTCCTGCACAAGGGACGCCGCCTGTTGAACCTCAGTCATCTGCGAATAATCAAGGTGAGGGGGCTAAACAAGCCTTCTTTACCATGATGAATGAGTGGGTCGCGTAATATGCCCGAACCAATCCGGCTGTCCAACAATTCCGAATTTGAATAATCCACCCCAAGAGCCCGTAATGCCATCGATTCTCGACCTGTGAGGCCGAGTAAGCCACCGTAGATTTGATTAGGAAGCGGGGCTGAAGAGTTCAGGTCGTAATTATCGATGATGCCGAAAGGGCCGAGGCTCGGCTTGACAACACCATTCGGGTGTTTGATGAACTGTCATGCACACCCGATGAATGTCTAAAGTGTGCTATATCCTTGTTGCGGGACTCAGCCTACTATTGGTGGAGGACCTTGATTTCTATAGTCCCAAACGAACGAGTTACTTGGGATTTCTTTCAAACGGAGTTTCAAAGAAATATATTAGTCAACAGTTCATCGATCAAAAGCGTAAGGAATTCTTGGAACTCAAGCAAGGCCGCATGACAGTATCTGAAATACGAACATGAGTTCGTAAGACTCGTTCGGTATGCCCGGAGTGTGTGGCTGATGAGGTTGCTATGTGCAAGAGGTTTGAAGAAGGATTGAATGAAGATCTAAGACTACTAGTGGGTATTTTGGAGATAAAAGAATTCGTAACACTAGTTGAACGAGCCTGCAAGGCGGAGGAACTTGGAAAGGAGAAGAAGAAGGCTGAATTTGAAGCTAGAGACTATCGCAAAAGATCGACGGATAAAGCTCCGCTCTCGGTGTAAAGAAATTCGTGGAGGACACCAATAGATCGAGGACGCATCAAGGGATTTCCATTAGACCACGACCATTGACGGACTCCGAGCTACTTGGTAGCTAGTGTGGGCAATAACCGCCAAGAGAAACTCAATGCTCCCAATGTGGGAGAAGACACATAGGTGAATGTTGGGGTAAGTCTACCAATAAGGCTTGTTACGGATGCGGTTCGAAGGACCACCTCATTAGAGATTGCACAGAGCTTGATGAGAAGAATAGGATGCAAGGTGCGAGACCTAGTGGAATGACAGCTAGAGGTAGACCACCAAGAATTTCAGGAGGTAGGGGTGGTAGTCAGAGAGGGGCTACTGATACGGCTGTTCGATCTGAGACCCGCGCTCCTGCTAGAGCATATGCCATCCGCGCACGAGAGGAGGCATCCTCCCCTGACGTTATCACCGGTACTTTCACTCTTTTCGATACTAATGTGATTGCTTTGATTGACCTGGTTCTACTCATTCTTATATATGCAAAACCTTAGCATCCAAAGAAGACTTTGCCTATTGAGTCTCATCGAGTTTGTAATTCGGTGTCAAACCCTTGGGTCATTACGTGCTTGTCAACAAAGTGTGTAAGAAAAGTCCCCTAGTGTTTCGAGGTTCTTGTTTTCCGGCGGACTTGATGCTTTTGTCGTTCGACGAATTTGACGTTATTCTTGGGTTGGATTGGTTGACCATGCACGATGCGGTTGTAAATTGCAAAGGCAAGACTATCGATCTGAGGTGCGCGAATAACGAGATAATTCGGGTTGAGCCTACGGACTTAAAGGGGTTGCCAGCTGTAATATCAGCAATGTTGGCCCAGAAATATGTAAGAAAAGGGTACGAAGCGTACCTTGCGTATGTGCTTGATGACAAGGAGTCAGAAAAGAAACCCGAATCTGTGCCAGTGGTTTGTGAATACCCGGATGTTTTCCCTGAAGAATTGCCGGGTTTGCCACCTGTTCGGGAAATAGAGTTTAGCATCGAATTGGTACCTGGTACCACTCCAATTTTGATAGCTCCGTATCGTATGGCACCAACGGAATTAAAGGAGTTGAAAGCTCAGTTGCAAGAATTGGTGGATAGAGGATTTGCTCGCCCGAGTTTTTCACCCTGGGGCGCGCCAGTGTTGTTTGTGAAAAAGAAGGATGGAACCATGAGGCTATACATCGACTATCGTCAGCTTAATAAAGCGACGATAAAGAACAAATATCTGTTACCGCGTATCGATGATTTGTTCGATCAACTGAAGGGAGCCTCAGTGTTTTCGAAAATAGATCTGAGATCGGGCTATTATCGATTCTTGAATGCGAGATTCGGACATACCCAAGACTGCCTTCAGAACGAGATATGGTCACTACGAGTTCCTAGTGATGCCGTTTGGGCTTACTAATGCCCCTGCGGTATTTATGGATTTGATGAATCGGATCTTCAGACCATATCTGGATCGGTTCGTAGTTGTCTTCATTGATGACATTTTGGTCTATTCGCAAAATGAGAACGAACACGCTGAACACCTGAGATTAGTGTTGCAAATTTTACGGGATAAGCAGTTATATGCTAAGTTCAACAAGTGTGAATTCTGGTTAAGAGAGGTTAGTTTCTTGGGTCATGTGGTATCTGCATCGGGTATTCGAGTCGACTCGAGCAAAATTTCAGCCATACTTAACTGGAAGCCTCCAAGAAATATTACTAAGGTTCGGAGCTTTTTGAGACTTGCCGGTTACTACCGACGGTTTGTAAAAGGATTCTCGATGATAGCCACACCCATGACAAAACTGCTTCAGAAAGATGTCAAGTTTGAATAGACGGAAAAGTGTCAGAAAAGTTTCGACCAATTGAAAACTCATTTGACGAAAGCTCCAGTTCTAGTACAGCCCGAATCTGGCAAAGAGTTTGTCATCTATAGTGATGCCTCCCTACTTGGGTTAGGTTGCGTATTGATGCAAGAAGGTCGAGTTGTGGCCTATGCGTCGAGACAATTAAAGCCACATGAGAAAAATTATCCAACCCATGATCTCGAATTGGCGGCCATCGTATTCGCCTTAAAGATATGGCGACATTACTTATTTGGTGAGAAGTGTCATGTGTATTCGGATCACAAAAGTCTCAAATATTTGATGACTCAAAGAGACTTAAATCTGCGACAAAGACGATGGCTCGAGTTGTTAAAAGATTATGAGCTCGTCATTGATTATCACCCGGGAAAGGCTAATGTGGTTGCGGATGCCTTAAGCCGAAATCACTTTTTGCTTTACGACGATGAATGTACACTTGTCTATCCTACCCGACAATGTGTTAGTAGCCGAATTAAAGGCCAAACCATTGTTGGCTCATCAAATTCGGGAAGCTCAGAAAGTTGATGAGGAGTTGCTTGCAAAACGGGCTGAGTGTGTTCTGAACAAGGAATTAGAGTTTCAAATTGATGATGACGATTGTTTGAGGTTCAGAAGTCGTCTGTGTGTTCCAAAGAATTCGGAACTTATTTCAATAATTCTGAATGAAGCCCATTGTAGCCGAATGGCAATCCACCCGGGGAGTACGAAGATGTACAACGATTTGAAACGTCGGTTTTGGTGGCATGGTATGAAACGAGACATCTCCGACTTTGTTTCGAGATGTTTAATATGTCAACAAGTGAAAGCGGAACATCAAGTGCCTTCAGGGTTACTTCAACCGATCATGATACCCGAGTGGAAATGGGATCGAGTCACAATGGACTTTAGGTCCGGCCGCCGTTGTCGACTAGTAAGAAGGATGCGATTTGGGTTGTTGTTGATAGACCGACTAAGTCGGATCACTTTATCCCCGTATGCACGGATTTTCATTGGATAAATTAGCTGAATTGTACGTTTCTCGATTGTGAGATTACACGGGTACCGATTTACATTGTGTCGGATAGAGATCCGAGGTTCACCTCACAATTTTGGAAGAAATTGCAAGAAGCTTTGGGTACCAAGTTGCATTTCAAAGACCGCCTTTCACCCCCAAACCGATGGTCAATCCGAGCGAATAATTCGGATACTTGAGGATATGTTGAGATGTTGTATCCTCGAGTTCGATGGTTCATGGAACGGTATTTACCTTTGATTGAATTCGCTTACAACAATAGTTTCCAATCAAGTATTAAGATGGCGCCTTACGAGGCCTTGTACGGGCGTAAATGCCGTACACCATTGTTTTGGATGAGCTCGGTGAGAGCAAAATTTTCGAGTGGATTTGATTAAAGATGCTGAATGAAAGTAAGAGTAATCCGTGAAAATCAAAATAGCCTCCGATCGTCAGAAGTCGTACGCGGATCTGAAACGAAAAGACATTGAGTATCAGGTGGGAGATAAAGTGTTTCTTAAAGTTTCGCCTTGGAAAAAGATACTCAGATTTGGGCGCAAGGGCAAATTGAGTCCGAGGTTCATCGGGCCATATGAGATATCCGAACGAGTCGGTCCAGTTGCGTATCGTCTGATTTTGCCCCCTGAACTTGAAAAGGTTCACGACGTCTTTCATGTTTCGATGCTTCGACGCTATAGATCTGATCCGTCCCACGTAATTAGTCCATCAAAGGTTGAGATTCAAGCCAATATGAGTTATGAAGAAGAACCGATTTGTATCCTAGCTCGTGAAATGAAGGAGTTGCGAAACAAAAGGGTTCCATTAGTAAAAGTGTTATGGCTCAGACACGGGATGGAAGAAGCTACTTGGGAACCCGAGAACTCTATGAAAGAGCGTTACCCAAACTTATTTACCGGTAAGATTTTCGGGGACAAAAATTTCGTAAGTGGGGAGAATTGTAACACCCTAATTTGACCCTAGTCGGGATGTGGTTTCGGGACCATTAAAACCGAGTCATAAAATTTAGTTAAAATTTTATTTGCATACCTTATATGTGTGGTAGTACTAGTATAAAAATTTGGTGATTCAATTTTTATCTTAGGAATGTGAATCTTGCTCGAAAGGATTTAGTTGAGAGACTTAGAAAATTTGATAGGTAAATAAGTGAGGACCAAATAGTATGGAATTATGAAAAGTTGGGTTTGCATGTCAAAATGCCCCAAACTAAGTTGAGTGGCCGCCAAGCATGGCTTCATCTTTCCAAGATCATGTTGTTATAATTATTTAATGTTGGTAAGATATTAAAATAGAGGAAATAAAGATTAATGATAGGAAAATGAACAAAAAAAATAGGTGTTCATCCTTGCTACCTCTTAGCCGAAAAACCAAGTGAAAGGAAAAGAGAAAAGCTTTGGAGAAGTCGGCCATACTAGTATCCAAGTTGAGGTATGTTGGAGTTATTCCTTTAAATTCATGTGTATTGTTGGTTGTTAGTTTGAATTCTATCTAACCCATGGTGGGATTTGGGGTTGTTGGAGAGTTGGGATTTGACAAAAAAATTAGTAGATACCTTGATGCTATTGACATGTTAGTTGTGTGGATGAACTAAGTTGCTTGTTATGTTAGCATGAAAGTGAAGATGTTAGTCATTTTGTTGGAGGTGAAGCTATGCTAGATTGGAAAAAAAAAGGTTGGTCAAGTGTGCATTAGAAGAATTTAGGTGTTTAGATGATGTTATAGATGACACTATACATATATACATATTCGGCCATCAAAGGGAGTACATAGGTGAGGTTGAGTCAAATTTTTTTTGTGCACAATCGGGTATGTATATATATATATATAAGTATGCCCATTCATGATGTTACCTTTAATCATGTGTATAATCGACTAAATGAGTAATTAGTAAGAGGGGTTGCCGAATCTACAAATATACATATGCATGTGTAATTGAACTATAAATGTATAGCAAGATGATTAAACTAGTTTATTTATCTATTAAGCCCGAGAAGTTAAAGAAGGAGAAACAAGCAAGGGCAAAGCCAAGGACATCGAGTAGCCGGGTCGGAACCGTTATACTCAACGCAAGGTAAGTCTTTAAGCACTTGTTGTGAGAACTCCTTGGATAGATATTTTCTGAGTGATTCTCCTATTTATTAATATGATTATATGTACAATTTGAATTTAGTACATTGCTTTACCATGATGAATTGACATAAGGCACAATGTGTGCAAAGACTATGTGGCACTATGTGTGCCGATTGGAAGGTTGAGGCATGAGGCTATCTCAAATGCACTATGTGTGCGATTCACTATGGCACTATGTGTGCGATTTACTATGGCACTATGTGTGCGATTCACTATGGCACTATGTGTGCGATTTACTATGGCACTATGTGTGCGATTTACTATAGCACTATGTGTGCGATTTGCTATAGCACTATGTGTGCGATTTGCTATAGCTCTATGTGTGCGAACATAATAAGCACTATGTGTGCCACATTCGGTTGTGGAAATAAATTGTGCATGAACGAGGTAAGTGATTGAGTTACTAACTAAATATCGAATTGGGATTGTACGGTGTACGCATAAAATTATCTAGTGCATTGTTGTTCCAACTTGAGGAAACGGATCCAAATCGATTGGGCTGACTTGGCGTTTGATTTGGTTGAAGGATTTGGCATGAGATCGAACCAAAATTTTAGAAATTGCAGTATAGTTTGTTATGGCTGGAAACATCTATTTTGTATTATTTGATTATTCACTTATGATTGTTATTGTTGATGGTAGAGTAGTGCTTACGACTTCTTGAGTTATGTACTCATTTGGTGTGCTTATTTGTTGTTTATTTAGGTTCTTGATCCATTTTATGTGCTCGGGACTGTCATCGAAGTCATCACACCGTCTAGCGACTTTTTGGTATCTTCTTCTTAGATAGTTTAAGAAAACATTTCGGCATGTATAGGCTATTATGTTTTGTTTGAACTTGGTATGTAAAATTTTGAATAGCCATGCGAAAATGGCTTATAAATGTTTTGAGCATAATGTTATAATCTTTTGGTATGTATATGCTCATTAAGAGGCATGGAATTGTTTGGCAATGACCAGCCATTAGAATGGGTCATCATGCTTATATTTTGGACCATATATGAAAAAGGGGTGGTTGAATCATAGAAACTATGTGTTAGAGAAAGTCTACCCTAGAAAATGATGCTGGCAGCAACAGTGACGTGGATGTGAAAAATCACTAAAAATAGTAGGAATGGAATTAAATAGTGAATAAATTATGTAGATGAACCTTGATGAATCTATTTTCATATGGAGGAAACGAAATGGTTATATGAGTTGTATGTTAAGAGATATTTGGGTTTTAGTGAAACAGGGCCAGAACGGTTTCTGGATTCCCTGTTCCGACTTTGAAAATTCATTATAAATTAACCAGAAATAATTAGGAGTCATACCATATATGTATAAATTCCTCCTTGAGTCTAGTTTCTACAGAAACAAACGGCACCAGTATTGAAGTCCTGCACAGGGAGTTATTCGAGTTGTAACGCATGAAGGTCAGTGTAGTCGGCCCCTGTAACATGGGAGAGTTTAACTAATAAACTGTACTAATTGGCTTGACCAAAAATTCTAGAAAAAAATATGTAGATGGAAATATGAGTCTAGTTTCAGAAAAAAATTACAAAGCTGATTTTCGAGTTGTAAAACTCAAGTTATGATTTTTGAAGCGACTAGCACACAGATTGGCAGCTTGTCTGGAACTTCTCAATAAGTGGTTTGAAGTCTGTTGACACCTCGTGTTCGACTCCGGCGACGGTCTCGGGTTCGGGGTGTTACATATCTTGTATGGTTTTTAGGTTTATGTGATTAAATTGTTTCAAACCTAACCCATCCCTGTTACTTCACTTGAATTCTAAGAAATCCTTAGTTTAATATGATCAATAAAATGCATGTTTTACTAAGTAATAGATTCCAAAAAGACTTAATTTGGTTTCAAGATCATGAAAGATCGAGTTGCCATGAAATATTTTCTGAACACTGTTAAACATGAGAAAAATGAATTAAGTTGAATGATGTAATTATTCTAGCCAATTCATGTTATTTATTGTTGAAGTTTGTGGTGTTGCTGCTAAATTCATCTCATACATTTTTGTTAATTATCATACTTAGATTAGAATTGCATTAGGGATCATCTTAAATCTAGATAATTTAATCTAGTTTAATCATCCATCACTCGAAATATTGTGTTCTTATCACCAATTTGTAAAGCTTTAATTTTGCAATTAATTGATTAACATACATAGTCCCTATAGAGATGATAACTCTTTTACCTACTTATTACTTGATAAAAATGGTGTGCACTTGTACAAACCTAGGCGTTACAATGGTCCATAAACCCTATACAGATCCCCTTATTTTTCCACTATTTTTTTAACAAGGATTCAAGACACACAACTCTAACAGTCACAAAATTAAATGATACAAATGGTATTGAATTGATGTAATGTATATGTTTGGTAATAGTTTGAATGATATGAATATACTACTTGATATAATGTTGTCTATATATACTCGATTCTATATGGGTTTTATCTTATTTTGGTGAAATGCTATATCAGGTTTATGATAACATGTGTTCTGAATGAATATGTACATTGAGTGAATAGTATGGCATTAATGGTATATTGTTGACGACTCTATTGTACGATACTAGATAGACATAACAATTGAATGTTGGATTGCTATATAATTGGAATGACTGATGAACTAACCTTAAAAATGTGAAATGTTGTAACAGTTAGTTGAGTTTAATTAATTATTTCCAATATGTTTAATTATAAATTTCGTAAGTTTATTGTTTTAAATCCTATGAACTTATTAAGCATTCAAAATGCTCACTTTGTTTCATTTTCTATCCTGTAGATGTCGTTATTAGAATTTGGAGGATTAGATCACTCAATAGTTCACCCTATCTTGTTTCTGTATTGGTAGACTTCTAATCATTCTAGACTCGGTTATATGGCATGTATATAGGTTTCGATATGTACAAGTTTTTATCTTTGAATATTAAGGATAACGATTCATATATATAATGCTTTTTTGGAATGTTTTGATGATATACATATAAAACTCGTAATATAAATGTGTTTACTTTGTAGATTCATGAGTTTGAACCGATAGATGTTGGATTAGAATGTCTTGGTATGATAGTTAATGTGTCAATAATGTCCTTGTGGTAAGCTAAATATATTGTGTCAAATGAATGACCAAAAGTTGAATGATTCTAATGTTGTGATAATGTAATTGGGATAATAGATTTTTTGACTTAATAAGTGATATGTTAACATTGGTATTTGGCATCTTGAAATGGTTTTGAAATGATGTAGAATGATAGGTTTTGGTGCATATCTTGAATGGCTTGACTTGATACATGTAACCTTGTTTGTGATGGTGCTAATATGGTATATTGGTTAGGCACTATTAGGTTATTGTGTGACATGATTTGGCTTTGTTTTGAGGTGTTTGAACAAGGTTTCAAGTTGCCAATTTGTATTTTGTAGTTACCTTATTGTTTGGTTTTGATTCATTCACCTAAATGATATAGATTGTGTCACACAATTAATCACAAGGCCTTGTGTCACACACAGGTTTGTTACACGATCGTGTGCCACTAAAAAATAGAATGCATTTAGATCACACGATCTCCCATTGCCACACGGGCTAGCCACATGCCCATGTGAGTACTGTAGATTTTCCAAGCTAGTTTTCCGCACAATCATAGTTACTTACACGGCCATGTGACTTTTTTGAATTTTAAAATTTGATCTGTACGACTTCAGTGAGATACACGGCCTGGGAACACAGTTGTGTGTCTCCTATTTTGCATAAGTGCCCTTGTCTTTTGAAAATGTTTCAATCTGATCCTTATTGTTCTTGGGTCAACTTAAGAGCTTTTGTAAGCTCGATTAAGACTCAAATTTAATTGTATACTATAATATTTGAATGTTTATGACATAATTGATCATTTGAAAGATTTGTTTATGATATAATTGATCTGTAACTTTTGAAATATTGCAAATTAGTTCTAGTTAAATTCTAGGTTGATATTAGAGCATACATAAGATAGTAAAAGGCTCAACTAAAATTATATTTGGTGATTATGCATTGAATTGATTATAATTGTATTATTCATTTTTAATTTGAATGTTAATTGTGTAATTATGAAGAAATTTCATATTTATTTTGAATAATCAATATAAATTGAATGTGTTCTGTTCCGGCTTTAACTATAGCACTCCGTAGCTCGAGTTCGGTGACTGGACCAGGTAAAGGGTGTTACATAAACATACTAATCATGAGACAATATCATACATGACATTTGTTAATAGTTAATAGCATGTATATGTATTGAACCAAAAATCATGGAAGCATAAACTGGGATAGCTACTTGTTTATGACCTTCGTCTTTCTTTTATCTTGAGACAGCCTAACATCATCTTTAGCTACAAATGATAATTTGATTATAGAGTTTCACCAAAATATGCATAAAAACACAACAATTAAACATAGTTTACATTTTATTCATTTTAGTCTTTATATCCGAAATGTTCATTTTTTTTTAACATCGAATCAAAATAAAATTTCATATTATTTCATTAGGGACCTTATACTTTTAATCTATAGCATAATTTCTTAAAAACTTTCAATTTATTCAATTTAGTCCTTAATTTCAACATCAACTAAAACTTTAAATCTAAGCTAATTTCACTATATTCTAATATAATGTTAGTAAAATCTAAGTTACAAGCTTAATTTATCAACTTCCATCAATGGCAATTTGTATAAGCTTATCAAATTAAGAAATCTAATGCATGAGCTAACTTAATCAAACTTATTAGATCAGTTATTAGATCACAAATCTATAAAAGTTTCAAAGAAACTGCTTGAGTACCTTAGCTAATTATGGATGACAATGGTTAAAGAAAACCTAAAGTTTTTTTCCCTTTTCTTCTTCACTTGGATAACTAAAGAAAGAAGATGATGATAGCTTTTAGTTCATCCACTATCACTTACTATGTAACACCCCTTATCCCTATTCGATGTCGGAACAGGATACGAGGCATTACCGGACTCACAACATAAGCAAACATAGAATTTCGAGTCATAAATTTTCATCCAAATTAAAACCATTTGCATTCAAACATAAAGTCCCTAATACAAGCCTCCGAGGCCCAAATCATGCTTCAGAAGAGGTTCGAGACTAAACCGACAACTCGAGAATTTTTACTATGAACAGGGGTTACCGCCCGTGTGGTTTGGGACACGCCTGTGTGGATTGGGACACGCCCATGTGGGCAGACCGTGTGGTCACTCACATCCGTGTCCCTAATTCATGTAACTCTCTAGTTTGAAATGCATGAACAAATTGAGATCACACGGCCATGTCACACGTCCGTGTGCTAGGCCATGTGGTTAATTTAATTTTCATAAAATAAGCGTAATCTTCACACGGTCAGGACTTACTCTCGTGCTTGAGGCCGTGTCCCTTACATGGCTGAGACATACGCCCGTGTCTCTGCCCGTGTGCTCAATTCTGAGCATTTTGTTTCTCAAAATTAAGGTGTAGGGAACACATAGCCGGAACACATGCCCATGGGGCAAACCGGGTGTCACACACGGCCTAGACACATGCTCGTGTGCCAACCCTTGTGGACAAAATAAAGGCTAGTTACCAAGCCATTTGTCACCCTCATTTCCACCTACACACACAAGTTCAATGGCATAAATCATGATATACTTAGACAACCAAACATCCACAAAGCAAGGCCAAATCATGTCATTTCATAATCCACACTCAACATATTTACAGCACCACAACTTTGTCACCAAATCATACCAACTCATAATCTACAAGTTTCAATATGGCTACCAATAACATGCATAGCTTTACTTAGTTTTCCTAACACACCAATGAGCCAAACTCAACTATTCAATAACAATCCATTTAACCCCATTCAATCATTTATCAAACATTTATAAACCACATCACACAAGAGATGGTTGCACATGCATGCAGTATATATATATAAGCTTACAACCAATTCAACCAAAAATGAGCCAAGTTACATGGCTAAATACCACATCAAACCTTTGACAATTACAAGCCAATACATTTAGTCAAATTCATAATGACACATATAACAAAATGACCGAGTCCCTATACATGCCATATTCTCAAAATGTTTAAAATCATCGATACCCAAAATATAGTTCGATAGTGTGATATGATCTCCGACGATCTACAATCTGAGCTAGCTTGGCAACACTATAAAACATGAAAAATAAAAAGGAGTAAGCTATATAGCTTTGTAAGCTCGTATGAAAGAAATAAGCTAACCTTATCATACATTAACATGCAAGTAATACATCATAAGGAAATGTAATTTACCATATTCTCATGATCAAAAATCACTACCATCACAAACTTACCTTAAATTCATCACATCACGAATTAATAACCATAAGCTTTGAGTACATACCTGTACCACCTCGAAATAATTTCATACTCATTCTCATCCTTTTCATACCCAATGAACCACTCGGAATAATAAATTTGGATACTCGGGAAACCTTACACACAAGGTGCCACATGTGTAGCCATTCCTACCCCTTTCTCATATCACATACATGCTCACTCTTGAGCCAACAACGGGCCTGCTCACATAAGCTATTAGTCGAGACGTAGCCACAAGGTGCTGCTCACACAAGCTATCAAGTAACCGCAACATATGTCAGTATACTCAGCCACCAGTAGCACGTACAGGACCAGCACCTGCAATCACATAACATAAAACCCTAGTGACATGTCACATGTATCCTAATTTATTCCTAAGGTTCGATTGGGATTTCTCACTTGTCAAAGTGTCGTCAAATGTGTCTGTAAGATTGATTACACAATTCATGCATAAATTAAAGCATTTAAAATACATTTAAAGCAAAGCTTATTTAACATACGAACTTACCTCGGTTACAAAAACGGCTAAAAGAGATTTATTCGTTAACTACTTTGGTTTTCCCCCGATCTAGACCCAAACTTCGTTCTTCTTGATCTATAATACCACATTTAACTTATTTGAACATCACATTATTTAATTCAGCCCAAAAACATATTATGGCAAAATTTACATTTTTCCCCTAACTTTTCAACATTTTACAATTTAGTCCCTAGGTTCGTAAAATAAATTTCATTCAATTTCTTCACAACGTAAGCCTAGCCGATTGTTATTTATACTCATAACAACCCAAATTTTCCATTTTTTCACACTTTTCTACACATTTTATAGACTTTTACAAATAAGCCCCTATTTGTCATTTTTACCGAAAATCACTTTCCAAAAGTCGTTTAACAAACAACAAACATGCATTTTCTACCGTCAAACATCAGAATACAAGCATATTCATCATGGTAAAATTTTAAACTTTATCTTTCTTTCAAATTAGTCCTTGAAATAGCAAAATCAACTTACAACAATCTCAAAAATATAAAAATCATTAAAAACGGGACAAGAACGGACTTACATTTGAGCTTGAAATCTTGGCCAAACCCTAGCTATGTCTCCTCTTCTAAATTTCGACTATGGGGATAAAATTGAAGAAAATGACATCTTTTATTTTAGTTAATTTGTCTTTATTTACTAGATTACCAAAATGCCCTTAACTTAAACTTTGAAAATTTTCCTAACCATATCCATTTTTGTCCATATTATAGATATAATGGTCTAATTACCATTTAAGGACCTTTAATTTAAATTTTCATAACAATTTACTACCTTTAGCCTATAGAACTTCAATTTTGCACTTACTGCAATTTAGTCCTTCAAGTCAAATTGGACACTCAATCGATAAAATTTCTTAACGAAATTTTCACACAGTTATTCTATCATGCTGTAGACCTTAAAGAAATAATAAAATAAATATTTATACTTCAGATTTGTGGTCCCAAAACCACTATTCCAATTTGACCCAAAAACGGGTTGTTACAACTCTCCCCCCTTTAGGGATTTTTGTCCCCGAAAATCTTACCAGAAAAAAGGTTAGGATACTGTCTTCTCATAGCTTCCTCGAGTTCCCACATAGCCTCTTCGACTCCGTGTCGTTGCCACAAAACTTTCATTAGAGCTATTCTTTTATTTCTCAACTGTTTAACCTCTCAAGCTAACACTTTGATTGGTTCTTCACTATATGTCATATCAGGTTGAATCTCAACCTCTGTTGGAGAAATCACATGCGAAGGATCTAATCAATATCTTCGCAACATTGACACATGACACATTGTGAATCCTCTCTAATTCTGACGGCAAAGTTAGTCGATATGCCACTGGCCCTATTCTTTCAATAATCTCATTAGGCCTAATGAAATGCGAATTCAACTTGCCCTTGCAACCAAATCTAAGAGTTTTCTTCCATGGAGATACTTTTAGAAACACTTTATCACCAAACCTGAAATTCAATATCCTTTCGTTTCAAGTCTGCGTACGATTTCTGTCGATCCGAAGCTGATTTCAAACAATCACAAATTACTTTCACTTTCTCCTTAGTTTCTCTAACCAAATCAACTCCGTGAATCTGTTTCTCACTAAGCTCGGTCCAGTACAACGGAGTTCGACACTTGCAGCCATAAAATGCTTCATACGGTGCCATCTTAATACTCGATTGAAAACTATTGCTATAAGAAAATTTGACCAACGGTAGATATTTCTCCCAACCACCTTCGAATTATAAAACACAACAATGAAGCATATCTTTGAGAATTGAATCACTCTCTCAAATTTATTGTCAGTTTACGGGTGAAACGCAGTACTAAAATTCAACTTTTTACCCAACATTTCTTACAATTTCATCCAAAATCGCGATGTAAACCTCTGATCTCTATCCGAAATAATAGAAGTAGGCGCTCTGTGCAATCTAACAATTTCAGCAATGTACAGTTCAACTAACTTATCAAGTGAGTAATCGGTACATATCGGAATAAAATAAGCCGATCTCGTCAATCTTTCAACAATGACCCATACAGCATCTTTCTTTTTTGGAGTCAGAGGTAACCCCGATACGAAATCCATCGTAACTCTATCCTATTTCCACTCGGGTATAATCACATGCTAAAGTAAATCTGAAGGCACTTGATGTTTGACCTTCACTTGTTGACAAATCAGACATCTCGTTACAAACTCTGAAATGTCTAGTTTCATGCCTAACCACCAGTATAATTCCTTCAAATCATTATACATCTTTGTACTCCTAGGATGAATAGACAAACAACTATTATATGCCTCATGAAGAATTTCCTAAATCAATTTAATATCCCTCGATACACAAATCCTACCTCGGAACCTCAAACAATCATCGGATCCAATCTGATATTTTGAATCACTATTCGATTCGCATTGAACTCTTTTAGCTTTCAACTTTTTGAGCTTCGCAAATTTGCTGAAGAAATACTGGTCTAGCTTTCAACTCAGTCAGAATCGATCTATCATCAGAAAAAATTAACAAAGTCTTTCTACTTAAAGCACCTATGACTACGTTCGCTTTCCCCAGGTGATAGTCGATCACAACTCATAACCTTTCAACAACTCGAGTCATCTTCGTTGTCGCAAATTCAAATCTTTTTGAGTCATCAGATACTTTAAACTCTTGTGATAAGTATAGATACGACACTTCCCACTGACTAAATGATCTCCAAATTTTTAAAGTGAACACAATAGCAGTTAATTCCAAGTTATGCATCGGATAATTCTTTTCATGCAGTTTTAACTGTCTCGAGGCATAGGCTATCACTTTACCTTCTTGCATAAATACACAACCAAGACTGTTCAATGATGCATCACTGAAAATCACAAACTCTTTCCCTGACTCAGGTTGCACTAACACCGGTGCCTCAGCCAACAACGCTTTCAACTGTTCAAAACTCTTTTGACATTTCTCAGACCACTCGAATTTCACATCCTTGCATAACAATTTGATCATAGGTGTAGCAATAATTGAAAATCCTTTAACAAAACTTTAATAATAGCCAGCCAAACCCAAAAAGCTTCTGACTTCGGATACATTTCTCGGTTGCTTCCAATCAATGACTGCTGAAATCTTACCGAATCAACTCGTATACCTTCCACTAAAACAATGTGTCCCAAAAATATGACTTCTCGGAGCCAAAACTCACTTTTACTGAATTTAGAAAATAATTTCTTATCTCTCAAAGTCTGCAATACGATTCTTAAATGTTCGGAATGCTTAGACTCATCTCGGGAATACATTACAATGTCATCAATAAATACAACCATAAACTTATCCAAATACGGTTGGAAAATTCGATTCATCAAGCCCATAAAAATGGCAACAGCATTAATTAATCCAAAAGGCATAACAAGAAATTCATGGAAAGATCTTTATAGAAGTCCCTGTCTGATCCAACCAAAGAGTTAGTATCTAAAATATATATATATATATTTTTAGATAAGGGGGACTATTCGAGCTCAGAGCGATGAAAAAAGCATTTTCGGGAGGGGAAAGAGGAAAGCGTTAGTCAGCTTGAACTAATAAAAGGAATAAAACCACCATAGAGATAATGCCCATACCTCGTTCTGAATGCAATTTTTGGCATATCTGAATCCTTGACTCTTAGCTGATAATAGCCTGATCTCAAGTCTATCTTTGAGAACACTGTTGGCCCTTTCAACTGATTGAACAAATCATCAATTCTCGGTAAAGGATACTTGTTCTTTATCGTAACCTTGTTAAGCTGACGATAATCAATACAAAGTCTCATGGATCCATCTTTTTTCTTGACGAATACCACTAGTGCATCCCAGGGTGAAAAACTCGGTCTCGCAAATCCCTTATCTATTAGCTCTTGCAACTTAGACTTCAATTCTTTCAATTCAATTGGAGCTATTCTATACGAAGCTATCGGTATCGGTGAAGTTCCCGGCACTAAATCAATAGTAAATTCAACCTCTCTGATCAGTGGTAATCTAGGCAATTCTTCTAGAAACACATTCGGGTATTCACAAACTACCGACACAAATTCAATCTTCAATTCAGACACTTTCGTATTTAGTACATACATAAGATAAGCCTCACAACCTTTTCTTACATACCTCTGAGCTAACATCGACGATATCACAATAGGCAACTCACTCGACTCATCCGGTTCAATTCGAAGAATTTCATTATTTTCACATTTCAATTCAATAAGCTTTCGTCTACAATTCACTACGACATCATGTAGAGTCAACTAATCCATTCCAAGAATGACATCGAACTCATCAAATGGTAAAAGCATTAAGTCAGCCAGAAAACAGTGACCCTGAATCATTAGAGGACAACCCTTGCAAACCTTATCAACTAGAACATATTTGCCTAAGGGTTTCGACACCTTAATCACATATTCAGTAGACTCAACTTACTAGATACCAAATTCATGAAAATATAAGAATAAGTCGATCCAGGATCAATCAGTGCAACTACATTAGTATTATAAAGAGAAAATGTACCAATGATAACATCAGGGGATGTGTAACGCTCCGATTTTTGGGGCCTAAAAGAGTTGGGCTTTGAGTCTGGGATTCGAAAAAAAGGAAACCTAAATAATTAAGAAGTTTTAAATATTATCATTTAAGAAAAAAAAATTTGAATTACTACTAGAAAATTTTTATTATATTTATTATTACGGATATTTTAAATTTTTATGAAATTTTAATTAGTATTATGAGATAAAATTATTAGAAAAATATTACTGTATGTATGTTTGAAAATTTTTATGAAAATTATTATTATTTGATGTATTATTGGTATTTGAAATTTTTATTATTAGATATGTTTATGAAATTATTATTATTATTATTATTAGTAATTAAATATGTAACGAAGGGGTATAATGTAGGGAAAGGTCCGGGCTCGGCCTATAGCTTTAGCAAAATTCTTGAATCTTTCCTCTTAAGGGAATCAAGCGAGGCTTCATTAATAAATTAGGGCTGAGTTTTAGCACAATCGGCATCCGCCCTGTGGCTAATGACGCTAGGAGGACGCTAGGAGGTGCTTGGGTTCAAGGTGCGGTGTGCATAATTTGGGTTTTTTTAATATGCACAGTGGCTAGAATAAGGGTTAAGAGGAGTTGCAGTATAATTTAACACAAAGAGCGCCTTGGCGCAATGGCGGCATAGCTAAGGAGACCAGGGTCACGAGTTCGAATGCGGGGACAAATAAACTTGTTTTATTTCTTTTAAGTAGCCCGTGATGAAGCGAATAAGGCTTATAAGTAAATACCATATATATAACAAAAGCGAGGTTGTGTTGTGGCGGCAAGCGGTGTGGTGAGTGTTCGGAGGTTGAAGGTTCGAGTGGCGTGGAAGGCCGAATTTCCTTTTTTTTAAGCGGTGGAGCTTCAGCAGTAAGGTTTAAAATTAATGTGACCGTATATTAGTACGGAAGAAAGCATGGTGCAATGGCAAAGACAGGCGTAGGTGGTGCAAGGCGATCGAGGTCCGGAGTTCGAGCTGTGTATGCAGCGCAATGGGCTACCAATTTTTCTGCTCATGTGGGGGGGAGTTAGAGTATGACCGAAACTCTTCTTAGCAGCATGATGAAGCGGTGGATAAGGCTGCAGATCAGTGGTTAGGAGTTTGAATGAAATTCAAACTTTGAATTTGGCCAGGAATTAGGGAGCTCAGGAAGGAATTAAAATTGGAAAAGGACTTTATTTTATTCTAATCTTATCTTATTTCTTTTGCTCATATTCTTTTCTATTTTTCCCAAAAGCTGAACAATTCTCTCCTTTTCTATTTTCTTTCCTCGAAGCCAAATTCTTTTTAAAACGACTTTTTCTTCTCAAATATTGGTTGCCGATTACTCCTTTGGTTGAAACCATATCTCCTTTCCTTTTAATCTTTCAAAAGATCGAACCTCTAATCTTACATCTCTTCCTCTACTGATTGTCTCTTCGATGGTGAACTTATCATCACCTATTTTTTTTCATTTAGATCGCAATAGCCATATTCTAGGATAGATCCAAAAGACGAAAAGCCTCATATTGTAGTAATTCGGGAATTAATATTTAGATCTATTTTCTACGCATGTTTAAGTTGGATTCACAACAGATCTGGGGTAGGAAGGTATTTGGAATGTTCTTCAATGAGTAGATCTCTTGGTAAGTATCCGAACCTTCTTTCCATTTGTATCTTGTGGTTTAAAGAAAAGCCGAAAACCCCTATATGCAAAGGGTGCCTGTCGACTAAACTAAAAGGGTTTAGTGGTGTTATTTGATTTGTTTTGCTCTAGTGTGGATTAAAGGCTACTAATCGAGGGCTTGGATATTTGGAACGACCAGAATTAGATCTAGTCCATTTTTTTCGGCAAAGGTAAGAACTTTAGTGCCTAAGGTGTTAAGGGCCAAATGTAGTAAGGGTTTGATGTGTTAAGTTGTTATGGATTCATAGATTAACGTGTTAGTAACTGATTGTAGGCAACTCGTGTGTGGAACTCGTCAACGTTTCATTGAAAAATAGGTGTGTAAACGACACCCACCATAGACTAGATCGACAAAAGCAGAAAAGCCGAAATGCCGGAAAGCCAGCATTTTGTGAACTTGCGAGCGTGCGAGCGCTCATGAGATGGTTGTTTGTTAGTTTTGGTAATCTTAAGCGGTATGATTGCAGAGTGCGCAATTTCGTGCACTTCGATATATTTGGGCTTAATGGGTCGAAAACGGGTTAATGGGCCAACGGGCCCAATTCAATAAAGACACTCGGTAAGTGTTTCTGTTGATGCGTTAATGGTTGTAGGATGCATGTAAACCCTAAAATAGTGAATTTTACTAAAACACCTCTAAGTATGAAAATTACCGTTTTATCCCTAGGTGCAAAAAAGACCATTATACCCCTAGGGTTAATTTTGACTGAAATGCATGATATTCTGATTTTGTTTGTTGTATGCCATGACATATATATCTGTTGCATGGGATCTGGGTTATGTTATGGAGGAAGAACCCGTTCGGTGGTCGTGCACATATTACGATATAAGCGACTTTCTTCATGGATTATAGTTAGTGCCGCAACCGGTGCTAACACTGTAATTGTAGGGATGGCATGGGTGATTTATTCCCCACAGGAAGTGTAGGGATGGACGGAGGCAAGTGCAGGGTTGGATGGGGTTATCATGCGTTAATCATATGAGGCTGTTTTGTTATGGGCCAACTGTATTGAAATGGGCCCAACTGTGTTAATATGGCTAAGGCCCAATATATCTCGACTTGTAATAGGGCTACGGCCTAGATTGATACTGATATGGGCTAGGCCCAATACACTCTGATACTGTAAGGGGCTATGGCCCAGATTAATATTGATATGGGCTAAGGCCCGCTTAACACCGATTTGAATAGGGCTTAGGCCCAAGAAAGCTTGAACTGATTTGGGCTCTGGTTGGGATACTTTACACACTAAGTTTTCTAAACTCACCCCCTTTCTCTTCCATCCTTGCAGGTGAGCCCTAGTTGGTGGACTTGGAGCTGGGCGGGGTTTAGGGTGGCCACGAAGATTAAGTTTCTGTTTTGTTTAAAATAAGTTTCGCATTTATTATTTTGATTATTTTTATTCTGGTTTAAGTTGTAATAAGGCCGATATTTTTATTATTTTTAATATTTTGGGTTATTAAATTGGTTAGCTCTAGGGCGTGTTTTATAAAAGTTACTTATTTTCAAAATATCACGATTATCGAGCAAAGCTTCCGCAACGTAAATGTTTTCAAAGGAAATAAATATTTTAAATGGACTTAAACTTAATTTGTTGTTCTTGGACAAGTAATATGCTTTAAGTGTGGCAATGGATGTGTGCATGTCTAGGATTGGTGTAACACCCGTGCACTCGAGTCCGCTAGGAATCGGACACGAGGGGTTAACGGCTTAAACCATTCACTTTCACAGTCCATTTTAAAATTTTCCAGCGCTTAGCTAATCTGCGTCACCATCACTTTAAAAATCATATCTTGAGTTCCAAAACTCGAAAACCAGTTTTGTAATTTTTACCGAAACTAGACTCATATATGCATCTACAAATGTTTTTCTAGAATTATTGGTCGTGCCAATTAGTACAGTTTATTAGTTAAATTCTCCCCATTACGAGGATCGACTACACCGACCTTCGATGCGCTACTTAATTGGATATCTCCTGCATGGGCTTCAATATCGATGCCGTTTGTTTCTATAGAAACTAGACTCAAAGAGGAATCTATAAATATATGACTCTAATTATCTCTGGATAATTTACAATGAATTTCAAAGTCGAACAGGGAATCCGAAACTGTTCGCCCTGTCTCACTAAAACTTAAATATCTCTTAACATACTATTCATATGATTGTTTCGTTACTTTTCCTACGAAAATAGATTCATCAAGGTTCGACTACATAATTTATTCACTATTTAATTCCCTTTCTACTATTTTTAGTGATTTTTCACATTCACGTCACTGCTGCTACTAGCATCTATTTTTAAGGTAAACTTTACCTATTTCATGATCCTCCATGGATCAACTAGAGTTTGTCATACATATACCAAAAGTGATCATGAATGACCATTCCCATGGCTAACTGTTACCAACATTTCCATACCTCTTGACAAACACATACAACGATTATAATGCTATGATCAAAGTATATCTCACCATTTTCGCATGGCTATCCGAATTTACACAAAACCGAAGGGTACATGACCTACACCAAAAGGGTAGTCCTATACATTAACCAAGATATCCTCTCACTACTAGTCTATTCTATACATGCCATAAGATATTCCAAAACATAGCAGTACCAAACAAAGGATAGTGATAGTGTGACTAGTTGTCGACGATCCCCGAGCCTCGTAGCTTCCAAATGAGATCTATAAAACAGAGGAAACAAAGTACACTGAGTAAGCATTACAATGCTTAGTAAGTTTCAAGCAGTGTCAACAGATAACAATCAAGTTATAACATAGTTGTTCGTATTTTTATTTCACTCTTCCTTCTGCATACCACCCCTTTATCCAAATATGCACATCTCATCATAATCATAGGAATAGTCTCATAGATTGCTCTCGTATACATCACATAACTACCTTATGGTTTAGTTTAAATCAAGCTCACATATAAGCTTGGAGTACATACCTGTTTAACCTTTCGCATTGCATATTTTTATAAGCAATTCTTATAAAAGAAGTCTTACCCGGACATAATCTCCACACGTAGTCATCGGGTCTCACCCGGAACATATTCCAAGTTTCATGTACATTTAATCACATGTTACAACATTCACATTAGCCATTCGGCTTTACCACATATGCATATCACACATATATTTTACATTAGCCATTAGGCCTTATCACATATACATACACTTTCACATTCACCACATCGGCCATTAGGCCTCATCACATATACATACACTTTCACATTCACCACATCGGCCATTAGGCCTCATCACATATACATACACTTTCACATTCATCACATCGGCCATTAGGCCTCATCACATATACATACACTTTCACATTCATCGCATTGGCCATTTGGCCTTATCACACATATATGTATATAATACATATTTCATATTTTTCTTGTACATCAATTTCAGCAATAGCTTATAAGCAACTCAAATAGTTTCATCAGAGTTTACAACAAAATCACATATTCACTACAAGCAGTTTTTCTGACCAACAGTCACTAAGTTGTTTATAACTGGAGCTACAAAACTCAAAATCAATTGCCGTTAATTTTCCCGAATGTAGACTCATGTATCTTCCACCCATAAAGTTTTCAGAATTTTAGGTTTGGCCAATCAATACCAGATTTTTCTTAAAGTTTCCCTGTTTCACTGTTTGACTAATCTGACCACTCTTCACTACGAATCAAATTTTTCATTGTACAGAATTCATAATGTGTTCTATTTGACTCCATTTGAAACTAGACTCATTAAAGAGTCTAAGCATATAAATCTTATCTCATAACCATTTTGTACGAATTATAATGATTTTCCAAAAACAGAACAGGGATTTCGAGTCATTCCGACACTGTCCCGCACAACATTAAATATCTCTTTATAGGAAATTTCTTTGCTTCCACGGTCTCTTTTATAAGAAACTAGACCAACTAAGCTTTGATTACATATTTTATTCAGCCTATAATTCCACACCAACAATTTATAGTGATTTTCTAAAATCACCTTACTGCTGCTGTCCAAGCAATTTATTACAATTTGCTCTTAAATTTCCAAGTCCAAACACTTATGAACTTACCATTTGGGTTTAAGACATATCATGGCCACATCATATCTTATCAAATCAACTCATTATGCCCTATTATGATTGAATTTACTCAACGATTTATCGCTTAAAACTTACCTCGAAAGTGGTCGACGACTAGATATCCACGGCTATTCGTTTACTTCCTCTTTTCCCTTATCCGACTTTGACCCTCTAGGCTCTTGAGCTAAATCAAACAATTTACTTCCCAATCAAACACCATCACACGGCATCCATATACATTTTAGAACCATTCTTAACATATTTACTACTCAAGCATGTAACTTAACAACTTAACCATTAGTTTCCGAACCACAAACAAAACATATTCATACGTCAATATCTCAAACCTTACCATAACAACCAATATGCAAGATATCACATATACGTAACTTAGCTTATGAGAACATATGTATTACATCATAAACACATCTTTTACCAATTACCTCACTTAAGCCAAATTTTTTTATAATCAATCACAAAGAAAATATACCACAATCACACTTCCAAAATGAGCTACCTCCATGGCCGATTATACTTCATCATTGACATATCTCATTTTCGAATCATATAATCAACATTTGTTCAAGACATCAAACCTCTTTAATTTCGGCTATTACTAATATAAACATTCACAAATATATTCTTAGGAAGACCAATTTCTTTCCATAACACATTCATCATCAATACACCATCACATGCACCATTACAAAGCTTCACTTTTAGCATGCAAATGATATCAACACAATCTTACCTTAGCCGAATATCATCTCCATGACATAGTAAGGATTGGAACCATGGCTAGTTAGAACTCAAGCTAACTACTAAAATATACATGAATCTCATGGCAAAACATCAAACTTACCTTAATAGTGACCTAGGATAGCCGAATGCTTCACTCCTTCTTCCTTTTTTCCTTCAAATTTTCGGCCAAAAGATGAATCAAAGGATGAACATTTTTTTTCTTCTTTGTTTTCTTTTTCCATTCACGGCAAGGGAGGGGGAGCATGGATGAGACCATTTTTTTCTTTCTTTGCCCATGCTCTTTAATTTATTTTTCCACCCATGATGCACCAACAAAACATGTCTATGACATGTTTTGCCCATCATCCTTTGTCATGGCCAGCCACTAGCAATTAAAAAGGGGAATTTGACATGCAAGTCCTCCTTTTGTTTACATGCACTATTAGATCCTTGTAGATTAGCCTATCACATTTCAAAAGTGTCACACAAGTCCTTTTGACTAAATTCACATGCAATTTACTAAATCGAAGCTTAAGATTTTCGCACATTCATATTCACATATTTTATACCATAAATATCACATCCAAATAATTTGGTGACTCGGTTTAGCGGTCTCGAAACCGCTTTCCGACTAGGGTCACTTTAGGGCTGTCACAACTCTCCCCACTTAAGAAATTTTCGTCCCTAAAATTTCTACCGATGCATAGTTTAGAATAACGTCCTCTTATTGAATTATATTCATATAAACATTAGCTCATCGATAGCAATTGTAATTCATTATTGATTTCACATCGATCTATAAAATCATTTTCTTATCTCAAAACAAATACATAAACATTTCTACAAGTATGCACATATATCTCATTTCCTTGATTTCATAAGCAATAATCACTTAATTTAATTCACAATTGCATTTCAAATACATATCAAGCACATACTAACATGTATAATTCACATCATCAACCCACATATTTGTAACCCACATTTTCATCCATGTATAAGCTGTAACTTGGCCGAAAATACACATATACTCAAACATCCCAATAAATATCCTTTATAACTCCGTCAGTATCTCAATATTCAACTTCCACACACCAACATTTAATTCATTCAGACATACTGAACATACCTCATTGCTGGAATTTTTGCAAGCGTATTAATTGAAATTTTTACAGCAAGATTGCTTATTTCCGAATCACGTCCCTTCGAGATTTAACCGGATATAGCGACTCGCTCGATTGTCCTCGGGACATAGCCCGGTTATAGTTATTCGTACAATTGCCTTCGGGAATTAGCCCGGATTTAGTAACTTAGCACAAAAGCCTTCGGGACTTAGCCCGGATACCATTCGAATAACCAAGCACATATATCAACAAATCAATACACATTCTTATTACATTCTCATTACCAAAGCTCCAACACAAGACACTCATCATATTTACAATTTCGGCTCAATAGCCACACACCAAGAGCGTGATTTCGATTTGCTTAAAACATGATCTAATCAAATCATAATTTAAGCTCTATTCACTCAAGAACTTACTTCACATTACCAACCCTTATGTTCATACACAAAAGATCAATTTAGCCAAAGGCCGGTAGCTCGTTTATCAACTGAGCGAATACTTACTTGTAAGGGCTCAACTAATTCAAGCACATATAGCTCTTACAATGCCATATCCTAGATATGGTCTTACATATTCTCACATCTCGAGTCGATGCCATGTCCCAGGCATGGTCTTACACATTATCTCAAATCAATGCCTTCGTCCCAGACGAGGTCTTACATGAGTCTCATTTCACACACTTAGTGCTCTATTGAAAAACTCGCACACACAGTGCCTCGATTACTGATCTCGCACACATAGTGCCTCGATTACTGATCTCGCACACATAGTGCCTCGATTCATCGATCTCGCACACATAGTGCCTCGACATCGATCTCGCACACATAGTGCCTCGACATCGATCTCGCACACATAGTGCCTCGACATCGATCTCGCACATATAGTGCCTCAATTCTCGATCTCGCACACATAGTGCCTCGATTCGATCTCGCACACATAGTGCCTCAATCATTCGCATAACGTAATGCCCATATTCATTCGTTACTACCCATTGAAAGGACTTAACCAAGTCTATAAAACATCATATATGTACACTTTTAAACATATCATCTCATTTAAGTTTGAATTAGTATAGAAATGAACACTTAAACTTTGCTCAAATTACGATGCAAGCCTACTAGGCACGAAGGCCCGAATACACGTCACTAGTATGATTGCTCTTCGGAACTTAGTCCGGATACATCACTCTCAATTCTCATGTACATATACACATATAGCAATACACATTTGTATATCATTTACATTACTTGAATACAAACACAACAAGCTTATCGACCACTCAACTTCCAGTTCCATAGCCACATACAAAAATCACATTTATAGTCATAAAACTCTTTCAACATTGCATCGCTTATACCCTTAGTTCAATCCAAATCGAAATTCAAATACGAGTACATGATACGTACCTGATCAACTTAATAATGTAGGCGTATCTAAGTGAAGTTATATCACAAATTCTCATAGTCGAAGCTTGCTACACTCGATCGGGATCAAGATTCATTACAATACAAAGAACCACATTTTAATAGTCAAAAATCATCACACTATCATTTTATCACTTTATGGCATGTATAAATAGACTCACGCGTGCTA
Organism: Gossypium arboreum; assembly: GCF_025698485.1. NCBI lineage: Eukaryota > Viridiplantae > Streptophyta > Magnoliopsida > Malvales > Malvaceae > Gossypium > Gossypium arboreum. The sequence goes on along the minus strand of NC_069072.1, from coordinate 105,490,705 downwards.
CGTTAGTCCTAGAATCGACTAAACCGTAGCTCGATACCAATAAAATTGTAACACCCGTGCACCGAGTCCGCTGCGGAATCGGACACGAGGGTTAACGCTTAAACCATTCACTTTCACAGTCCATTTTAAAATTTTCCAGGCAGTTAGCTAACTGCGTCACCATCACTTTAAAATCATATCTTGAGTTCCAAAACTCGAAAACCAGTTTCGTAATTTTTCCTGAAACTAGACTCATATATGCATCTACAAATTTTTTTCTAGAATTATTGGTCAGGCCAATTAGTACAGTTTATTAGTTAAATTCTCCCCTATTGCAGGGATCGACTACACTGACCTTTGTGCGTTACGAATTGGATATCTCCCTGTACAGGGCTTCAATACTGATGCCGTTTGTTTCTATAGAAACTAGACTCAAAGAGGAATCTATACATATATGGCATGACTCCTAATTATCTCTGGATAATTTACAATGAATTTCCAAAGTCGGAATAGGGAATCCAGAAACCGTTCTGGGCCTGTCTCACGAAAACTTAAATATCTCTTAACATACTATTCATATGATTGTTTCGTTACTTTCCTACGAAAATAGATTCATCAAGGTTCGAATACATAATTTATTCACTATTTAATTCCCTTTCTACTATTTTTAGTGATTTTTCACATTCACGTCACTGCTGCTACCAGCATCTATTTTTAAGGTAAACTTTACCTATTTCATGATCCTCCATGGATCAACTAGAGTTTGTCATACATATACCAAAAGTGATCATGAATGACCATTCCCATGGCTAACCGTTACCAACATTTCCATACCTCTTGACAAACACATACAACGATTATAATGCTATGATCAAAGTATATCTAAGCCATTTTCGCATGGCTATCCGAATTTACACAAAACCGAAGGGTACATGACCTACACCAAAAGGGTAGTCCTATACATTAACCAAGATATCCTCTCACTACTAGTCTATTCTATACATGCCATAAGATATTCCAAAACATAGTAGTACCAAACAGTGGATAGTGATAGTGTGACTAGTTCTTTGACGATCCCGAGCCTGTAGCTTCCAAATGAGATCTATAAAACAGAGGAAACAAAGTACACGGAGTAAGCATTACAATGCTTAGTAAGTTTCAAGCAGTGTCAACAGATAACAATCAAGTTATAACATAGTTGTTCGTATTTTTATTTCACTCTTCCTTCGGGCATACCACCCCTTTATCCAAATATGCACATCTCATCGTAATCATAGGAATAGTCTCATAGATTGCTCTCGTATACATCACATAACTACCTTATGGTTTAGTTTAAATCAAGCTCACATATAAGCTTGGAGTACATACCTGTTTAACCTTTCGCATTGCGTATTTTTATAAGCAATTCTTATAAAAGAAGTCTTACCCGGACATAATCTCCACACGTAGTCATCGGGTCTTACCGGTCATAATCTCCACACGTAGTCATCGGGTCTCACCGGAACATATTCAAGTTTCATGTACATTTAATCACATGTTACAACATTCACATTAGCCATTCGGCTTTACCACATATGCATATCACACATATATTTTACATTAGCCATTAGGCCTTATCACATATACATACACTTTCACATTCACCACATCGGCCATTAGGCCTTATCACATATACATACACTTTCACATTCACCACATCGGCCATTAGGCCTCATCACATATACATACACTTTCACATTCACCACATCGGCCATTAGGCCTTATCACATATACATACACTTTCACATTCATCGCATTGGCCATTCGGCCTTATCACACATATATGTATATCACACATATTTCATATTTTTCTTGTACATCAATTTCAGCAATAGCTTATAAGCAACTCAAATAGTTTCATCAGAGTTTACAACAAAATCACATATTCACTACAAGCAGTTTTTCTGACCAACAGTCACTAAGTTGTTTATAACTGGAGCTACAAAACTCAAAATCAATTTCCGTTAATTTTTCCCGAATGTAGACTCATGTATCTTCCACCCATAAAGTTTTCAGAATTTTAGGTTTGGCCAATCAATACCAGATTTTTCTTAAAGTTTCCCCTGTTTCACTGTTTGACTAATCTGACCACTCTTCACTACGAATCAAATTTTTCATTGTACAGAATTCATAATGTGTTCTATTTGACTCCATTTGAAACTAGACTCATTAAGGAGTCTAAGAATATAAATCTTATCTCATAACCATTTTTGTACGAATTATAATGATTTTCCAAAAACAGAACAGGGGATTTCGGAGTCATTCCGACACTGTCCCGTACAACATTAAATATCTCTTTATAGGAAATTTCTTTGCTTCCACGGTCTCTTTTATAAGAAACTAGACCAACTAAGCTTTGATTACATATTTTATTCAGCCTATAATTCCACACCAACAATTTATAGTGATTTTCTAAAATCACCTTACTGCTGCTGTCCAAGCAATTTATTACAATTTGCTCTTAAATTTCCAAGTCCAAACACTTATGAACTTACCATTTGGGTTTAAGACATATCATGGCCACATCATATCTTATCAAATCAACTCATTATGCCCTATTATGATTGAATTTACTCAACGATTTATCGCTTAAAACTTACCTCGAAAGTGGTCGACGACTAGATATCCACGGCTATTCGTTTACTTCCTCTTTTCCCTTATCCGACTTTGACCCTCTAGGCTCTTGAGCTAAATCAAACAATTTACTTCCCAATCAAACACCATCACACGGCATCCATATACATTTTAGAGCCATTCTTAACATATTTACTACTCAAGCATGTAACTTAACAACTTAACCGTTAGTTGCCGAACCACAAACAAAACATATTCATACGTCAATATCTCAAACCTTACCATAACAACCAATATGCAAGATATCACATATACGTAACTTAGCTTATGAGAACATATGTATTACATCATAAACACATCTTTTACCAATTACCTCACTTAAGCCAAATTTTTTTATAATCAATCACAAAGAAAATATACCACAATCACACTTCCAAAATGAGCTACCTCCATGGCCGATTATACTTCATCATTGACATATCTCATTTTGAATCATATAATCAACATTTGTTCAAGACATCAAACCTCTTTAATTTCGACTATTACTAATATAAACATTCACAAATATATTCTTAGGAAGACCGATTTCTTTCCATAACACATTCATCATCAATACACCATCACATGCACCATTACAAAGCTTCACTTTTAGCATGCAAATGATATCAACACAATCTTACCTTAGCGAATATCATCTCCATGACATAGTAAGGATTGGAACCATGGCTAGTTAGAACTCAAGCTAACTACTAAAATATACATGAATCTCATGGCAAAACATCAAACTTACCTTAATAGTGACCTAGGATAGCCGAATGCTTCACTTCCTTCTTCCCTTTTCCTTCAAATTTTCGGCCAAAAGATGAATCAAAGGATGAACATTTTTTTTCTTCTTTGTTTTCTTTTTTCCATTCACGGCAAGGGAGGGGGAGCATGGATGAGACCATTTTTTTCTTTCTTTGCCCATACTCTTTAATTTATTTTTCCACCCATGATGCACCAACAAAACATGTCTATGACATGTTTTGCCCATCATCCTTGTCATGGCCACCACTAGCAATTAAAAGGGGAATTTGACATGCAAGTCCTCCTTTTGTTTACATGCACTATTAGATCCTTGTAGATTAGCCTATCACATTTCAAAAGTGTCACACAAGTCCTTTTGACTAAATTCACATGCAATTTACTAAATCGAAGCTTAAGATTTTCGCACATTCATATTCACATATTTTATACCATAAATATCACATCCAAATAATTTGGTGACTCGGTTTAGCGGTCCCGAAACCGCTTTCCGACTAGGGTCACTTTAGGGCTGTCACAATTGGATCCATGAAGAGCTAGGTACTTAAGCAGTCCAATAGACTCACCTCCTCTTTTCTGGCTTCCTACCTGGTGCACAGCTTCTATTCACTTTAATCTATAACGAAAATATTCTTTTCAAAGATTTTTAATTAAAACATGAGTTTTACAATAACGCTCCAATAAGTTTTACATCAAGAAGGGTTTTCAATGAAAACATGGTTTTCGAAAAACACTTCAATGTGACACGCCGAATTCGGCCGTCACATCTGGGCCGGGTTTGGGGTGTTACAGGATGACGCATCTTCACTAGCACGAATAGCGTAGGTTTTAGCAGGTGCTCTGACCTCTAATCTCGCAGTTAAATCTTTCGTTACACCTTTGCTACTATTCCCACTTCCAATATTTCTTGGTGGTCTCCCTCTAGTGGCAATGTTACTCGGCCTTGCATTCTAAAAATTATCCTTCTCAGTCATTTCAGGGCAATCTTGAATAAAGTGATCTTGGGAGCCACATTTAAAGCAAGACCGGTTATTCATCCTACATTTACTGGGATGTTGTCTACCACATTGTTGACATTCAGTCTTTTAGACCTAGCATTACTGACACTCGCTATTAGTTTGGCCCTTAGAACCCGTATTGCTTCCCATGATCTCTGTTGGGATATCTAGCTGGAACATTCAAACGAGTATACAAATCTCTTGATTTCTTTGACGAAAACTAAAATGACTTATTCATCAGTCTTTTTCTTGAATCTCTAGCCTCAAACTTAGCTTTTCTCTTTTCTTTGCTCAGCTCTTGGGCCTTGCAAGCTCTGTTGACTAGCACAACAAATTCCTTCAACTCTAGAATCCCAATTAACAGTCTGATATCCTCATTCAACCTATCTTTGAATCTCTTGCACATGATAGCCTCGGTGGAAACACATTCCCGAGCATATTTATTGAGCCTAAAAAACTCTCGCTCGTATTTAGTCATAGACATATAGCCCTATTTTAGCTCTAAAAACTCTTTGCATTTCTGATCAATAAACCGTTGACTGATATATTTCATTCTGAACTCTTCTTGGAAGAAACCACAGGTAACTCTTTCTTCTGGTACCATAGATATAAGAGTATTCCACCACTGGTATGCTAAGTCCATCAGAAGTGATATAGCGCATTTCAAGCACTCACCTAGTGTGCAAGAAAGCTCACTAAATACCCTGATAGAGTTCTCAAGCCAAAACTCTGCCCTCTCAGGATCATCATCAATATTGGCTCTAAATTCTTCAACCCCTTGTTTCTGAATCTTATCAACTAGAGGCTTGTTCAGTTTTAAAAATTCCACACCTTGAGGACCTACAGGAATCAGTTTAGGGTTAGGTGGGGGTGGAGGATGTTGGGCAGCCAAATTTGTTCGAACAAACTCGGCGAACCACTCATTCATCCTTTGGAAGAAGGCTTCCCTAGCCTCTCCTCCCTGACTAATCATTACTAGTCTACTTTTAGATGGCACTGTCCTTTGGGCAAGAGCCGGCACATTACTTTCAACATCATCAACTACCTCTTGGTTGGGATCCATTTACTAGATGAAAACATAATTTAAATTGCCAAGAGTCGTCACACTATCACAAATTAAATATAGCATGTATAGCTTGTGACAACCCGAATTAGGGCCTAATCAGAATAGTGGTTTCGTGACCACAAATCCGAGATAGAAATAATTATTTTATAATTATTTTAGGGTTTATGATATGATTTCATGATTTCGTGATGAAATTCTGTGCATTGCGCGCTTAAGTTAAGATTAGGGACTAAATCGAATAAATTGTAAAACTCGTGTTTTAGAAGTTTTAGTATGAAATTGCTTTGGGATATTAACTAGGAGGTCTTAAATAGAAATTTGACCCATTCTTAAGTTATGGACAAAAGTTGGACATGGAGGGAATTTTTTTGAAAGTTTAGTAGTAAGGGCATTTTGGTCATTTGTATATTAAATGAAATAAAATGGGAAAAATAACACAAAATTGGTTATCATCTTCATTAGTTGCTGCCAAAATTGCTCTCCTCCATAGCTAGGGTTTCTTCAACTTTCAAGCTTCATAGTAAGTGATTTCAAGCCCGTTTTAATGTTCTTCACATTTTGAAATCCTCGTAGCTCGGTTTACTTATTTCTACCATTATTTCGAGTTAGGGTTTATGTTTAAAATTTACCCATGAATGATAGGCATGTATTTTGTTGTTTGATGGTAGAATATGAATGTTTGAAGTTAGGAGAACGATCTTTTCTAAGCGATTTTTAACGAAACGAGCAAAAGCGGCATAATCGATAAAAATACCTATTGTTCATAACTATGTGTTAGAATGAGAATTTGATATTGCCATGGAAGAGAAAATGATCAGTGGGTCATTAAACATAAGAATAAGGGCCGAAATTAAATTTCTGAGCCTTGGGGAAAAATCATAATTTTGTAAAAGTTATGGGGCAAAATGTAATTTTTGTATAATGTGATTTTGGATTAAAATAAATAGTTCGAGTGTTAAATGAGCTAAATATGTTGTTATAGATCAAGAAAGGCGTGGAATCGACCTCGAGCGGGGAAGGAGAAAGTTTTGGACTAAATTGCAAAATTCCCATATTTTGCACCGAGGTAAGTTTGTATGTAAATAATACATTAATTTCATTTACATTCTTATATTTTAGCCTATTATATATATTAGATGATGTTGAAGTATAAATCGACTATTGGAAGAATGGAAATAAGTAATAGAGAGAGATCCCGGTTGAACATTCGGAAAGATCGAATAAAATAGAGGGGGCGTAGCTAGGTCACATGTATGGTGCCGAGTGCACATCATGTGTACAAGAAAGCTAAGAGATACTATGTAGTAGCTAGGTCACATGTGTGATACGGGATGTATCCCATGTAGACAAGAGAGCTACGTGAGAGATAAATGTAGCTAGGTCGCATGCGTGATTCCAAGTGAAGGACACCATGTAGACAAGAGAGCTACGAGACAAATCGGCTAGGTCGCATGAGTGGTACTAAGTGTTCACCATGTGTACAAGAGAGCCGAACTAAATGAAATATGATGGTGGGGCTGTGTGCTGAAACCATCAAGTATCGAGGATTAATCCGAATTGTTCAACGGGATGGTTTTGTGGTGACATTGTTGTCATGGACCTACACTTGTGATGTATAAAATGTGGTGAAAATGATTTGTGGTATATATATATGTAAGTTAAAATGAGATTAGTATAAAGAATGTGTGAAAGAGTGAAATTAGCATTAAAACTGTTTTGGACAGTAGCAGTGATGTGATTTTGAAAATTCACCAAAAATAGAAGGAATTTAATTAGAGGTTGAATGAGATGTGAAATTAAAGCTTAATGAGTCTATTTTCATATAAAAGAAACAGAACAAGCAAAGGAATTCTGTATTTTGAGATATTTACAATTGTGTGTGACTTGCTCAGGATGAGTATGTGATCCCCTGTTCCAACTTTGAAAAATCATTAAAAATTGTACAAAACAAATTAAGAAATATAGTTTATATGCTTAAATTCCTTATTAAGTCTAGTTTTATATGAAACAGGTCTAAATTCCTTATTGAGTTTAGTTTTATATGAAACAGGTTTCATGGTTATTTGAATTGTGTAATGAGATAAATTCATTCGTAGTGAACAGAGGTCAGATCAGTTGAGCTGTGTAATAGGGGAAACTTTAACTAATAAACTGTACTAATTGGCTGAACCAAAAAATCTAGAAAAAAAATTAGTAAGAAGTTTTATGAGTCTAGATTCAGGGAAATTTTACGGATTTGAATTTTGAGTTTTGTAACTAGAGTTGTGATTTATTTAGTAATCATGACGCAGGAGGGACAGCTTGATCAAATTGGAGTAAACAGTAAAATTAAAAATATGATATAATTGAGTTATGTTACAAACATATTAGATTCCTTATTTGTTATTTATATACTTACTTACTAAGCTATAAGCTTATTTTCTTTTCTCTCCTTTGTCTTATAGTGTCATCCAGCTAGCACAGGAGTTAGAGATCGTAGAAGATTCGCCCGCACTATCAATACTCTTGGTATATGAACTCAACATTTTGAAATATGGCATGTATAGCAGACTTAGTTATTTTGTTATGTGTCATAAATTCTAGGTTTAAATTACTACTTATAGTATCAAACTTATCATTTTGTACGAAGCCTTTGAAATTGGTTTGTATTGTTAATGGCATATGTTATAATGATCCATGATCAAATTGCACGCCATATTTTTGTTGGGTTTTATTTAATAGTATATACTATAATTTGTTAATACCTTGTACCCTGTTCTGGCTACGGATACGGGTAAGGGGTGTTACATTTAGTAGTATCAGAGCCAGGTTTCGATCCTGGGACCTGTAGGTTATGGGCCCACCACGCTTCCGCTGCTGAATTTAATTTCCTCAAGGCTCGAAAATTTAATTTCGGCCCTTATTCTTATGTTTAATGACCTACTGATCATTTTTCTCTTCCATGGCAACATCAAATTCTCACTCTAACACATAGTTATGAACAATAGGTATTTTTATCTATTATGTCGTTTTGCTCGTTTTCGTTAAAAATCGCTTAGAAAAGATCGTACTCTTAACTTCAAACATTCATATTCTACCATCAAACAACAAAATAGATGCCTATCATTCATGGGTAAATTTTTAAACATAAACCCTAACTCGAAATAATGGTAGAAATAAGTAAACCGAACTACGAGGATTTCAAAATGTGAAGAACATTAAAAGCGGGCTTGAAATCACTTACTATGAAGCTTGAAAGTTGAAGAAACCCTAGCTATGGAGGAGAGAAATTTTTGGCAGCAACTAATGAAGATGATAACCAATTTTGTGTTATTTTTCCCATTTTATTTCATTTAATATACAAATGACCAAAATGCCCTTACTACTAAACTTTCAAAAAAATTCCCTCTATGTCCAACTTTTGTCCATAACTTAAGAATGGGTCAAATTGCTATTTAAAACCTCCTAGTTAATATCCCAAAGCAATTTCATACTAAAAACTTCTAAAACACGAGTTTTACAATTTATTCGATTTAGTCCCTAATCTCAACTTAAGCGCGCAATGCACAGAATTTCATCACGAAATTTTCACGAAATCACGAAATCATATCATAAACCCCAAAATAATTATAAAACAATTATTTCTATTTCGGATTTGTGGTCACGAAACCACTATTTCGATTAGGCCTTAATTCGGGTTGTCACATAGCTAGAATCTCATAACCCTACGTTAGTTCGAGAATTGACTAAACCATAGTTCTGATACCACAAATGTAACACCCTATATCCGTATTGGATGCCAGAATAGGATATGAGGCATTACTGGACTCACATTGCAAGCAAACATACAATTCCAAGTCATAAATTTTCATCCAAAATAAAACCATTTGCATTCAAACATAAAGTCCCTAATATGAGCCTACGTCATGCTTCGAAAGTGGTTCAGGACTAAACTAACAACTCAGGAAATTTTTACAAAACTTAAAAAAAAATACTATGAACAGGAGCCACACGCCCGTGTGGTTTGCGACAAGCCCGGTTGGGTAGGCTGTGTGGTCACACACGCCTGTGTCCCTAACCCATGTAACTCTCTGTTTTGCAATGCATGAACAAATTGAGATCACACGGCCATGTTACACGCCCTTGTGCTAGGCCGTGTGGTTAATTTAATTTTTATAAAATAAGTGCACACTTCACACAGTCAGGACACACGTCTGTGCCTGAAAGCTGTGTCCTTCACAAAACAGAGACACACGCTCGTGTGTCTGCCCGTGTGCTTACATGCCCATGGGGCAGACCAAGTGTCACACACGACCTAGACACATGCTCGTGTGTCTACATGTGTGGACAAAATAAAGGCTATTTACCAAGCCATTTGTCACCCTCATTTCCACCTACACACACAGAAGTTCAATGGCATAAATCATGATATACTTAGACAACCAAACATCCACAAAGCAAGGCCAAACCATGTCATTTCATAATCCACACTCAACATATTTACAACACCATAAATTTGTCACCAAATCATACCAACTCACAATCTGCAAGTTTCAATATGGCTACCAATAACATGTATAGCTTTACTTAGTTTTCTTAGCACACCAATGAGCCAACCTCAACTATTCAACAACAATCCATTTAGCCCCATTCAATTGTTTATCAAACATTTATAAACCATATCACACAAGAGATGGTTGCACATGCATGTATGTATATATATAAGCTAACAACCAATTCAACCAAAATGAGCCAAGTTACATGGCTAAATACCATATCAAGCCTTTGACAATTACAAGCCAATACATTTGGTCAAATTCATAATGACACATATAACAAAATGATTGAGTCTCTATACATGCCATATTCTCAAAATGTTTAAAATCATTGGTACCCAAAATATAGTTTGATAGTGTGATACGATCTCCGACAATCTCCAATCCGAGCTAGCTTGGCGACACTATAAAACATGGAAAATAAAATGGAATAAGCTATCTAGCTTAGTAAGCTCGTATGAAAGAATTAACATGCAAGTAATAAATCATAAGGAAATGTAATTTACCATATTCTCATGATCAAAAATCACTACCATCACAAAGTTAACTTAAATTCGTCACATCACGAATTAATAACCAAAAGCTTTGAGTACATATCTGTACCACCTCGAAATAATTTCACACATTCTCATCCTTGTCATACCCAATGAACCACTCAGAATAATAAATTTGTATACTAGGGAAACCTTTCACACAAGGTGCCACATGTGTAGCCATTACTACCTCTTTCTCATATCACATACATGCTCGCTCTCAAGCCAACAACGGGCCGGCTCACATAAGCTGTCAGTCGAGATGTAGCTACAAGGTGCTAGTCACACAAGCTATCAAGTAACCGTAACATATGTCGGTATACTCAACCACCAGTAGGACGTTCAAGACCAACACCTAAAATCACATAACATAAAACCCTAGTGACATGTCACTTGTATCCTAATTTATTCCTAAGGTTCAATTGGGATTTCTCACTTGTCAAAACATCGTCAAATGTTCCGTAAGATTGATTACACAATTCATGCATAAATTAAAGCATTTAAAATACATTTAAAGTAAAGCTTATTTAACATACGAACTTACCTCAGTTAGAAAAATGACAAAAGAGATCTATTCGTCAACTACTTTGGTTTTCCCCCAATCTAGACCCGAACTTCATTTTTCTTGATCTATAATACCACATTTAACTTATTTAATCATCACATTATTCAATTAAGCCCAAAAACATATTATGACAAAAATTTACATTTTTTCCCTAACTTTTCAACATTTTACAATTTAGTCCCTAGGCTCGTAAAATGAATTTCATTCAATTTCTTCACAAACTAAGCCTATTCGATTGTTATTTATACTGATAACAGCCCACATTTTCCATTTTTTCACACTTTTCTACACATTTTATAGACTTTTATAGATAAGCCCCTATTTGTCATTTTTACCGAAAATCACTTTCCAAAAGTCGTTTAACAAATAACAAACAAGCATTTACTATCATCAAACATCAAAATACAAGCATGTTCATCATGGGTAAAAATTTAAAATTTATCTTTCTTTCAAATTAGTCCTTGAAATAGCTAAATCAAGTTACAATGATCTTAAAAATATAAAAATCGTTAAAAATGGGACAAGAACGGACTTACAATCAAGCTTGAAGGCTTGGACAAACCCTAGCTATGTTTTCTCTTCTAAATTTCAGCTATAGGGATGAAATTGAATAAGATGGCATCTTTTATTTTAGTTAATTTGTCTTTATTTACTAGATTGTCAAAATTCCCTTCACTTAAACTTTGAATTTTTTCCTAACCATATTCATTTTTGTCCATACTAAGATTTAATGGTCTAATTACCATTTAAGGACTCTAATTTAAAATTTCATAACAATTTACTACCTTTAGCCTATAGAACTCAAATTTTGCACCTATTGCAATTTAGTCTTCCTAGTCAAATTGGAAACTCAATCGATAAAATTTCTTAACAAAATTTTCACACTATTATTCTATCATGCTTTAGACGTTAAAGAAACAATAAAATAAATATTTCTACTTTAGATTTGTGCTCCTGAAGCCATTGTTATGATTTGACCCAAAAACGGGCTGTTACATACTATTTATACTAAGATTAGTAGTTTGCTTAGGCTTAATTAATCACCTTTAATGATTTAATGATATGAGATTAGTTATAATTAAATAAACTGATCAATATGAATGGATTGCATCATCTCATCCCATTAATATACTTTAATAATAGTTAATTTTTCCTAAGATCCTTTGTTTAATTAATTATTAAATCCTTAAGCATTTTCTAACTTAAAATTCAATAGCTATTGCACTTTTGCAATTCAATCCCTGAACTAAAATTAATAATTTTCTCTATTTAATTTCTTAACCTTATATTAAATACATAAATTCTTCTATTCATGATTTCACATACTTGGTTTACAGAATTGGGTTTCGAAATCGCATTTTTTGACATCAACTAATAGCGGGTTGTTACAAGTCTTCTCTTCTTAAATTCAACTCTTTTGGCTCCCAAGTAGCCTTTTCGACGCTATACCTTCACCATAAGACTTTCACTAATGGCACACATTTATTGCTTAACACTTTCACTTCTCAAGGTCAAATCAAGTTGCACTTCTATCGATTCTATAGGCATCACTTGAGAAGGATCGTAATTGTAATATCCTGATTTTGGGCCTAGTCGGAATAGTGGTTTCGTGACCACAAAATCCGAGATAGAAATAATTATTTTATGATTATTGAGGTCTATGATATGATTGCATGATTTTGTGAAAATTTCGTAAAGAAATTTTATGCATAAAGTGCTTAAATTGAAATTAGGGACTAAATCGAATAATTTGCAAAACTTGCATTCTAGAAGTTTCTAGTATGAAATTGTTTTGAAATATTAATTAGGAGGTATTAAATAGAAATTTTACCAATTTCTAAGTCTATGGACAAAATTGGACATGGATGGAATTTTGGAAAGTTTAGTAGTAAGGGCATTTTGGTCATTTAGGGTAAAATGAATTAAAATACAAAATTAAAAGCCAATTTTGCTCATCTTCAACCCCATGGCTGAATATAGCAAGGAGAAACCATGGCTAGGGTTTTTCAAGCTTCCAAGCTCGATTGTAAGTCTGTTCTAGTCTCGTTTTTAATGATTTTTACGTTTTTGGAGTCCCGGTAACTCGATTAAGCCTATGCTAGCAATAATTTAACCTAGGGTTTATATTTGGAAAAATACCCATAGGTGAAATTTGTGTATTTTTATGTTTTATGACAAAATATGAGGTTTTAAATTATGTTAGACAACTTGTGCTACTCGGTTTTAAGTGAAAACGAGCAAAAGGGCTTAATCGGTAAAAATACCTAATAGTCATAAGTACATGTTAGAGTGAGAATTTGATGTTGCCATAGAAGGGAAAAATGATCAGCATGTCATAAAACATAAGAAAATAGGCTGAAGTTTAATTTACGAGCTTTGGGGCAAAAGTGTATATATGTAAAAGTTTAAGGGCAAAATTGTAATTTTGCCAAAATATGATTTTGGATCAATTTGAATAATGTGAGTCCTAATTAGACTATATTTTAAATGATAGAGCAAGGAAAACTAAAATTCAAGCTAAAATGGGGAAAATACCAAGTTGTGGACGAAATGGTAAAAGTAGCCATTTTCGCATATGAGGTAAGTTCATATGTAAATGTTGGTAACATAGTTATTATTTTAAATGTTTTAATGTTATTTAAATGATATGATAATTATTATGAAATATCATACTTGTGACAATTGTTTGATAATATGTCAAATTATGTGATATACTTGGAAAATGTGAAATACTACCGAGTATCGGTATCGACATTCCGTAGAAGATGGTTGAGACACATGATTGGGAAAAAGGTCCCGTTGAACCTTAGGAATGGATTAGGATACAAGTGGCATGTCACTAGGATGGTTGAGCATCCGAACTCGTTGAGTTGAGTCCGAGTTCACTTATGGATGCAAATGTTCGAACTCGTTGAGTTGAGTCCGAGTTCGTGAGATGTAACTAGGCATCCGAACTCGTTGAGTTGAGTCCGAGTTCACTCATGGATGCGAATGCCCGAGCTCGTTGATTTGAGTCCGAGTTCGCTTATGGGCGGGTTACATAGTAGCTTGGCTACATATGTGGCACTTATGTGCAAACTTTCCATGTATCCGAATTATATTCCGATGTGTTCAACGGGTAAAGTTCTACTCAAATGGAGGAATACTCAAGATGAAAGGGACGTATTGGTAAGTGTTGTGAAATGCATACTTTGAACAGGTATGTACTTAACCCTCGGGTTGAAAACTCGATATAACAACAATATGGTAAGATGATAAATGAAAATGTGATATGAATGTCTTGGTGATGATTATGCAAATGATGTTTTATGTTTGCTTATATGGTTATGTTACTTGCTATTTGCATGTGAACTTACTAAGTATTTATGCTTACTCCCTCTTTTTCATTCCTTGTAGTGTTGACAAGCCAGCTCGGAAATCGGGAACGGTCGGAGGCACGCTCACACTATCCGTATACCATCTTGGCATAATGGCTTGTATATTTTGAGTATGGCATGTATAGCATTATAATCATTTTGTATATATGGTCTTATGATATGGTTATTGAGTGGTATAAAAATGCTTGGTAATGATTAGCCATTGGAATGGCTAATTATGATCATATTTGGTGTTATGTATGTCAAATTGCTAGCTAATCCATGGAAACCATGAAATAGGTAAAATTTACCATAAAATAGATTCAGACAGAAGTAGTGATGTGAATTTGAAAAATCACTAAAAATAGTAGAAATGGAATTAAATAATGAATAAGTTATGGAATCGAAGATTGATGAGTCTATTTTCATATGGAAGAAGCAAAACAAGTATATGAGTTATATTTTATGAGATGTTTAAATTTTTGTGAAACAGGGCTAGAGCGATTTCTGGATCCCCTGTTCTGATTTTGGAAATTCACCATAAATTGTACAAATATAATTAGAAGTCATGATTTATATGTAAAGATTCCTTATTGAGTCTAGTTTTAAGAGAAAGAAATTTCATAGTCATTTAAATTCTGTACAGATAGATATCTGATTCGTAATACACAGAGGTTAAAGTAGTCAAACCCTGAAATAGGGGAGACTTTAACTAATAAACTGTACTAATTGGATCAACTAAAAATTCTAGAAAAAAATTAGTAGATAGATATATGAGTCTAGTTTCAGTGAAAATTTACAGATCTTAATTTTGAGTTTTGGAACTCAAGATACGAATTTTTAAAGCGACTGTGATGCAGTTAGCCAGCTTGTGTGGAAATTTTAAAATGAATTGTATGAGTTGTTTAAGTAATGAATTAAGTCTGTTAACACCTCGTGTTCGACTCCGGCAATGGTATCGGGTACGGGGCGTTACAGTAATGATACCTCTAAAGCATTGACACATGAAACACATTATAAATCTTTCGCAACTCTGGTGGCAAAGTCAAATGGTAAGCAACTGGACCAATTCTATCAACAATTTCATATGGTCTGATTGTTTGAAAAAATCTAGTTCGAAAATAGTTTTCTTGCACATTAGAAAATAAATATTTTGAAAATCAACCCAGTTTGTGATATTTATAGCCATAAATCTTAGACCAAATTCAAACTTATGTTTTCAGATAGACAAATCATTTTCATTCTCGACTTTCAACCAAACGGTCCTAAGCCTCAGAACGTTACAAGCTGAGAAGTCTTATATGACCTTAACAAATCGATTTATGGATGATTGTCATGTTATTTGTAAGAGAAATGTTGTTTTAGGCTCTTCTGGTATAAATCTATATCTGTACAGTGAATTTTGATGGATTCGAATGATAGACAGAAAATGTGTCTATGATTACTTGTTAACTTGTTCATGTTGTAGTCGTTTTGAACTCTCATTATTTATTATAGAAGTTGTAAATTCCCTAAGTATCATACAAAGGTTCCATGATATAAGAGTCGTCTGTATTGTAAATATCCTTAATTGAATTTCTTCACTAAGCACACTCAAGGGTCATCATGTTGCATGTTCCGATAGATGCTAAAAGGAACATGTTTTAGGCTCATCTTATCACGTTTTTGGGTGATTATTCACTGTTAATGGAGAATTTTATACTCCTAATCCTTTAAATTCATGTTTGCATACTTAGGAGAGCATTTGGGAGCAAAAAGAGTGAAAAATGAATGGAAACCAAAAATCGGAGCAAGTTACAAGAGCCACACGAGTTGACCCCTTCCATACAGCCTGGACACACGGGCTGCCATACGGCCATGTGGCAGGCCATGTTGATTTTGCGATTTGTACTCTAAACCTATGGGAAAATTTAATTTTTAGGTTTTTCAAGCATTCTGAAACCTATATATGACAAAAATAAAAAGATAGGAATGAGTCGTCATAGAATACTCAAGAAAATAACTCGAAGAATACCATTAAAGTCGATTCTGAAGCAGATTTCCATCATGATTAAATATTCCCTTTTGATTTCTTTGTAGATTATTATCATTTTCTTTATTTCTTGTGGTTATACTGTATTTTGGATTTTTTACTTGCAAGTATGAACTAATGTTATAAATACCTAGGGAGATAAACCCTTTGATGAATCCTGTCGTTTGATTTCTATTTTATGAACAAATACTTAGATCTTCTTCTCAATTATGTATGCTTATTTTTTGGTTTAATATTTCTAGATTATTGATCCATGTTTGATGTGCTTAAATGAGAGGAAGAATAGACCCTGTTTAAAAGTAGATCTAGCGAAATTGAGTGAAGTTTAATGCAGTCCTAGAAATAGGATGACATAAACCTACCAGGTAAGAGTCAAATCTAATAGGGGAATCTATAGATCGAGTTAATGTGATAATAAGGGTTTTAATTACAAAGAAATTTCAATTAATCAACTTAGAGTCAGTTTCTCTTCTTCTTGAAGAGAGATATTAGCATAATTGAGGGATTTCTACGGATCAAGACACTAAGTGAAGAAATTTTGTAATTTAGATTGATAATGACAAATGAAATCTAGGTGAATTCTTTTTTGGGTATTGTCATGGGTATTGTTTCGCTTCTTGGTTGTTTACTCGATTATTTTCTTGATTTATTCTTTGTCGTGTTTGTAGTTAATTAATTTACTTAATTTTAGTTATCAATCAATAGCTCCAATTATTTGGTTAAATAATAGAAATACGGTAATTACTAGTAGTTTTAGTCCTCGTGGGAACGATATCTTTGCTCACCGTAGCTACACTCTTAATTGATAGGTGCACTTGCTTTAGTCAAATTTTTAGTTGTTTTACAATTGTATCAAGTTTTTGGCATTGTTGCTTGGGACTAAAATATTAGCGAAACTTTATTTCTATTAATTTAACCATTTTTTATTTTAATTTTTCTATTTTAATTTTTAATTTATTTTTTACATTCTATTATTTTTGTTTGTTTGATTTTGACATGTTCTTTTAGTTTATGACTAGAGAAAACCCATCGAAACCGTTAATTTTTAACAGTGAGATTGAAAGACTGGTCGCAGAAATTGTAAAGAGGTTAGAGAAGTAAAGCAACATCAATAGTTTTTAATAGATGATCAAGAGATAAGGATTATACTGTGGAGATGGATGATAATCCAAATAATCAACAGCCTCCTACACCTCTTACTCATTGTACTATTTTTTATTATGCTAAGCCTACTTTGATTGGGGCTAAATCGAGTATCATTAGACTGACTATTGCTACAAACAATTTTGAGTTGAAGCCGAACACAATTCCAATGGTACAACAATATGTTTAATTTGATTGATTGCAAGATGAAGATTTGAATGGTAATTTGGCTAACTTTCTAGAGATTTGTGACACATTCAAGATTAATGGTGTTTCTGATGATGCCATACACTTATAGTTGTTTCCATTCTCTTTGAGGAGTAAGGCAACATAGTGGTTGAATTCACTTCCACGGGGTTCTATCACGACTTGGGATCAAATGACTGAAAAATTTCTATTGAAGTACTTCCCACTGGCTAAAATAGCTAAGTTGAGAAATGACATCTCTTCTTATGTTCAAATTGATTTAGATACATTATATGATGCATGTGAGAGATTTAAGGATCTTTTGAGAAGGTGCCATCATCATGTGTTACCTTTATGGTTACAAGTTCAAACCTTTTACAACAGTTTAGATCCCTCGACTAGGCAACTGACTAATGCAGCAACTGGAGGAACATTAAATAATAAGACATTTGAGGCATCTTAAAAGTTTATTGAGGAGATGGCGCTGAATAACTATCAGTGCCAAGTCATGAGAACAAAACTAATTAAAGCAACTAGTGTTTTAATATATATGCAGTTACTATGTTGGCAAGTCAAGTGGAAGCACTAAGTAAAATGATTGATAGTTTGAGTTGTAATAACACAATGAATCCAGTAAGGCAATGTGATGCAACTAGAGTGGAGATGATCAATCTAGAATTTTTACCTTTCAGTTCTAACATGAAGCATGACCAAATCAACTTTATGGGTAAAATTTTCAGACCTCAAAATAACCCCTAAAGCAATAATTATAATCCAGGATGGAGGAATCATCCAAATTTATCTTGGGGTGGTAAAGGTAATCAAAGGTTACAAACTCTTATAGGTTTTCAGTAACCTTATTAGCAAGAAAATAAACTAAACGTTGAGGAGATGTTAGCTAAATTTATTCCAATGTCGAAAACTCGATTTCAAAACATTGAGATAACTCTGAAAAATCAGCAAGCATCGATTCAAGGGCTTGAAAATCAGATTGAACAACTTGCTAAATTGGTTTCGGAGAAACAGCAAGGTTGCGACAGCCCTAAATTGACCCTAGTCGGGAAGCGGTTTCGGGACTGCTAAACCGAGTCACCGAAGTATTTGAATATGATATATATTGTCTAAAATATGTGAATATAAATGTGTGAAAGTTTTAAGCTTCGATTTAGTCGATTGCATGTGAATTTAGTTAATAGTACTTATGTGTGACACTTTTGAAATGTGATAGGTTAATCTATGAGGATCTATTAAAGCATGTAGTGAAAACAATGGTTTTGCATGTCAAATACTCCTTTTTTTTATACATAGTGGCCGGCCATGATGGTACATATATTAAAATATGTAGTAAATCTTAATTAAATGGTTATTATTTTATGTAAAAGAAAGGAAATAAATAAAAGAAATAATAAGGATAATAAAAGAAAAGAAGAATGAAAGGGTGATGAAAAGAAAAGGAGAAATCGGTTCTTCTTGGCGAAATGAAAAGAGGAAGAAGGAGGAAGCATTCGGTCATCTTAGGTTAATATTAAGGTAAGGAGTTTATACTAGTTCTTGAAATTTTAGTTGATCTTGGGTGAGATATCAAGTTATTTTTGTAACCCATGTTGAAATTTTGATTTTGGAATGAGTAAGGTTTTCGCTATGGTAATTAACAAGGGTGATGGTTGTTGTTTCATGCTAAATCTAGATGAACAATGGTAGTTTGCTTATATCTTGATATTTATGAGTTCATTTCTTGGTTCTACCTTAAACCCATGAAGTATATTTTTATTTGGTGTTGTTGGAGGTTTCGGTCATGGGTAGAAAAAAAAAAGAAAACTATAGATTTTGAGATTTATGATAGAAATTAATGAGTGAGAGTTGGATAGATATTATGATGTTAAAATCCATGGGATTATAAGCTTGTAAGTTTGATGGTGAAATTTATGCTTTGTGAGGGTAAATGGTTTAAAAGGAGCATTCGGCCATGATGTAAAATTATGATGAAGTGATGCTAAATGCTTTGAATATTGAGTATATATTGTTATAAGTTGAATTTAAGGTTTGTTAAATTGTCTTTGTCATTGCCGAATGTGTGTATAGTTAAAGAAAATTTGTTAAAGTGCTTAGTTCATTGATATTAGGTTAATGATATGTGTATTCGGTCATAGAGGTGTACATGAGGAAATGTTAAATTAATTGTATTAAATTGCTTAATGTGATTAAAAATGCGTATGACCATTTTGTATTTGAGCTAAAAGTAGCTATATGACCTATTAAATTTCTTGTCATATTCGGCCATAAGCTAGCATAATGAGACTTTAATAAGTTAAATTTGTCTGAATTAGCTCAAGAGCTTAGAGGATCAAAGTTGGATAAGGGAAAGGAAAAAGTGATCGAATAGCCGTCGAAATCGTTCGACAACATCCGAGGTAAGTCTTTGAGTAATGAAATTTAGCTCACGATTTAATAAGGCAATTATTTGTCTATGAGCATAATAATTAACTCGTGACTTGACGATTCTACTCGAATTACATGGTAAAATAAATAAGTAAGGTATTTACTTGTAGCCGAATGGTTATAGAAATCTTGTGGATTAACGAAAAGGGATTATGTTATTTGTGTGGGATTAATGAATCGATCGATGTATGGTTAGTAAACATGCTGTAATTGTATTCGAGTATCAGGAATGATATCCAGATGTGATATAATATATATATATCCATATACGTGTGAATGCTAATCGGGGTCTAAATCCGAGCCTGGTCTCGAAGGGCTTTTGAGCCAGTGCTAATAACCGAACTTAGTTTCGAAGGGCTTTTTAGAGCCAGTGTCATAACCGGACTTAGTTCCGAAGGGCCTTCGAGCCAGTAGTCTAATCCGAGCTTGGTCTCGAAGGGCTTTTGAGTCGGTGCTAAGAGTTGGACTTTATTCTGAAGGATGTTGCACCAGCATAATATTTGAGGGTGAAAACTCGTAAGTGTTCTTATGAGAAATCATATAATACATGCTGGAATAATTTTAATCACATGCGCTACTTACTGTAAGACAACCAGGTAAGTAATTTACCCTTGTTGAGAATGTGAATATACTTCAATTATGACTTTGAAATTCGATGGGAATGCTTAGCACATTATTTAAATCATCTGAACGTTTATGATCTGATTATGATATATGAGTTCCGAATATGAGAGTTCAATGTCATAGTTATGAATGTGTGTGCATATGCATGAAATGGACAGGGACATTTGAGATGAGAGCATTCGGTTGTGGATTGGAGTTGGCGGATAAATTGGTTTCACCTTTGTGATATTAATGATAAAAGTGATATCTCGGTTATGTTTCTATTCGCCAAGGGATGAACAAATAAACTTGATATTATTATGCCATTCCTTTAAATGATTTCATTGCTTAAAACTTACTAAGCATCGAAATGCTTATTCTCTGCTTTAATTCTCTGTTTTATAGATTTTGCTCTTCAGCTATCGGACTCGGGATTGTCAAAGTCGAAGTCGTCCACACTATCTAAGCCACTTTTTGGTACTCTTTTAGTTCAATTTTGAAAAACGGCATGTATAGGCTGACCCTTGTTGTTAATTAAGTACCCTTTTGTAATGTGTATTCGTATAGCCATGCGAAAATGGCTCGTATATTTCGAAGTATAACATTATGGTCTTGTGATATGGTTATTAAGTGGTGTGGAAATGTTTGGTAATGACTAGCCATTGGAATGGCCAATCATGGTCCTATTGGTGCTACGTACATCATGGCTAATCGGGATTACCCTTGATAATAATGTATGTCAATTTGCTAGTTGATTCATGGAAAACTATGAAATAGGTGAAATCTGCCTTAAAATAGATGCTGACAGCAGCAGTGATGTGAGTTTGAAAAATCACTAAAAATAGTATAAATGTAATTAAATAATGAATAAATTATGTAAACGAACCTTGATGAGTATATTTTCATATGGAAGAAGCGAAATGACCATATGAGCCGTATTTTATGAGATGTTTAAGTTTTCGTGAAACAGGACCAGAACAATTACTGGATCCCCTGTTCTGACTTTGAAAATTTACCATAAATTAACCAGAGACAATTAGAAGTCATGCTTCATATGTATAGATTATTTTTTGAGTCTAGTTTCATTAGAAACAAACGGCATAAGTATTGAAGCTCTGTACAGGGAGATATCTAAGTTGTAATGCATGAAGGTCAGAGTAGTCAAACCCTGAAACAGGAGAGACTTTAACTAATAAACTGTACTAATTGGCTAGACCAAAAATTCTAGAAACAAATTTGTAGATGGACATATAAGTCTAGTTTTAGGGAAAATTTATGGAATCAGTTTTCGAGTTTTGGAACTCGAGATATGATTTTTAAGGTGACAGTGACGCAGTTAACCAGCTTGTCTGGAAATTTTAAAATGAACTGTGTAAGTAAATGAATTAAATCTGTTAGCACCTCGTGTTCGACTCCGGCAACGGTCTCGAGTACAGGGTGTTACAATTTTATTGGTATCAGAGCTATGGCTTAGTCGATTCTAGGACTGCCGTAATACGTTTGGGTCTAGCTATACATGCCATTATGTGTTTATTTGATAGTGTGGTGATTTCTGACAGTTAAAAATGTGTTTACTTATAGAAATGGATCCCGATCCCAACCGAGCGGTAGCTGATGATCTTGAGAGTGTAGCGCCTGCTCCCGCACAAGGGACAGCGCCGGTGGACTCTCAACCTATTGCTAGTAAGCAGAATGATGAAGCTAGACAAGCTTTTTATAGCGTGATGAATGATTGGTTCAATAAGTATATTCGAACTAATACGGCTATTCCACAACCTCCATTCTCGACTAATACAACCCCCGCATCTACAATACCTCCGGTAACTGACCAAATAAGGTCAAGTAAGCCCCCAGTTGACAGAATCCGAAAACACGGGGCTACTGAATTTAAAGCTACGGACAGCGATGATGCCGAACAAGCTGAATTTTGGTTGGACAACACTATTCGGGTACTCGATGAACTATCTTGCACACCCGATGAATGCCTAAAGTGTACTATCTCCTTGTTACGTGATTCTGCCTACTATTGGTGGAATACGTTGATTTCATTGCCCAGAGAGCAAGTAACTTGGGAGTTTTTCCAAACCGAGTTTGAAAAAGTATATCATCGAGATTCATTGATCAAAAACGGAAAGAATTTCTTGAACTTAAACAAGGTTCCATGTCGGTTACTGATTATGAACGAAAGTTTGTAAGGCTTAGCCGATACGCTCGAGAATGCATTTCTTCAGAAGCTGTGATGTGTAAACGTTTTGAAGATGGACTGAACGATGATATAAAGTTGCATGTTGGCATTTTAGAAATCAAAGAATTTGTGGTACTTGTCGAGCGAGCTTGCAAAGCCGAGGAGCTCAATAAGGAGAAAAGAAAAGCTGATATGGGAGCAAAGGAGTTTTGTAAGAGATCTTCGGGAAAGCCCTTTCAATAGTCATCGAAGAAATTTAGAGATGATTTAGGCCGATCTAGAGACACTTCGGGCTTTACTAGACGAGATCGTGATCGACCCCCTGCGAGTACACGAGTCACTTAGGTCGCCAGTGTTGGAAATGATCGTCGAGACAGAACAGAGTGCCAGTATTGCGGTAAATGGCATTCGGGGAGTTGTAGATTCCATGACCGCTCCTGTTATAAGTGCGGATCAGTTGACCATTTTATCAAGGATTGCCCGAGACTGACTGAACAAAATGTAAATCAAAGTGGGAAACCAGGTGCTACTACTGCTCGGGGTAGACCATCTAGAATGCGGGAAATCCTAGTGGCGGTCAGAGAGGATCTAGAGACGCTACAACCAGATCTGAGGCTCGTGCTCCTGCCAGAGCTTATGCTATACATGCACGCGAGGATGCTTCTTAGCCTGATGTTATTACCAGTACATTCACTCTCTTTGATACCAATGTGATTGCATTGATTGACCCTGGTTCTACTCATTCTTATATATGTGAGACTTTAGCATCCAGTAAGACTTTACCTGTTGAGTCTAATGAGTTCGTTATTAGAGTGTCGAATCCCTTGGGTCATTGTGTGCTTGTTGATAAAGTGTGTAAGAAATGTCCCCTAGTAATCCGAGGTTCCTGTTTTCCGGCCGATTTGATGCTTTTACCATTTGATGAATTTGATGTTATCCTCGGTATGGATTGGTTAACCGTACATGATGCAATTGTAAATTGCAAAAGAAAAACCATTGATTTGAGGTGTGTAAATAACGAGATAATCCGAGTTGAGTCTACTGACTTGAATGGGTTGCCAACTGTAATATCATCGATGTTGGCTCGTAAATATGTAAGAAAGGGTGTGAAGCATACCTTGCGTATGTACTTGATGACAAAGAGTTAAAAAGAAGCTGAATCGTGCTTGGTGGTTTGTGAATATCTGGATGTTTTCCAAGAATTACGGGTTTACCACCTGTTCGGGAGGTAGAGTTTGGTATTGAGCTTGTACCTGGGACTACACCGATTTCGATAGCTCTGTATCGTATGGAACCAACGGAATTAAAGGAATTGAAAGCTCAATTGCAAGAGTTGACGGATAGAGGTTTCGCTCGACCAAGTTTCTCACCTTGGGGTGCACCAGTATTGTTTGTGAAAAAGAAGGACGGAACCATGAGGTTGTGCATCGATTATCGTCAGCTGAATAAAGTGACTATAAAGAATAAATATCCGTTACCACGCATTAATGATCTGTTTGATCAACTAAAAGGAGCCTCAGTGTTTTCAAAGATAGATTTGAGATCGAGTTATTATCGATTCTGAATTCGAGATTCGGATATACTCAAAACCGCTTTAGCGAGATACGGTCACTACGAGTTCTTAGTGATGCCGTTTGGGCTCACTAATGCCCCGTGGTATTTATGGATTTGATGAATCGATCTTGAACCGTTTTGGATCGGTTTGTAGTTGTGTTTATCGATGATATTTTGGTCTATTCGAGAAATGAAACCGATCATGCTGAACACCTGGGATTAGTGTTGCAAATTTTACGGGATAAGCAGTTATATGCTAACTTCAGTAAGTGTGAGTTCTGGTTAAGAGAGGTTAGCTTCTTGGGACATGTGGTATCTACATCCGGTATTCGAGTTGATCCGAGCAAAATTTCAGCCATACTTAACTGGAAGCCTTCAAGAAATATTACTGAAGTTCGGAGCTTTTTGGGACTTGCCGGTTACTACAGACGGTTCATAAAAGGTTTCTCGATGATAGCCACACCAATAACGAAACTACTTCAGAAAGATGTTAAGTTCGAATAGACAGAAAAGTGTCAGAAAAGTTTCGATCAACTGAAAACTTATTTGACTGAAGCTCCAATACTAGTGCAGCCCGAATCAGGCAAGGAGTTTGTCATTTACAGTGATGCATCCTTACTTGGGTTGGGTTGTGTATTGATGCAAGAAGGTCGAGTTGTGGCCTATGTGTCGAGGCAATTGAAGCCACATGAGAAAAATTATCCAACCCATGATCTCGAATTAGCTGCCATCGTATTCGTTTTGAAAATATGGCGACATTACCTATTTGGTGAGAAGTGCCATGTATTTTCGGGTAACAAAAGTCTCAAATATTTGATGACTCAAAGAGACTTGAATCTGCCACAAAGACGTTGGCTTGAGTTGTTAAAAGATTATAAGCTTGTCATTGACTATCACCCGGGAAAGGCTAATGTGGTTGCGGATGCTTTAAGTCGTAAATCACTGTTTGCTTTACGAACGATGAATGTACACTTGCCTGTTCTATCCGACAATGTGTTAGTAGCTGAATTAAAGGCCAAACCATTGTTGATTCATCAAATTCGTGAAGCTCAGAAAGTCAATGATGAATTGGTTGCAAAACGGGCTGAATGTGTTTCAAATATGGAATCAGAGTTTCAAATTGATGATGATGATTGTTTGAGGTTCAGAAGTCGTTTGTGTGTTCCAAGAAATTCAGAACTTATTTCGATGATTCTGAACGAAGATCATTGTAGCCGAATGTCAATTCACCCGGGAGTACGAAAATGTACAACGATCCGAGACGTCGGTTTGGTGGCATGGTATGAAACGAGACATTTCGAATTTGTTTCAAGTGTTTAATATGTCAACAAGTGAAAGCGGAACATCAAGTGCCTCTGAGTTTACTTGACCGATCATGAT
Organism: Gossypium arboreum; assembly: GCF_025698485.1. Lineage (NCBI taxonomy): Eukaryota > Viridiplantae > Streptophyta > Magnoliopsida > Malvales > Malvaceae > Gossypium > Gossypium arboreum. The sequence continues at coordinate 105,464,734 of NC_069072.1, read as the reverse complement.
ACCTGAATGGAAATGGGATCGAGTCACGATGGATTTTGTATCTGGGTTGCCAGTGTCGGCAAGTAAGAAAGATGCGATTTGGGTTGTTATTGATAGACTGACTAAGTCGGCTCACTTTATCCCCGTACGTACGGATTTTTCATTGGATAAACTAGCTGAATTGTATGTTTCTCAGATTGTGAGATTACACGGGGTACCTATTTCTATTGTGTCGGATAGAGATCCGAGGTTCACCTCGCGATTTTGGAAGAAATTGCAAGAAGCCTTGGGTACCAAGTTGCATTTTAGCACCGCTTTTCATCCACAGACTGATGGTCAATCCGAGCGGATAATTCAGATACTCGAGGATATGTTGAGATGTTACATCTTTGAGTTTAGTGGTTCATGGGAGCGGTATTTACCTTTGATTGAATTCGCTTACAATAATAGTTTTCAATCAAGCATTAAGATGGCACCTTACGAGGCTTTGTACGGTCGTAAATGTCGTACACCGTTGTTTTGGACCGAACTCGGTGAGAGTAAAATTTTCGGAGTTGATTTGATTAAAGATGCTGAGCAGAAAGTAAAAATAATTCGTGAGAGTCTGAAGGCAGCATCAGATCGTCAGAAGTAGTACGCGGATTTAAAACGAAGAGATATTGAGTATCAGGCGGGAGACAAAGTGTTTCTTAAGGTTTCACCTTGGAAAAAGATACTCAGATTTGGCCGTAAGGGCAAACTGAGTCCGAGGTTCATTGGGCCATATGAAATATCCGAACGAGTTGGTCCAGTTGCGTATAGATTGATTTTACCCCCTGAACTTGAAAAGATTCACGACGTCTTTCATGTTTCGATGCTTCGACGTTATAGATCTGATCCATCGCACATAATTAATCCATCAGAGGTTGAAATTCAATCCGATATGAGTTATGAAGAAGAACCGATTCGTATCCTAGCTAGTGAAGTGAAAGAGTTGCGAAACAAAAGGGTTCTGTTAGTAAAAGTGTTATGGCTCAAACACGGGATGGAAGAAGCTACTTGGGAACCCGAGAACTCTATGAAAGAACGATACCCAAACCTATTTACCGGTAAGATTTTCGGGGACGAAAATTTTTTAAAGTGGGGGAGAGTTGTGACAGCCCTAAATTGACCCTAGTCGGGAAGAGGTTTCGGGACTGCTAAACCGAGTCACCGAAGTATTTGAGTATGATATATATTGTCTAAAATATGTGAATATGAATGTGTGAAAGTTTTAAGCTTCGATTTACTCTATTGCATGTGAATTTAGTTAATAGGACTTATGTGTGACACTTTTGAAATGTGATAGGTTAATCTATGAGGATCTATTAAAGCATGTAGTGAAAACAATGGTTTTGCATGTCAAATACTCCTTTTTTTATACATAGTGGTAACCATGATGGTACATATATTAAAATATGTAGTAAATCTTAATTAAATGGTTATTATTTTATGTAAAAGAAAGGAAATAAATAAAAGAAATAATAAGGATAATAAAAGAAAAGAAGAATGAAAGGGTGATGAAAAGAAAAGGAGAAATTGGTTCTTCTTGGCCGAAATGAAAAGAGGAAGAAGGGAGGGAAGCATTCGGTCATCTTAGGTTAATATTAAGGTAAGGAGTTTATACTAGTTCTTGAAATTTTAGTTGATCTTGGGTGAGATATCAAGTTATTTTTGTAACCCATGTTGAAATTTTGATTTTGGAATGAGTAAGGTTTTCGGCTATGGTAATTAACAAGGGTGATGGTTGTTGTTTCATGCTAAATCTAGATGAACAATGGTAGTTTGCTTATATCTTGATATTTATGAGTTCATTTCTTGGTTCTACCTTAAACCCATGAAGTATATTTTTATTTGGTGTTGTTGGAGATTTCGGTCATGGGTAGAAAAAAAAAAGAAAACTATAGATTTTGAGATTTATGATAGAAATTAATGAGTGAGAGTTGGATAGATATTATGATGTTAAAATTCATGGGATTATAAGCTTGTAAGTTTGATGGTGAAATTTATGCTTTGTGAGGGTAAATGGTTTAAAAGGAGCATTCGGCCATGATGTAAAATTATGATGAAGTGATGCTAAATGCTTTGAATATTGAGTATATTTCGAAGTATAACATTATGGTCTTGTGATATGGTTATTAAGTGGTGTGGAAATGTTTGGTAATGACTAGCCATTGGAATGGCCAATCACGGTCCTATTGGTGCTACGTACGTCATGGCTAATCAGGATTACCCTTGATAATAATGTATGTCAATTTGCTAGTTGATTCATGGAAAACTATGAAATAGGTGAAATATGCCTTAAAATAGATCTTGACAAGAAGATGATGTGAGTTTGAAAAATCACTAAAAATAGTATAAATGTAATTAAATAATGAATAAATTATTTAAACGAACCTTAGTCTATTTTCATATGGAAGAAGCGAAATGACCATATGAGCCGTATTTTATGAGATGTTTAAGTTTTCGTGAAACAATGCCAGAACGATTACTGGATCCCCTATTCTGACTTTGAAAATTTACCATAAATCAAACAGAGACAATTAGAAGTCATGCTTCATATGTATAGATTCCTTTTTGAGTCTAGTTTCATTAGAAACAAATGGAATAAGTATTGAAGCTCTGTACAGGGAGATATCTAAGTCGTAAGGCATGAAGGTCAGAGTAGTCTAACCCTGAAACAGGAGAGACTTTAACTAATAAACTGTACTAATTGGCTGGACAAAAAATTCTAGAAAAAAATTTGTAGATGGACATATAAGTCTAGTTTTAGGGAAAATTTACAGAATTAGTTTTCGAGTTTTGGAACTCGAGATATGATTTTTAAGGTGACAGTGATGCAGTTAACCAGCTTGTCTGGAAATTTTAAAATGAACTGTGTAAGTAAATGAATTAAGTCCGTTAGCACCTCGTGTTCGACTCCGGCAACGGTCTCGAGTACGGGGTGTTACAAAGGTAGTTTACCTAGTAACACTGAAACTAACCCAAATAAGCCAGTTTACGCAATCACTGTTCGAAGCTGGAAGGATTAGTCCAGCCTGAAAATAAGGTAAATTTAGAAGCTATTGAGAAAAATGATGGGGTTGAGGAAAGTAAGAAAGAGCATAAGCCGATGGTTAGAGAATACAAGCAACGAATTCCTTATTTGGTAGCATTGAAGTAAGACCACATAAAAGAACAATATGGTAAATTTCTTGAACTTTTGAAAACCCTTTCACAGATGCCAAATTATGCAAAATTTTTAAAGGAACTGTTAACAAATAAAAATAAGTTAGACAACTTGTCAACTATGGAGCTCAATGAGGATTGCTTAGTCATTCTCCAAAACAAACTACTCAACAAGCTTAAGGATCCAGGGAGTTTTACTATTCCTTGTCTTATTGGTATTTTAAATGTTGAAAAAGCTTTGGCTAATTTGGAGGCTAGTAAAAATATTTTTCCTTATAAAATGTTCAAACAACTTAGTTTCGAAACACCAAAACTCAGTAGGATGAATATTCAATTTAACTAGTAGATCAATTAGATATCCTAGGGGTATTATTGAAGATAAACTTGTTAAAGTTGATAAATTTATATTCACTATTGATTTTGTTATATTAGACATGGATGAGAATATTGAGGTACCCATGATCTTAGGTCGATCGTTTTTAGCCACTACTAGAACTATTATTGATGTGGGTAGCGGTGAACTTGTGCTGAGTGTAGGCGATGAAAACATTACTCTTCAAGCACGTGATTTTGTTAAAGTTCCTAATGAGAGAGATGACACTCATTATTCTATTAATGTTAGTAATCATGTGGCTCGACATTCTATACAGGAATTTACTAATGAATACGTGTTCAAACACTATCCATCTTAAGGTGATAAACATCAATGGATGAGTGGAGAACAAATGGTGTAGCTTGATGAATTATATGAATAGCGAACAAAGTCTAATGAGAACCCAAGGATGGTAAAAGAAATAACAAAGCAATACCATAGTGTGCATGTAAAGAGGACGAACCAATTCAAAGTTGGGGACAAAGTGCTGCTAGGCAAATCAGATCCACCAATGTTCCTTTCAGAGCTTAAGTTAATAGGGTCAAACCCATTTGTGGTACAAAACATATTTCCATATGGAACCATTAAGGTAACACATCTTGAATACAACACATTCAAGGTAAACAATCTTCGTCTTAAACTTTATTTTGGTGGTAATATTAAAAGCGAGAGAGAAGAGCTTAGGCTCCAAGATCCATATTAACCATTAGCTTGAACTGAGAAGTCAAGCTTAGACTCTAAATAAACACTTCTCTAGAGGCAACCCAAGTATTTTTATTTTACTTATTTATTCATTTTAATTTCATGTTATTTTAAAAAAATTTAAAAAAACTCAAAAAAATTTTAAAAAAGGGTGTACACGGTTTGGGATGATTCACATGGCCTGGACACACAAGCGTGTCTTAGGCTGTGCATACTAGAGCTAATCTTTTTCAAGTGTAATCTAACCCATAGGGGCATAGAGAGTTACACGGGTTAGAGACATGGTCATGTGAGACACAGTCTGTCACATGGGCATGTGGTAGACTGCGTAGCCTACACGGACTCATACACAGGCATGGAGAAGTGAACAAGCATTGCACATAGCCGTGTTTCACACACGGGCGTGTCCTAGGTCGTGTGGATAATGAGCTTATTTTTACCTATTATTTTATCACACATGGTCTGGGTAATTCGACACGACCTGTGCACACGACCGTGTGGCACACATAACCTTCTATTTTTTCCTCTTTAAAGTTATTTTTTTCTTGTCTTTTTATTCCTTTGTTCCTCCCTACCCAAAGCCTCATTTTTATTTTTATTTATTTTTTATTTTCTATATTCATATATTTTATTTTTATTTACTTTATTTATTTTTTATTTTTTATTTTTGGATTTATATCTTTTATTTTATTTTATTATGCTTTTTCAATTGTTTTTTTTCTAGTTTGTAATCTTTTTATCTTATGTTTTTTTATTTTCTTATTATTTTGCTCGAAACATGTACTTCATTTAGACTCTCCTATGATTATGGTTTTCACTATTCTAGCGATATCATCCAAATTCAGTACAGTTTCAGTTCTCTCCCTCCCTTATGATATTGTGCTTATTTTGTGATTATAATTGTTTGTACATTGAAGGCAATGTACATCTTAAGTGTGGGGAGGTTGTTTATATGCTTATGCGATAAAATCCCTGAATTGTTGTTTGTCTTTAAGTAATTTCCTCACCGCTGCTATTAAAGTAATTTCTTTTAATTTGGAGTTTTTTTAACCTATTTTGAGATTTATTTGCGGGCTTTTGTGAATTGTGTGATTTATACTTTAAGATACGAGAGAATCAAGCATGATAAGTTGTTTTGTAGAAATTATTATTTTAGGCTGTCTCCCTCAATTGAAGAATTATTTTGAAATTTTAAATTTGCAAGTTTAGCATATATTTTTCATGTTTATTTTCTCTTTGATAGTGAGTATGTCAATTTAATTTGTTATTATAAAACTTGCTTGAGTTATACATGTCGAGACCATATTATTGATTTGTTATACTGAGATGATAGAGGCAGTTAGGATTCAACCCACCTAACCTTTAAACAACTTACCTGTTATATTATCCCCTAGTAAACCCTGTTGATCCTAACACATTTTTTTTTCTATTACCCATTTATGTTAACCCACAACTCATATCTATGTTGTAAATTATCCCTTTTATTGACTCTTTTTTTTGTCAAAATTTGATTTGGTTAGTTGTCTGACTATGTTTCATCATTTGTATTACTAAATTTCTTTTGCAAAAAAGAAAAAAATCGTGATAAAAAAGACAAAAAATATAAAAAAAAGAATTGATTGAGCTTGAATCGTTAGCTTCATATTGTGTTGAAAAGCTCATTTATATTATTTATTTCTTGTTTATGTGAATTCTTTTAATTCAACAACTGATTTTTTCTAGTTTGGTAACTTATCAGCTTGACTCTCGATTGTAATCGACTTTTCTGACATTTTCCATACCCTTAACCTAAGCCTCATTACAACCTTGAAAAGACCTCTTGATTAGTGTGTCATCTTATTTATAGTGGTGGAGACTTGATTTTCAAGCTAGCATATGGTAATAACATTTCTCATTTGATTGTTGAATGCATATTATTTGAACCATAAACACTTTGAGTGCTCTGAGTGAATCTTTAGTGAGGATTTTATTTCTTATTGAGTTTGAATTTTATGTAATTTTTGAGATAGGGGAGATGCCTAATGTTTTTAAAGCTTTAAATTCTCTGCTTGGATTGCTTTTGCTATTTAGTATCATTTTATTGTGAATTTCCAATTCATGATTATCTCTAGATTATCCTAAGACATTATCGGTGAAAATAATAAATTGATGGGAGTTAACTTGAATGTGGGTTGAGGATTTAGCTTGAGGACAAGCATACGCTTAAGTGTGGGGATATTAGATAGGTGCTAAAAGTAATATGTTTTAGTCTCATTTTTAATGCGTTTTTGGGTGATTATTCTATGTTAATAGTAAATTTTATGCTATTAACCCTTTAAATTCATGTACTTATACTTAGGAGGGCATTTGGGAGAAAAATGAGCAAAAAATGAGTGAAAAATGAGCGAAAACTAGAGCAAGTTATAGGAGCCACACGGGCTGGCCTCTTCCATAGGGCTATGTGAGCCACATAAGCCATGTGGTAGACCGTGTTGATTTCGCTGTTTGCACTCTAAACCTGTAGAAAAATGCGATTTTTAGGTTTTTCGGGCATTCTGAGACCTATATATGACAAAAATAAGAAGATAAGAGTGAGTCGTTATCGAAAACTCAAGAAAATAACTCGAAGAACACTATTGAAGCCAATTCTGAAGCAGATTTCCATCAAGATTAAAGATTCTATTTTTATTTCTTTGTAGATTATTATCAGTTTCTTTCTTTCTTGTGCTTATACTATATTTTGGATGTTTTTATTTGCAAGCATGAACTAATTTTCTAAATATCTAGTGAGATGAACCCTATGATGAATTATGTCGTTTGATTTCTATTTTACGCAATAAATACTTAGATATTGTTCTCAATTATGTGTGTTTAATTCTTGGTTTGATATTTCTAGATTATTGATCAATGTTTGATGTGCTTAAATCAGAGGAGGAATGAGCCTATTTAAGAGTAGATCTAGCGAAATTGAGTGGAGTTGCATGTAATTCTAAAAATAGGACGACATAAATTACCAGATTAGAGTCAAACCTAATAGAGGAATCCATAGATAGGGTTAATACAATAATAAGGGTTTTAATTACAAAGAAATTTCAATTAATCAACCTAGAGTGCTCTTATTCTTGAAGAGAGATATTAGCATAATTTAGGGATTTCTACAGATCAAGATACTAAGCGAAGAAATTGTGTAATTTAGATTAATAATGATAGATGAAATTTAGATGAATTCTTTCATGGGTATTGTTTTGATTATTAGTTGTTTACTCAATTATTTGCCTAATTTGTTATTTGTCGCGTTCATAGTTAATTAATTTAGTTAATTCTATTTATCAATCAATTGCTCTAATTATTCGTTTAAACAATAGAAAGAAGGCAATTACTAGTACTTTTAGTCCGCGCGAGAACAATATCTTTGCTCACTGTAACTATACTATTAATTAATAGGTGCACTTGCCTTAGTTAGATTTTTAGTTGGTTTACGATTGCATCAAGTTCTTTTCTAGTCTGTGTGTTTGCTTGAAGAGAAGCAAAGATTTAAGTGTCAGAATTTGATCTGTCATAATTTAATATGGCAAATTGAGTCATTTTCAATACTTAACAACCTTTGAATCAAGAATTTTAATGTTATTTTAATAGTTTTATGATTTATTTGTTATTTATGCTTTGTCGATTAAAATAAGCCTTATAAGATATTTATTGACAAATTAAGCAACATCATTCCTAATAAATTCTAACTAAGTGATGTAATTGGTGTAAGAAACTGACTTGAGCTAAATGGCATAGATGTTAGAAGATTGTTGAGAATGTTGCTGCATTGAATACACGAAATCATGACATTAAAGCAGAATATGTACCTAGGATGAATTTTGAGATACATCATCATTGTAGGTGGACTATGACCAAGGTCACGACGTTGGAGGTTAAGAGTAGCAACATTGAAAAAGTGAAGTTACAAATTTTGATAAATAAAGTGAACTTTTATTGTTATTTAAAACATTTCATTTTTACAATTTAATTAAAAATCGTGTAAATATATAACCTTTGCGTAAGAAGGGAACTAATACTAGTAATAAATAAAAGCATCATCATGTTAATCTTTTAGATTCTTTGATGGAAAACTCTCTGAAAGTGGTGACGGTGATGGTGATTCACAATTATCTGAAGATCGTAACACCAAGAAAATTAGGTTTAAAGATGATTCCGATGGGGCTTCTGTGGATATGGCTATGGACTCTGATCCACCTTTAAGTGCGACAATGTCATGGAAAGACAAACTCTTTGGGGCTGGTTCGTCTGGTGCTGGTCAGGAAGTTGCGGGGGTTGATGAGGGAAGTGATGGAGATTTTATTCTGTTGGACGATGATATTATAAGGTCCACTGTTAATGGAATCCCGACAATTGATTTCTCCGATCGAGTCAAAGAAATTTTATACAAAGAGATGGAGATGACAGTAGTTTTAAAACTACTAGGCCAAAATATCAGCTATGGTGTTCTGTTTATTCGAATTAGCAACCTTTGGAAGCATATACATCCATTTCAATTAATGGATATAAGTTCCAGAACAAGGAGGATTATGACGATGTTTTAACACAGGGACCATGGATAATTTTTGGGCAATATTTGACAGTCCAACCGTGGACAAAAGACTTTTCTCCCCTTCAACCATACCCAACTGTAGTTATGGCGTGGATCAGGCTACCTGGATTACCTGGGTTTATGTACAAGAGGAAGATCCTCGAGGCAATTGGAAGCATGATCGGTAAGGTTGTAAAGTTTGACTTTAATACCGATAATAGAACTAGGGGCAGATTTTCCAGAATGGCTCTGTTCATCAACCTGGATAAGCCTCTCATTTCTCAGATTTGTGTTAATGGAAAAATTCAGAGGGTGGAATATAAAGCCTTACCAACGATTTGTTTTACCTATGGAAAATACGGGCATGTGAGGGAGTTGTGTCCCTTATCGAAAGAAACATCGAACAAAGCTGGTGACAAAGTGGTGATTGACGGTGGTTCAAGCAACAACAATGGCTACCTTAGGAAGGACTCTGAACCAACTTTCGGTCCTTAGATGTTGGTGGAGCATAGATCCCAGTGAAGATCAGGGAACTCTCAGGATTCTGGTGGTATGGTTGCTAGAAAAGGGAGGTTGGGCTCCAAATTTAATGTCCTTAACATTAAAGGTAAGAGGACTGGCAGTGAAGAGGAGACGACAAAGGCAGATTTTGGGGGATTAAACGCTAATGCGGTGGAATCTGATTTGATTCCCCTTGATTCTAGGGAAGAAAATAATATTAAATCTGTGACTTACCCGCATATTAAAGCTGCTAAAAAATTGGTTCTTGATTCAGATGCCCAAAAGAATATTTGCAATCCGGGCCTGAATTTGGAAGCCTAAAAGAATACTACTAAATTAGTTACTAAGCGCATGGGGGGAAGAGTCCATTTGGGCCAAGAAAATGACAGAATAAGGCTGAAAAGTCTGAGGAAAAATATAATGATTGATAGTGGGTCAAATGGGTCTCTGGTTAGGCCGCCATCCAAAGAGAACCCAAACGGATTATGTTTGCAGGCTTGTCCAATTGAAGCAAATCTTTTTGCATCCAGTATACATATGAATTCAAGGACCACAAGTATTCAAGCTTGTGGATCGGTGGAAAAGCAAGATAGGCCTTTGCCTCTCCCCAGGCCCGTTAATGACCAATAGCTTTCTCCTGCATAGTCCAATTCCAAGAAACCCCAGGTTTTTCCAAATGTTAAATTAATTTTGACTAACCTAGAATTTGTTACTGTTTTTTCGGATGCAGGTAACTTTGGAAACCATTTTGACTCTAAATTGCGAGCTAGCAACTCAAATTATATCAAGGCACATTTCAACCCAGCTTTTGAAGGCCTTGTAGAGGTTGAGGTCCAGCTAACTGATAATATTTTAGATCAAGGGAAACACTTTGCTGTCACTTTTAAAAAATTTTCTAATTCTCCTTATTAGTCTAAAGGTCATACTTTTGAGCCTATGAGTGCAGGCAACACAGGAAATAAGGATCGAAAAAGCAATGAAAATTTTGGCATTACTAAAGGAGGACATAATAATAGTAATGTCTTAAAGGGACGCGAGAGTATATTTAAAGCTTCTGTAAACTCACGAGTTTCTTTAGCTGACTCTATGAAATAGGTGGCGAAGCTTATATCCTCTGACCTCTCGAACGAAGATAAAATGGGAGTGCTTGTTGAATCTAACCCTAGTGGATTGAACGATTCCCGATAGTAATGGTATGGTTCTTTACAATTTTTTATTAATTATGAATCTCTCGATTTTTTCTTAGAATTGTCAAGGATGCACCAATGCCAGATTTCCTCGCATTTTTCGTGGGTATACTATGGAGTATAGACCAAATATTATTAGCTTGTTCGAAAGTAGAGTTAGTGGGCCCAAGGCTGATAAAATTATTGCAAATTTGGGATTTCAATTTTCTCACCAAATGGAGGCTATTGGTTATGCTAGGGGCATTGGATTGGATGGAATAAGTCTGTTAAAGTTAAGATTATACGAAAACACCCCCAATTCATTATTACTCGGGTTTGGCTTAGTTCTTCGTCAAATTCGATTTCAATTAGGTTCATTTATGGAAGTCCTAATTGTCAGAAGCGGGAAAACTTTTCGTATGATTTGAGAGATACTATTCCTGTTGGGCAAACTCCTTGGATGGTGATCGGAGACTTTAATGCTATTCTTTCCACAAATGAGAAAATGGATGGCCTTTCGGCTGGCAAGAGATGCCCTCACTTTGGTAATTTTGTGAAATTGGCTAACCTTCATGATTTGGGGTTCAGGGGACCTCCCTTTACATGGCATAAGGGTAAATCTGTTTGAAAGATTGATTCGTGCATTGGGAAATGAGGCTTGGGTTAACTATTTTCCAAATAGCTTAATTACTCATCTTCTAAGGATTAAATCTGTTCACGGACCTCTTCTCTTCAGCCTCAATCCGAGTTTAAACTTTCCTAGGGGAAGACAATTTAGGTTCTTAACAGGCTGGGTTGAACACCTTGATTTTGATAATCTAGTGAAGAATCAGTGGGACTTTCAAGGGAATATGTCCGTTATAACATCCCAAATTAGGGCCTAGTCAGAACAGTGGTTTTGAGACCAAAAATCTAAGATAGAAATAATTGTTTTATGATTTTTATGAGGTCCATGATAGGTATACAGGCTTGTGAAAAAAATTTCATGAAGAAATTCTATGCATAAAATGTCCAATTGAACTTTAGGGACCAAAATGAAAAAGATGCAAAACTTGTATTCTAGAAGCTTTAAGCATGAAATTGTAATAGATTATTAATTAGAAGGACCTAATTAGCAATTTTTCTAATTTTTAAAAGTTTGGACAAAAATGGACATGCATAGGAAAAATTTGAAAGAAAGGCTTTAAGGGCATTTTAGTCATTTGGTAATTAAATGAATTACAAAGGGAAAAATCAAGTGAAAATGTTGTCCATCTTCTTCAAGGAGTGCCTAAAATTGAAAGGAGCCATAGCTAGGGTTTCCAAATTTTCCAAGCTTGATAGTAAGTCAATCCTAGCCCCGTTTTTAATGTTCTTTGCATTTATGAAATCCTTGAAGCTTAATCTATCTATTTCTACCCATATTTTGAGCTAGGATTTGTGTTCAAAATGTTACCCATGTGTGACATGCATGTTCTTTGGTGTTTTATGAGGGAATATATGAGTTTGATGTATGATGAACATCTTTTGTTAAATGATTTTGCATGAAAACACCTAAAAAGGACTAAATTGAAAGCAGTGTAAATTGAGTGATAAAAATCTATTTTGATGAGTAATGTGGGCTTTTATGAGTATAAGAAATATTTGGCTAGGCTTGGGTAGTAAAGGAAATGAGTACATTTCAATATGCAAGCCTAGAGACTAAATTGCAATTTTGTAAAAGTCTAGGGGTAAAACTATAATTTTTTCAAAATTGTGATTTATGGACTGAATTTGGCAATGTGATAATTAAATAAGTGTAATTTTCTATTATAGATCAAGAAAAATGGAGTCTGAACCTAAACCAAGAGAAAAGAAAGATTTTGGACTAAAACGTAAAGTTGGCAATATTTTGTGACCGAGGTAAGTTGTGTGTAAGTAATTCAACAATTTCATTATCGTGTATTTAATGCTTGATGTTATATGAAATATGTGTATATGCTCTAATGGAATTTGACTTGAAATGATTTAATAACAATTTGATGATAGCTTTGTAATTCAGAAATCCCGGGTGACCCTAAGGAATACTTAGGATTTGGATGTCACGAAACCATGGTTAACGAGATCTCGTGTAAGACCATGTCTGGGACATGGCATCGACGTTGATACGTAACCCCGTGTAAGACCATATCAGGGATATGGCTTCGGCATCGTTAAGTGATTTCGTATAAGACCATGTCTGGGACATGGCATAGATATGAAGTACCTTATAAGACCATGTCTAGGGCATGGCATCGGCAATGATTCGAGACTTCGTATAAGACCATATCTGGGATATGGCCCATGTAAGACCATGTCCGGGACATGGCTTTGGCACCCTATTTGATGTCTGATAATCTCGAACATCCTTCTATATTCCATGTGGTTCAACGGGTCATTCAAGATCAAGGTTAAGAGATGGAGAAATATGAATAAGCTATGAGTAGTACAGGTATGTACACAAGCCTCATGAGTATGGAATTTGATTCATGATGGAAAATTTAGCATGAGTAAGAAAGAGTAAGTTAAGTTGTGAAGTTCAATGACATTTATTATCGATTCTTATTATGTCCATTGTGTGTAAATTGATAATGTGGTGGTAATTAGTAGCATTTTTAACTCAAGAAATTTTATAATATATGTTGTTTATTAGTTACATACAACTAACTAAGCTTTACGCTTATAGCCTTTCTATTTTTCCCTTTTTCTTAGCATCACCAAGCTAGCTCGAAGATCATAGACGTCGGAGCTCAAGCCACACTATCAACAAATCTTGTGGGGTATATTTGGTTTAATACATTTAAGTATGGCATGTATAAGGGACTTATTATTTTTTTTATACGTTTCATATTGGTTGGCCAAAGTGATGGCCCATATTGGTATACTAATTTATTTTGTATATGGCCGTGAAGTATAGCTCACATTGATTATTGGGTTGTACTCCTAGATATTGATGCATGCATGAGACGTGTTGAAGTCTTTGAAGTGTGTGATGAGTTGGTTGTTGACAATGAATGATAAAATATGGAATCTATGCTTGATGGATGATTGATGTCACTTGGTCAAATTGTAGCATGGTTTAAAGTAAGGAAATGTTTTGAATGATTTTAGTAAGTTATGGAGACCCAAACAGGTATACTTTGGCATGTAATTGTCATGCATGAGTTAAACTATAGATGTTAAAGTAAACCATTTGTGCCATGATATTCACCATCGGCATATGAGAGTGTACATGTATTAGTGAGGGTGAAAAATGCCTTGGAAAATAACCTTAAAGCTGTCCACAGAGGTAGACACAGGGCCATGTATCTAGGTCGTGTGTGACACACGGTCAGCCCCATGGGCGTGTTGTCCTGCTATATGTCCCCTACACCCTAGTTTTGTAAGTTAGTATCCATGGTATTAAACATACGGGCAGAGACACGGCCGTGTGTCTCAACCGTGTGGAAGACATGGCATCAGAACATGGGCGTGTGCCCAAGCCGTGTGAAGTCAGCCCCTTAAAAGCAAAATTTTAATTTGCCACACGGCCTAGTACATGGGCGTGTGACTTGCCGTGTGACCTTTAAATAATGTTGACGTCATAAACAAAGAGTTACACAGGTTGAGGACACGGGCGTGTCCCAGCCACACGGGCGTGTGAGATCCACACGGCCTACCCACACAGGCGTGTGACTCTCCCAACTTGGAAAATTTTTCCTAAGTGTTGTAAAATTTTTAGAAACACCTAGTTTAGTCCGAACCACTTCTAATGCATTATTTGGGCCTAGTAGGCTCGTATTAGGGACATTATGATTGAATATGAATGTTTTATATTGAATATGAAAATGTATGAGTAGTTATGATTGTTTAATTGTTAAGTCCGATAATGCTCCGTAACCCTATTTTAGTGATGGATACGGGTTAGGGGTGTTACATTTATTGGTATCAGAACTACGGTTTAGTCGGTTCTAGGACTACGTAGCTAGTATAAGAGTCTAGATATACATGACCATACGTATATTATGATAGTGTGACAGCTCCTGACAATTCAAATTATGTTTTATATATATAGTAAATGGATCCCAAATGAGCAATTACTGACGATGTAAAAAGTAATGCGCCGACTGCCGCTCCAGGAGTAGCGCCTTTCAATTGTGGACCAGAGATCATTAGTCAGAGAGGAGAGGCTAGAGAAGCCTTCCTAAAGATGATGAATGGCTGGTACACTGAGTTTATTCAGACAAACCCGGGTTGAATCCTCACCCTCACTTATTCCTCAGCCTACCCTTGTAGCTCCCCAAGTTGGTTAGATGGTGAGAAGGGAAAGGCCTCCGATTGACAGAATTAGAAAGCAAGGAGCCAAAGAGTTCCGAGCTAATATAGATGATGATCCATAAAGAGTAGAATTTTGGCTCGAGAACACCATCTAGGTCTTTGATGAGTTGTCATGCACACCGAAAGAGTGCATGAAGTGCGTTGTATCGCTTCTAGGAGATTTAGCCTACCAGTGGTGGAATACTCTCGTGTCGGTTGTGCCAAGAGAGAAAATCACTTGGGATTTCTTCCAAGAGGATTTTCGCAAGAAGTACATTAGTCAAAGGTTTATAGACCAAAAGAGAAATGAGTTCCTCGAGTTGAAGCAGGGTAAGATGACAGTTACTAAATATGAGCGTGAGTTTGTGAGGCTTAGTACATACGCTCGGGAATGTGTATCTACTGAGGCCATCATGTGTAAAAGATTTGAAGATGGGTTAAACGAAGATATCCGATTGTTGGTTGGTATCCTTGAGCTAAAGGAGTTTGTAGTGCTGGTTGAGAGAGCATGCAAGGTCGAAGAATTGGCTAAAGAGAAGTGGAAAGATGATTTGGAGTCTCGAGACTCGAGGAAGAGGCAACTAGGTAAAACTTTTCAATCTTCATCCAAAAAGTCGAGAGAGTTCACTACTTGATCTAATGCTTCTGTTGGGTATTAAAGCAAGAATCGGGGTAAACAGAATGCGATTTTGAAAGCTCGGACCACTTCAATAGCTAGTGTTGGGAATGCCCGACCCAATAGACCGAAATGTCCCCAATGTGGGAGACATCACCCTGGCGAGTGTCAAAGGGGTGATAAGACTTGTTTTAAGTGTGGTTCCCCTGATTACTTTATTAGGGATTGTCCCAAGAGGACAAAAAGAGGAAATTTTCAAGGAACAAGATTAGATAGCACTACTAATAAGGGGAGACCTTAGAAGAATCCGGGTAGTGGAACGAGTAGTAAGGGTGCACCTAGAGAGTCTGCTGTGAGACCTGAGGGCAAGGCACCTACAAGGACCTAAACCATTCGCACTCGCGAAGAGGCCTCATCTCCTGATGTGATTACGGGTACATTTTCTATCTATAATACTACTGTTGTTGCTTTGATTGATCTGGGGTCTACCCATTCGTATATTTGCATGAAATTGGTGTCTAATATAACTTGCTTTTTGAATCTATTGAATTTCATGATAAAAGTGTCAAACCCGTTAGATAAGTATGTGTTAGTTGATAAAGTGTGTAAGAAATGCCCTTTAATGATTAGGGGTCATTGTTTTTCGGCTAATCTTATGCTATTACCATTTGAAGAATTTGATGTAATTCTTGGTATGGATTGGTTGACCGCTCATGATGTGGTAGTGAATTGTGGAAGAAATATTATCGAACTAAAATATGAGAATGGTAATGTTCTTTGAGTTGAACCAGGTGAACTAAATAGAATGCCCATAGTGATTTCTTCCATGTCTGCTCGGATATGCATAAGGAACGGTTATGAAGCTTACCTTGCCTTTGTATTGCACACTAAAGAGTCTGAATCAAATATTGAGTCGGTACCAATAGTATGTGAGTATCCGGATGTGTTTCAGAAGAATTGCCTGGGTTACCTCCTATTAGGGAAATAGAGTTTGGCATCGATTTGCTTTCTGGCACTGCACCTATTTTGATTGCCCCATATAGGATGGCCCCGGCGGAATTAAAAGAGTTGAAAGTTTAGTTACAGGAGTTGACTGACAAGGTTTCACGAGACTGAGTTTTTCACATTGGGGTGCTCCCGTGTTATTTATGAAGAAGAAAGATGGTTCGATGAGGCTATGTATAGTTTATCAACAGTTCAACAAGGTGACAATAAAGAACAAGTATCCTTTGCTAAGGATTAATGATCTATTTGATCAGTTGAAGGGAGCCATGGTATTTTCAAATATAGACCTGAGGTCTGGCTACTATCAGTTGTGGGTCAAGGAGTCAGATGTACCGAAAACAGCATTTCGGACGAGGTATGGTCACTATGAGTTCCTTGTCATGCCTTTTGGGCTAACCAATGCTCTCGCCATATTTATGGATTTAATGAACAGAATATTTCGACCTTATCTAGATAAATTTGTTGTGATGTTTATTGATGACATATTGATTTATTCCCGTAATGAGACCGAACATGCTGAGCATTTAAGGATGGTTTTGCAAACTTTAAGAGAGAAGCAGTTATATGCTAAGTTTAGTAAAAGTGAATTTTGGCTTCTCGAAGTCAGTTTTTTAGGACATATTGTTTCGGGAGACGGTATTAGAGTTGACCCGAGTAAGATTTCAACCATTATTGATTAGAAACCACCGAGGAATGTGACAGAGGTTAGAAGCTTTTTAGGCTTGGCCGGTTATTACAGACGGTTTGTGAAATGGTTTTCAATGATTGCTACTCTAATGACGAGGCTATTACAAAAGGATGTTAAGTTCAAGTGGACAGAAAAGTGCCAACAGAGTTTCGAGAAACTGAAAGCGTTGTTCACCGAGGCTCTAGTGCTAGTTCAACCTAAGTCGGGAAAGGAGCTTGTGATTTTTAATGATGCATCCTTGAATGGATTAGGGTGTGTACTTATGCGAGAAGGCAAAGTGATAGCCTATGCATCTAGACAACTGAAACCGCATGAGAAAAATTACCAGACACATAACTTGGAACTAGCCACCATTGTGTTTGCACTGAAGATTTGGAGACATCATTTGTATGGTGAGACATATTGAGTATTCACTGATCACAAGAGTTTGAAATACCTGATGACTCAAAGGACTTAAATCTAAGGCAATGGAGATGGCTAGAGTTGATAAAAGATTATGAGTTAGTAATAGACTATCATCCGGGAAAGGCGAATGTAGTCGCCGATGCCCAAACTAAAAATTACTTATTTGCTTTAAGAGCCATAGGTACGCGGTTAGCTTTATCAGAGGATGGTGCGGTCGTAGTAGAGTTGAGAGCTAGACCAATATTTCTCCAAGAGATTCGGGAAACTCAGAATAGTGATGAGGATTTACAAGCTAAGAGAGCCCAGTACGAGTTAAGCACTAGATCTGATTTTAGGATTAGTTTCGATGGTTACTTGGTGTTTCGAGATAGGATTTGTATTCCTAAGGATGCTGAGTTGATTCATAAGATTTTGTATGAGGCACAAAATGGTCGTCTATCAGTACACCCTGTTATTATTAAAATGTATAACGACTTAGAGAAAATATATTGGTGGAATGGTATAAAAAGGGATATTTCTGAGTTTGTTGCGAGATGCCTAATTTGTCAGCAAGTGAAAGCTAAGCACTAGGTGCCCTCAGGTTTACTTCAGCCTATTTTTGTTCCCAAATGGAAATGAGACCGAATTCTATGGATTTTGTGATAGGTTTACCATTGACACCAAGAAAGAAAGATGTCGTTTGGGTTATAGTTGATAGGTTGACTAAATCGGCTCATTTTATACCAGTACGCACTGACTTTTCACTGAATAAGTTGTCTGAGTTTTATATTTCTGAAATTGTGAGAGTTCATAGAGTTCCCATATCGACTATATCGAATAGAGATCCAAGGTTTACCTCGTGATTTTGGAGAAAATTGCAAGAAGCTTTAGGCACAAGACTGAATTTTAGTACCGCATTTCACCTAGAAACCGACGGCCAATCCGAGAGAGTGATTTAAACCTTGGAAGACATGTTGAGATGTTGTGTTTTAGAATTCCAGAGTAGTTGGGAAAAGTACTTACCTTTGGTTGAGTTTGCCTATAACAATAGTTTCCAGACGAGTTTAAAAATGGCACCTTATGAGGCATTGTATGGCTGGAAGTGTCGAACTCCCTTATATTGGATAGAACTCAAAGAAAATTAGATTCACGGGGTTGACTTGGTCAAAGAAACCGAAGACAAGGTAAAAGTGATTAGATATTGTTTGAGGGCAGCATCGAAAAGGCAAAGGTCTTACGCAGATTTAAAAAGAAAAGAAACTGAATATCAAGTGGGTGATAAAGTATTTCTGAAAGTATCTCCATGGAAAAAGGTTCTGAGATTCGGCAGGAAAGGCAAGTTGAGTCCTCGTTTCATAAGACCTTATGAAATCACCGAAAGGATAGAACTGGTAGCTTATCGGTTAGCTTTTCCGTCTGAGTTGTAAAAGATCCATGATGTGTTCAATGTGTCTATGTTGTGCTCTTATAGATCAGACCCCTCTCAGGTGATTTCACCGACAAAGGTTGAGGTCGAACCGGATATGTCTTATTGTGAAGAGCTAATCAAGATTTTGGCTCAGGAAGTCAAGCAGTTAAGAAAGAAGAATATTGCCTTAGTGAAAGTGTTATGGCATAGACATGGGTTAGAAGAGGCTACATGGGAGCCGAAGGAGACCATGAGAAACAAATACCCGCACTTATTTACCAGTAAGATTTTCGGGG
Source organism: Gossypium arboreum (assembly GCF_025698485.1). Classification (NCBI taxonomy): domain Eukaryota; kingdom Viridiplantae; phylum Streptophyta; class Magnoliopsida; order Malvales; family Malvaceae; genus Gossypium; species Gossypium arboreum. The sequence goes on along the minus strand of NC_069072.1, from coordinate 105,445,582 downwards.
ACGAAAATCCCTAAGGGGGAGAATTGTAACATCCCAAATTAGGGCCTAGTCAGAACAGTGATTTTGAGACCAAAAATCTGAGATAGAAATAATTGTTTTATGATTTTTATGAGGTCCAGGATAGGCATACATTCTTGTGAAAAAAATTTCATGAAGAAATTCTATGCATAAAATGTCCAATTGAACTTTAGGGACCAAAATGAAAAAGATGCAAAACTTGTGTTCTAGAAGCTTTAAGCATGAAATTACAATAGATTATTAATTAGAAGGACCTAATTAGCAATTTGTCCAATTTTTAAAAGTTTGGACAAAAATGGACATGCATAGGAAAAATTTGAAAGAAAGGCTTTAGGGGCATTTTAGTCATTTGGTAATTAAATGAATTACAAAGGGAAAAATCAAGTGAAAATGTTGTCCATCTTCTTCAAGGAGTGCCTAAAATTGAAAGGAGCCATAGCTAGGGTTTCCAAATTTTCCAAGCTTGATAGTAAGTCAATCCTAGCCCCGTTTTTAATGTTCTTTGCATTTCTGAAATCCTTGAAGCTTAATCTATCTATTTCTACCCATATTTTGAGCTAGGATTTGTGTTCAAAATGTTACCCATGTGTGACATGCATGTTCTTTGATGTTTTATGAAGGAATATGTGAGTTTGATGTATGATGAACATCTTTTGTTAAATGATTTTGCATGAAAACACCTAAAAAGGACTAAATTGAAAACAGTGTAAATTGAGTTATAAAAATCTATTTTGATGAGTAATGTGGGCTTTTATGAGTATAAGAAATATTTGGCTAGGCTTGGGTAGTAAAGGAAATGAGTACATTTCATATGCGAGCCTAGGGACTAAATTGCAATTTTGTAAAAGTCTAGGGGCAAAACTATAATTGTTTCAAAATTGTGATTTATGGACTGAATTTGGCAATATGATAATTAAATAAGTGTAATTTTCTATTATAGATCAAGAAAAATGGAGTCCGAACCTAAACCAAGGGAAAAGAAAGATTTTGGACTAAAACGTAAAGTTGACAATATTTTGTGACCGAGGTAAGTTGTGTGTAAGTAATTCAACAATTTCATTATCTTGTATTTAATGCTTGATGTTATATGAAATATGTGTATATGCTCTAATGGAATTTGACTTGAAATGATTTAATAACAATTTGATATAGTTTTTTATCTCAAAAATCCCGGGTGACCCTAAGGAATACTTAGGATTTGGATGTCACGAAACCATGGTTAACGAGATCCCGTGTAAGACCATGTCTGGGACATGGCATCGACGTTGATACGTAACCCCGTGTAAGACCATATCAGTGATATGGCTTCGGCATCGTTAAGTGATTTCATATAAGACCATATCTGGGACATGGCATAGATATGAAGTACCTTATAAGACCATGTCTAGGGCATGGCACCGACAATGAATCGAGACTTCGTATAAGACCGTATTTGGGATATGGCATCGATGTGTGGTCCCATGTAAGACCATGTCCGGGACATGGCTTTGGCACCCTGTTTGGTGTATGATAATCCCAAACGTCCTTCCGTATTCTAAATGGTTCAACGGGTCATTCAAGATCAAGGTTAAGAGATGGAGAAATATGAATAAGCTATGAGTAGTACAGGTATGTACATAAGCCTTATGAGTATGGAATTTGATTCATGATGGAAAATTTAGCATGAGTAAGAAAGAGTAAGTTAAGTTGTGAAGTTCAATAACATTTATTGCCGATTCTTATTATGTCCATTGTGTGTAAATTGATAATGTGGTGGTAATCAGTAGCATTTTTAACTCAAGAAATTGTATGATCTATGTTGTTTATTAGTTACATACAACTTACTAAGCTTTATGCTTACCCCCTTTCTCTTTTTCCCTTTTTCTTAGCATCGCCAAGCTAGCTTGAGGATCGTAGACGTCAAAGCTCAAGTCACACTATCAACAAGTCTTTTAGGGTATATTTGGTTTAATATATTTAAGTATGGCATGTATAGGGCACTTAGTATTTTGTTATACGTGTCATATTGGTTGGCCAAAGTGATGGCCCATATTGGTATACTAATTCATTTTGTATATGGCCATGAAGTATGGCTCACATTGATTATTGGGTTATACTCCTAGATATTGATGCATGCATGAGATATGTTGAAGTCTTTGAAGTGTGTGATGAGTTGGTTGTTGAAAATGAATGATAAAATATGAAATCTATGCTTGATGGATGATTGATGTCACTTGGTTAGGTTATAGCATGGTTTAAAGTAAGAAAATGTTTTGAATGATTTTAGTAAGTTATAGAGACCCAAACATGTATACTTTGGCATGTAATTGTCACACATGAGTTAAACTATGGATGTTTAAGTAAACCATTTATGCCATGATAGTCACCATCGGCATATCAGAGTGTACATGTGTTAGTGAGGGTGAAAAAGGAATTGAAAAATAGCCTCAAAGTTGTCCACAGGGGTAGACACAAGAGCATGTCCTTATTCGTAAGATTCAGAATCTTGAGTAGTTTGCACAGTTTCGCCCTATAAGCTTTTGCCCTGTCCTCTACAAATTGGTTAACCATTTTAAGATTATATTCCCAAAAATTATTGTGCAGGAACAGGTGGGGTTTATTGCTAGATGTAATATTACCGACAATATTGTCATTGCACAATAGGTAATCCATTCAATGAAGAGCAGCAAGAGTCGGAAGTGGATGGCGATAAAAATTGATTTGTTCGATGGGATTTTATTGATGTTTCACTCCAAGCGGTAGGATCCCTAGTTATCTCAGAAATGTTATTGTTTCTGCTATTTCTAACTCTACCATGCAGGTTTTGTGGAATAGAGTCCTAACGACTAAATTTAGACCTGTTAGGGGAATTAGGCAAGGTTGTCCTCTTTCTCCCTACCTTTTTGAACTTTGTATGGAATGGTTAAGGTATTCTATTAATTTGGCTTTGTCCAAAGGGATTTGGAAACCTATACAGTTATCTTGCTCAAGGCTGACTCTTTTGCACCTCTTCTTTGCCGATGATCTTGTGATTTTTTTGTAGAGCGGATGAACAACATAGAAGGATTTTAAAAGAAATTTTGAATGACTTCTGTGAGCTTTCAGGACATAAGGTTAATCCTAGGAAAACTAACATTTTCTTCTCCAAAGGAGTTGAGGAGTCCATGGTTGATCGGCTCAGTAATTTACTTAGTTTCAAAAAGGTGGATGACCTTGGGCGATATCTCGGAATCCCTCTTTTCCATAAGAGAGTCACTAATAGTACTCTTCATTTTGTGATTGAGAAAGTTCGTATGAAGCTTCAAAGCTGGGATGCTTGTCAGCTCTCTTTTGCAGGTCAAGTCACTCTTGTGCAGTTAATTCTTCTAGCCATTCCCAGCTATTTCATGCAATATATAATGATTCCTAAGCAGATTTGCGATGAGATTGAATGTCTAGTGAGGCGTTTTATTTGGGGGACCTCTGATGGCAAGAAAAAGATGTCGTTAGTTGGTTAGGACTCAATCTACCAACCCAAGTGGTGTGGAGGTCTTGGCATAAGACAACTAAGGGATCAAAACATTTCTTTCTTGCTTAAACTTGGTTATAAATTGGTTTCAAATGATGAAGCTCTCTGGGTTCGTGTTCTCAAGTCTAAGTATAGGATAAACATTTCCTTACCTGCTAGTATAGCGAAGGTGAAATGTTCTTTTCTTTGGAAGTCGTTATCAAAAGTATGGACCCTTTTACATGAAAATCTGATATGGTCTGTCAATGATGGTAATAAAATTCACTGTTGGAAAGACTAGTGGATTCCTAGTGTTGGACCTTTGATTAATTATTTACCTGCTTATGCTAATATTAATACTAATTGTTTGCTTAGTGATTTGGTCACAGGAGAAGGCAATTGAAATATTAATTTTTTTTTTTTGCAGGCTTGGCTACCAGAGGAGATTATTCCCCACATTATGGGAATTCCTCCTCCTCATCCAACTGAAGGACCAGATAGGTTGTCTTGGCGACATACTTCAACCGGAGCTTTCTCTGTTAAAAGTACTTATAAGGCGCTAAAAGAGGATTCTTGGAACTCTAGAGACGAATTATAGAAGAGAACATGGAAAATTCTAGGTCCGTAAAGAGTTTGCTTTTTTTTTTGTACAGTGTTAAAGTAGAGACTCCTCACCAACGTGGAAAGAGTGAGGCGTGGTTTAGTGGTCGATGCCTCTTGTTTGATTTGTGGACATGCTTCTGAGGACATTCTGCACATTATTAAAGATTGTAATGTGGCTAAGGAAGTCTGGAAACAGGTTGTTCCGAGAAACCAGCAAACCCTTTTTTTCCCTTACTCTCTGTACGATTGGAATTCTTTTAATTTACAAGATACTTCGATGCTTCATGGTGGGGAAATTAGCTAGGCTTGCCTTTTTGGGTTATTAGCTTGGCGTCTATGGAAGAATCGTAATCTGTCCATTTTTTAAAGGAAGTCATGGAGTTCCATTGAAATCATTAAAGTCTCCATGTGCTGGGCTAAACATGTGACTCTGGAGTCTAGAAATGGCTTGAGTGATAATATTGTTCCATTCCATAAGGAGCCTACACCCAAGGATTGGATTGTTCTTAATGAAGATGGTGTTGTTTCAAGAACATCACGAAGAGCAACTGCTAGAGGAGTGGTACGGGATAGTACTAGCAATTGGGTAATGGGTTATAACCAATTCCTAGGGAATTGTTCAATTTTTGACGTAGAACTATGGGGCATTCTGGATGGCTTAAAACTCATTCAACGTAGAGGTCATAACAACGAGATTATTCATTCTGATAGTTTGGAGTTAGTCAAAGTTATTCATGAAAATGTTTCGAAGAGCTCAACCTCTGCTTTGATCAGGAGAATACACCGGATTTTGTCCCAAGAAAGCCAATGGATTCTACGATACATTCCCAGGGAAGATAATAAATGCGCAGACTATCTTTCTAAATTGGCTTTTGAAAGAGAGAAGGATTTACGACTGTTTGAGTCTCCCCCAGATGACGTGTTAGATTTCTTTAAGTCTGATAAAGAGAGGACCATTGCACCTCTCGAATATTTCTTGTAATTTAACTTTGTTATATTTTCTTTTTCACCAAAAAATAAATAAATAAAAGCATCATCATATTTATGTTGATTTTTAAGGGCTTCACATCCCATATTTATGATATAAGCCCTTCAACTTTTAATTAGTTTTAATTATATTTGTACATTAATTGAATAATTGCAATCAAGTCTTTTCGTTTTTCTCAATAATTTTTAAACTACTTTCGCAATTTTAATTTACATCATTAATCCTTCCACTTTGAATTTTGTGTTAACTAGATTTGAGACCTTTATATAATTGTTTCTATAACTTTTTTTCTATTTTTAAAGAATAATTAATAATTATTTTAGAAATTTATACTTTTTAGAAAATACACCCTTTGTATTTCAATTCATTTTAAATTACATGTTTTTCTTGAAATTAAATGTAATTTCTTTACTAATATTTTAAAATCAATTTACACTCTTTACATATATTAAAATTATTACACACTACAAAATTTAATTTATATAACACAAATTTGACCTTTTATATTGATTTGTTTTATATTTTTACTTCTTGCACCAAATTGATTCAAGCATTTTTATTTTTTTGCGAATAAAAGATACACCATTAAGATACATATAATATATATTTCTCAAAATCGTTTTATTTTCATTTCTTAAAGATTATATAAAATGTATTTAAAACATTATAAAATAACTATATTTTTTATTATAGTTAAGCGGAACTATATTTAATTTAAATAAAAATATTAAGAATTTTGAGTTTATTTTTAAAATTAATATTTTTTAAAAACTACATTATAAAAAATAATTATATGCTTTTAAATTGATACATACAACCCTTCTGTTCATCGTACACGTATACAAACTAATAAAAATAATGTAAGATTATAAATAAAAATTGTAAACTTACAATTGCAACAGTTATTTTAATAATTACAACTATTTTAATTGTTCTAACAATATCCCTTTTTGTATTTTTATTAAACAACCAATTGCTCATACAACAAATAATAAGTAAAGGAAACTAGATCAATCACTAACATAAATGAAGCCAAATCAAGTTGGACTTAAAAAATAACATTAAACCAACCAATTGCTTGTTACATACTAGACGCATTAGATAAGTCATCAAGCATCAAAACTCAAAAGATTAAACCAATTGTGTTCAAGCATACCAAGCTTCTGGATGTGGTGAAGAGCTGATCTTTTTAGCCTTTTCCTCTCTTTTTTTCCTCAAAAAGCTAGCTCAAATCGATCAGCGCCGTCAAATCGAAGTCTGATTCACTTAGCCACCATTGGTGGCTATTTTGAGGTTCTCATGCTTCTTTTGAACAAGGGGCTAATGTTGATGCCCTCATGAAAGATGGCAACAATGCGTTACACCTCACGGTTGAGAATAGAAACGGAGTTTACACACATTTGTTATTAGCTAACAGTGTCGTTCTCGGTGTTCGAAATACTCAAGATGAACAAGGGGCTAATGTTGATGCCCTCACGAAAGATGGCAACAATGCGTTACACCTCACGGTTGAGAATAGAAACGGAGTTTACACACATTTGTTATTAGCTAACAGTGTTGTTCTCGGTGTTCGAAATACTCAAGATGAAGATTTCTTACCTTTTTTTAAGTAATTTTCTTAATTTTAAAATTTTTAAAAATAATTTTAAAATATATTTGAAGTTCTACAATTCTTCATAATTTTTTTTAAAATGTATTATATTTATTTGTTGATGTGACATATAAAACAAAACAAGTAATTTAGTATGTGCAACAAGCACATTAGTTTTTTCATTTAAATCTAATTAATTTAACCAAAATATGAAAAATAAATGGTCTTAATTGCTTTAGAAAAAAAGAATATAATGAATTAGGTAGGAATTTTGGGTTAATACCAAAGTTTAAATGTTGAAGTGACTACAAGTAATTGGTCCCAATAATAATTACTCTCATGAACTTAATAGAATGTATACACGTATAGGACTAAAATATTTTGACTAGGAAATAAACCAAAACTAATCCCGTTAAGTATGGAGAGTGATATTCCAAGTAAGAGAAGATTTGGAAGTATTTAAGAGAGATTTGATTCTTTCTTCCCTTATTTATCTTTATAATTCAGGTATGATATCTTTAGCTTCTTTTTTCTTCTTCTCTCTTATTCTTTAAATCTCAGTAGAAGATTGTTTTATTTTTTCATGGATGAAAACAAGAATTTTATGTTGGGGGTTTGGATACAACAAAATCGATTTCTGAAAAGAAATTTAATTTTAGCATATTAGAGTATTTAAGATGTTGGTATCAAATTATAAACCAATATTGCTGTTTTCAGAAAATTTCAGAAGGTTAATTCCTATCAAAATATTCATGGATCATAATTTGTTTGTTATCTTAAGCGAAACCCAAAAAAACATAGTTAGTTCCAAAAGGGGCATTAGATACTTGACTAAAGATGCTAGTTTTTTAATGAGCACAACTGCAATTTTGTTGTCTAGTTTGATAAATGATTTTATGCACATTATAAATTGGATCAAAGCTAATATCAATGTTTCTTTAGTTGGTCACGTATGTTCAATCTCTAAGTTTTGTTGGTTTTCTTTTTACTTCTTTCTAGATATCGTGGGTTTGGTGGCAACCATGGATTCATTCAAAGGACAAGGAGGCATTCAGATGCTGCTAACAGCGGAGCAAGAAGCTCAGCACATTGTTTCAAGTGCTAGAAACCGTAGGAAAACTATCTAAAATGCTTAACATCACATTTTAGATCCCAAACCCAAACTGGATGATTGCTTGAGTACCTAATTTTGTTATTTTCTTTCAGCTTTTTTGTATGTTTTCCATACATCAATTTGGATGTTGATTTTTCATTTAAATTATGCCATTGCTCAGTGAAGATGGCCAGGCTAAAGCAAGCCAAAGAAGAAGCTGAAAAGGATGTTGCCCTCTTCCGCTCCCAAATGGAAACTGAATACCAGAAGAAAATCTCTGAGGTACATATAAGTATAATTATATTATTTTATATTCATATATATAAAACTTGTAAAATAATGTTTTATATGTTGTAGTACTTGTTACAATATTATCTTTTTCAATCATATTGTTTAGTCAAGTGGAAGCTCTGATAATACTGTGAAGCGACTTGAAGAGGAAACTCACAAAAAGATTAAAGCATTGACTAAATCAACCTCGATAGTATCAAAAGAAATAATTGAAATGCTCATGAAACACGTTACAAGTGTGAAGATTTGATACATGAGGTATGCCTATCTTATGTCTTCTCTTGTAACTTTGCTTAATATATGGAATAGCACTTTCAATTTTTAACTATCTTATTGCGAATGGTATTGACTTCTTTATGTTGAAAGGTTTTTACTTCTCTTGCAACTAAAATGAATTGAATAGAAATTTCAAAATTATTTTTATTTTACTATATAAACACGAAAGAAGCCAGCTCTTTTCATCCACGAGTCTTAGAGATGGGACTGCCCAATACTTTCTTATTTCTCAGCAACAACTACTAGTACTAATAATAACACCATGCTTAAATTACTTATAATTTGCTATAATCTTTAAAGTGAAAATTATTGGACCTTTAAATACATTTGAATTCCTATTCTTCAAGTTGTTGCAATAACAATGTTATTAATTAAGTTAAAACTAGGTCGATAATATAATTGAATGTTATTTGAGAGAATGTGTATTTGTGTGTAAATCAGAACTTACTATTGAGATTATCACACATATTATCAAAATTTGACACTCTTGATAAAATCTTAAGGAAAAGTTGTTCAACCAAACATAGTAATCTAATGACAAAATCTTATATATCTACTCGTAATTTAAAAACTTTATTAAGATTGCATGTAGCATGCTTTTGAAAATTACTTTTAAAGTCATAAAATTAGAAGTAATTTCTAAATTGAGAAAAAGTACTTTTGAAAAATTAAAATATTGGTTTTTGACTTTTAAAAATCACTTTTGAACTAAATTATCTACTTTCTCTCGACAAAGGTAAGTTATTTTCATTTTCATTTTAGAATTTATTTAAAATGTATAACATTATATATTTGGATTTATAAGGTTATGTTTATATGTAAATTTAATGCTACAAACAATTTATATTAATTCTTCTAAAAGTATTTAAAATTTATATTTCAGTATATTAAAATATTAATAATGAGTTACAGTAAATTATTTATTGTATTTTTATTATAATGTAAGTTGATATATTTCATATAGTATATATTAGCCATTTTAAATATCATTTATTTTACTTTACAATATCATGTTTAAAAAAACATTTTATCTTCTAAAAAGTATTTTTTGAGAATTAGTTAAACACTTAAATTTTGAGCCAAAATTTTTCAAACACATTTTCATAGTAGTTTTCAAAATAATGATAAACTAAAGTTAAATAATTTTCATCTCTTAATTGATATTGTAATTTTCAATAGTCTATGCAATACATGCTGTGATTAACTTTTTATATTCGCATATTCATGGTATGCACATATACTGATAGAAACTTAATCTTATATTTCAGTATGCAATATGAAGTTAGACAAGCATTGAAGACTGCGACAAATGAAGGAAGAATCTGGTCTTATAAGCATCTGATGTTTTCAATTCTAATAATGGTGTCAAGAACCCTAATTTTTTTTTATTTGTCTTTGAGGATGATTTAGTTTTCTAAGATTTGCAACCTTTTCTGCCTCAACCACAACTGAGAAGTTTGGTTTATTGTTCTCTAGTTGTAAGCAAATTTTCGCACTAAAAACCTTCTATCTAGTTAATAAATGCTTTAAATTTTCATATTCTAATTTGAAACTAGAAAACTAGCAATCAAGAAACAACCCCACAAGCATTACCAATGAGAGGTTAAAAAGAATTGATATTATTTATAAATGCATGATGTTGAGTGTTTTTGATGTGTATTCTCTTAGTAGGGAGAATCAAGTTATATTATATAATAAATTACATACATTAAATTTACGATAAAATTTACAAAAAGTGGCGCTCTCTTTTTCTTTTTTATGTTTTAATTATCCATTAACTTTTTATAAAATGTAATTAAAGATGTATCCTTAAAATTTAAAATAAAAATAATTTATCTTTTAAAAATTACTATAGATATATCAGTAAATATTCAAATATTTAAAATTTAAAAATACTGCTAAAATTTTAAAATTTAAAATATATTTTCTCTAGAAATAAAAAAATATATATTTGAAATTTTATATGAAGTTAAAATATTTTAAACAGTAATATATTTTAAAATTATAATAATGTTAAAAACTTAAAAAAATATATATTTACTAATTACATACTTTTTTTAACATATTATTATTTGGAACTTGCTACATTAAAGGGTGAGTCTTTTTTAAAAAAAAAAAACTATACTTAGAGCAGTGCAGAATTATTGAATAGTATTATCACTTATTCAAGTATTTATTTATAAAATAAATAATTGTATCCTTTTATATTATATTGAAGTATCTACTTTTGTATCTTTCATAATAATATAACTTATAAATTTTAATATATTTTATAGAATGATTTTTACATCATTCATAAAAATTATAACAAGCTTACAAAATGATTTAACGGGTAAAAAATTTATATCATACCATTAATCATATATTTACATATTATAACAGTTTCCTCTTTCAATTTTTCATCTCATAATCAAAATTAAAGAATTAATTATATTTATAATATTATAAATATATTATATTTTAAAATTTTATATGCATAATCGATTCATGCATCCCACGTTGTAAGAAAATTAGTATGTATATATGTATGTTTAAAGTAAAATAAAACTTGTTGGAAATACTTATAAAATGTATTTATATTGAAAAAAGTTTAAAATGGCTAGATTGTGTTTGTACAAGTTCTTTTTATCCAACATTGGCTTCATTGACGATAAATAACTTACTATTAAATTATTAAATTTAAATATTATATATGATATCAATATCGCAAACAATATATGTTTGGTATAATGAAATAAAAATTTCAACTTAAAATATCACATGTAAAATTTTAATTTTACAAAAAATAAAATAGGTCTAACACCATTCCATATTACAAAAGATTACATGCATTGAATACATTAAAACGTAACGTTTGTGTTAAATAATTATTACAAGTTGTTGAGAATCAAATTGCTCAAGTGGTATTAAGGTGGTGAGCACTCTTTTAATAATCAAATCAAAAATAGTGAACAAACAAAAAGAAAAAGGTTTTTTTTTTATGCGATTCGATTATTCTATATTTGCGGAACCTAACTCGGTGAGAAATATTTACTCTCTTCAACAATTACAAAGTGGACTTATACGATCACATATCATGTGATAATTTCCCTCACCCTTGTACTTTGAAGACTCGATACTCTCACCACTAAATTCATCCCTTATGAATTCAACAAGTAAAACCACAACACAAGGTTTTACTATCAAAATTTCACTCATACAATAAGGTTCTCACAACAATAGATAAAGTGCTTAATTCTCTTTATACATTTACCTATGCAAGTCTCTTAATTATATAAATTTTATTTCAAGACTTGCTTACATATGAAGATCTATATCAATCCTGCTAATATAATAAAAAGTTAAGTTAAATACATTATAATAATAACAAACAATGTAAATATGGACTCTTGGCAGCTTAACAATAAAAATCAAATTCCAATCCAAAGTCCACAATCAAAGGGATTGTCTTGGATAATTTTGAATCAATCCAATCACCAATATATGATTCTTCAAGTGATTGATCTTCCATAATGAGCTAAATATCAACCATATGATCAACATAACTCATATAAACCATTCAATAAATTGCCAACACCTTAAATATGAAAATTGCCACCATATAGATTTGGTAACTAGAGAGGGGACACTGCCTTTGGCACGAAATTGCCAATTTCATATTTTAAAATAGTAATGATTTAATTTATTTTTATTAATTTTTATTTTATGAATATATTATAAGTGTAACTTGTTATCTACTTGTCACAACTTACATTACAACAAGTCTTGATAGTTTTATGTTATTTATTATTGACAATATTTTACATGTGTTTTATGATATAAGATATAGTAAATTTAATACTAAAATAAATGTGTAATAAAAAAAGGATAATTTAATTGTTAAAAGGGAAGTAGAATATATTATAGTCCAAAAGTCTAGAGATTATCTTTCCTTTTTTTAAGAAGATATGAGATTGAGAATATATGGATTGGACTTTATATGTAATATATCTTCAATCATTATTATCAACAAATTGAGGATAATTGATATGGACAACTCATTCAAGATTAGAATTGGTCATATTGAGCTGGACGAAGTTACGTTCCAAAAGCTTATGTATTGGGGCTTTATTTCTCTTTGGAAGATAAAGAACTTAATGTGCACATTCTCGTCCATTACAAAAACTTTATTGAGTGCAAATTCATGAAATTAAAATTGTTCTATTAATTAGTTTCTTATGCTTTCTTGAGGAAATGCTTATTTTGGTGAAGGAGTTCATTCTAAATGTACGATAAAGAGGTTGCAACAATCAAGTGATTGGCTAGCTTAAATCATAGCTTGTATTGTGAGTTTATTCTGGATTCCTCACTACACAAGGCCTAGCAAATGTAGGTTGATACTAAACTAACCAACATATGCTTGTGTTCATTTATTCAAATTATATTTTTATCTACTAGTTCCATCGCTAGTTATTATTGCATGAGTAACAACCTAGCAACCTTAACATTTCCAATTGGTAATAAATTCTTACACCAAACGAATTTGGTTGGATCCTACTCTTGTTTTTTGAATTATAGAGAATGCAAAGGAAGAAAGCTCAATATACTAACCCCTATATTAAATGAATCTAACTATGCATATTGAAAAACTCGTATGAAATTATTTATTAATCCGTAGATAAAATGGCATGGAGAGTTTTTTTTGTTTTTTTGGTTGATTACGAACCACCTGAAACTTCTAATGTTGATGGTACTTGCACGGTAAAATATGAGATAAAGTGATTCACTAAAGAAGATAAATCTTCCAACTATAATTCAAAAACCCTAAACTTCATTTGTAATGGATTCAACTCGTAGGATTTTATATACATCTCCAACTGTATTTCTACACATGAAGCTTGGAAAATTCTCGAGACCATTTACGAGGGAATCACTAGAGTAAAGAGATCAAAGTTGCAAATGCTAATCACCGTATTTGAGAATTTAAGAATGTTTGAAACATTATCTAAATTTTATGCAATGTATTTAATCAAGCATCTGCTCTTAACGTGAAGTACTCAAATGCAAAATTGGTCAGATAGTTGTTACAATCATGGCCAAAAAGATTCTTAATTAAAGTCACAGCCATCGAGGAGACCAAAGACAAACACATAGTGAGACTAGAAAAGCTTATAGGGTCCCTTCAAAAAAATATAAGAAATGATATCCAACACAATATTTTTGCTAAAAGTTGTCTAAAGCAAACAAATATAGGAAATAATGCTCATTTGTAGTGTGTGTAGTACCCCTTACCTAGTTGAATGACTGACGTAGATAAGTGATGTCACACTAACATGTTATTTGCAATTACCAAGTTTCTTTTTATAATAATCATATTTAACCAATTCAATAAAATCTATTGAAAACTATTTTTAACATTTTCAAATTTTTAAACACATTTTAAAATCATTTTTGAAACATATTCTGGGAGCTTGGATATGGAGAAAACATAAAAATGGTTTTCGATTACTCTGAATGGATTACACTCACACTTTAAAAATATAAATAAATATATTTCTTATTTAATTTCAATATTCTTTTTACATATTTAACTCACTTACAGTCATTTTGGAGGTGTTAGAAGTCATTTTAAACTATTTATGAAGTCTCATTATGAAATAAGAATATTCAAACATCATTCAGAATCTTTTCAAAGCATGAAAGCATAATTTTTAGGGTGCAAGGCAACATCTATCATACATGGTCACCATGTATCAAATCATCTCCTTGATACTATAGCAATTTACTTATTAACTTGCAAGTACGGGTACCTAAAGACTAGGTATCAATACCTGGGTGCAAGAAACCTAAAAATTAGCTTAGAAACACCTCAAAACATACCCATATCAAATCCAATCATAACAAAACCTCTTAAAAATTTTAAAAACTTTAAATAAAATTGAAAACATCATGTGTTCAATTCAAATAACATTTACAAAGAGCTTGATAGAACACTTAAAATATTACTAACTATAAATATACACAACTTTGTACATGCCATTCTGAAGTCTCTAAATTCCAAGTGACCTTGAATTATCAAGATGGTGATGTGATCCAATTTGATGTAACCAAATCCTCAATGCTTTCCCAAACAAGTCTTACCTATACACTTTTAAACAATTAACGCATTCTACGTGTCCCAAGACAGTGATGGTAAAACCTCATTTGATGTGAGTTTTGGCAAATCTATATAGCAAACATGATAACCTTGGGTGCTTAAGTGGCATCCTATTAGCCTTTATGGTGTACTCTAAAAGGAATGCCTTTGCGGCATATTCTGAAAGGAATGTCTTTGTAGTGTACTCTAAAAAGAATGCCTTTGTGGCGTATCCTAAATGGATTGCTTTTATGGCATGTCTTGTATGAGACTTTATGGAATATTCAGTATGGCTCTTTGGTGTGCTTAGTTAAATCAATGTGTTATAAACTATCAGTTGACCATATCTTCAACATTGTACATGATTAAGAGACGAATGAAATTTAATAAACTGAAGAGATACTGGGTTGAAATGATATAATAGTGGAAGGATGTTTTGAACAAAAGTGTGAATCTGAAAGTCTAAAGAAAGTTTTCACCAATTGTGTAGGTGTTCGCCTATGAATTATGATTGTGTACATTAATTTTGGGTTAAGTATACGTATGAAATGATATTCTAGTCGCATTGGTCTTCGAAAGATAATTTGCATAGACTTATGAATAATAAGAGTGAAGAAAATCTGTGAAAAATTAAAGTCATCAAATGAATACAGAAATGAGTACAGATCAAGGCTTGGTAATTGGCGTGTTTACAGAAAAGAAAGATTGAGTCTAGGGAAAATATACGTTAGAAGGAAAACCAAGTGACTGAGACCGAGAAGATCACTATGATGAACTATCATATATTTTATCTAAGTATCAACTAAGGTAAATGGTGTTTTCTCACTAAGTTCTTATGAACTTATTCATGATATATGTTTTGTTCCAGGTTTGAGTATAATAAGACTGCGCTAAGGATAGAAGCGTATCGTGTTATTATGCATACAATGTTGTGGTGGTCGTATATAGTATTTTGTGTTATTGGGTTGAGTTTTCTTTAAAAGTCTGTTTCTTAAGTTATTTTTGTAAAGTAAGGGAGTTGTATGGAAAGGCTTTGTAATAAATTATTTCAGGTACTATCATTTATTTTTCTTATTATTTATGTATTCGAATGATTGAGAGATAATGTTGTAAATTAGTAAAAGTTTCCAAATAGATTAAGGTTGTTAAATGTTGTGTTTGGTGACACCTAAAATCTGGATTCAGTGAATCAGATAGGGTTTGGGATGTTACACAGTGTCATAGATTTTTGCATACCAGGAATAACTTCAGGATTCGTAAGAAACTTTCAAAGCCATATTGTTTCCTTTGTAGTCGTAGAAGCAACCACATAATCGATCTTTATGGTGGAGTCATAGTATAACTCGACTTGACAGTTCTCCACACTATTGACCCACAACCTAGGACAAAGACACAGCCTGATGTTGATTTACTCGAATCCTAACACGTTCAGAAGTCAAAATCGGTATATCCTGTAGGAGTAAGATCTCCTCTAGATACACAAGCATATAAACCCTCCTTTTATGTAAATACTTGAATATATGCTTAACTGCTTGCTAGTGTCTTGGACTAGGATTCGCCTGATATCTACTCGCCAACTCTACTGCAAAACAAATATTTGGACAGATGCATAACATAGCATACATGAGACTTCTTATTACATAAGCCCAAGGAACTTTTCTCATGTTTTCTCTTTCTTTTGATGTCTTTTGATAGTCCTCTAAAGAAAGATGAAATCCTGATACTGAAGGTTGGGTTGCCTTCTTAGAATCTATCATTATATTACATTCTAATGTCTTGTTTATGTAAGAAGCTTATGGTAATGTTATCACTTTTTTCTTTCGATCCTTTAGAATTCGAATACTTAGAACAAAATTAGCTTCTCCCAAGTCTTTCATGTTAAACTATTGAACCAACCATAGTTTAACCGATGATAATGTCCCTACATCATTTCCAATTAGTAGAATGTCATCCATATAGAACGAGAAAGACCACCTTTCCATCCCTTAAAATGTTTATAAACACAAGGTTCATCTATGTCTTATTCAAGTCAAAGTTTTGATCTCTTGATGAAATCTTTGATTTCATAAGTGGGATGCTTGTTTAATTCCATATATGAATCTAAGTAGTTTGCAAACTTTGTACTCATTTCCTTTAGCTATGTATCTAGTGGATTGCATCATATAGATGCTCTCTTTAATATAGTCGTTCAAGAACATTGTCTTGACATTTATTTTCTAGTTCTCATAATTAAGAGCAGTCGTAATGGACAATAATATGCGAATTAACTTGAGCATGGAAACTGAAGAGAAGGTTTTTTCGTGATCGTTACTTTCTTTCTCAATATAACCTTTTAAAACAAGTCTGGCCTTATAAGTTTCCACTATTCCATCCGTATTTATTTTGTTCTTATAGATCCACTTACACCCTATAGGTTTTATCCCTTCCGAAAAGTCTACAAGTTCCTAAACTGAGTTGGATTGCATAAAATCTATTTTAGCTTTCATAGTTATTTCCCAGAGCTTGGAATTAGTAGTATTCATTACTTCACCAAATATGACCAGGACATTTTCTTCGTATTTGGAAGATCCAATGTTTAAAACACTTCCACCATATTGGAAGAACTTAGGCATGCGAAAAACCCTTCCACTACGACGAAGCTCCCTAAGTAGCTGATAGTTTACATGTCTACTATTAGAAATTGGTTATTGAATAGTTACTATAGGGATTTGTGTGTTTCTTGAAAGTTCCTCGAGTACTTCTTTACATTGAAGTTTAAAGTGGCTCATGTAACTTTTTTCAAGAAAGGTAGCATGAGCTGACTCTATCAATATTTTCTCTTTTAAGTTATATAACAAACCACTCTTTTGTTTTCTTAGAATATCCCATAAACATGCACAATTCTATCTGTGAATCCAACTTCCTCACATCTTTACCTAATACGTGGATTGGGCATCCCCAAATCCTTAAATGATCCAGGCTTGACTTCTTGCCGTGCCACAATTCATATAAAGTTTAGATGCGGCCTTCGTTGGTACATCATTCAGAATATTGCAAGTCGTTTGTAAAGCATACCCCCAAAAGGAGGTTGGCTGCTTTGAATAACTTAACATCGATCAAACCATGTCTAACAAAGTTCAATTCCTTTATTCTTCCACGCTAATTTATTATGAAGTTTCTAGCACAACTAATTAGGATAATATCTCATTCTCTATGAGATACCCTAAGAACTCAACCGATAAATATTCCCCACATTGATTAAACTGAAGTGCTTTAATAGGTAAACCTAGTTGTTTCTCCACTTTCGTTTGAAACTCTTTAAATTTATCAAAGGCTTCACTTTTACAATGCATTATGTACACATGCTCATATCTGGAATAATCATCAATAAAGGTTACGTAATAACTGTAACCATCTTTTGCACTGACATTCATAGGGCCACATACGTTAGTGTGCACAAGTTTTAAGGGCTTCACAATCCTCATTCCTTTTGCATTAAAAGATCACTTATTTATCTTACCTTCCAAGCAAGATTCACATTGTGGAAGATCAACTTCTTTAAGTAAGATTAAAATGTCATCTTTCACAAGTCTAGTGATTCTTTCTTGGTTAATATGACCAAGCCTCAAATGTTAAAGGTATGTGTTATTAGAGTGAGAAGTCTTGGTTTGTGACAGCCCAAAATTGACCCTAGTCGGGAAGTGGTTTCGGGACCGCTAAACCGAGTCACCGAAATGTTTGAACGTAATATTTATTGTCTAGAATATGTAATTATGAATGTGTGAAAATTTCAAGCTTCGATTTAGCCGATAGCATGTGAATTCAGTTAGTAGGACTTGTGTGACACTTTTGAAAAGTGATAGGCTAATCTATAAGGACCTAATAGTGCATGTAGTCAAAGGGAGGACTTGCATGTCAAATTTCCCCCTAATAGTTAGTGGCCGCCATGACAAGAGATTATGGGTAAAACATGTCATAAAACATGTTGGGACAATGGTGTATGTAAGAAAAAAATAAAATAGTGAGCATGGGAATTTAATAATGAAAGGGAACAAAAAAAAAAAAAAAAAAAAATGGTCTCATGCATGCCCATTGTCAGTGAGTGTAGAGAAAGAAAGAAGAATTTTTGTTCATCATTTTTCATTTCCTTTGGGCTGAAAATTCTAAGGAAGAAGGAAGGAATTCTTGTTTCATGTTGGTTTGGAAGAGGTTTAGGAGGAGGTTTGGCCATACTTGTACCTAGATTAAGGTAAGTTTGATGTTTTGCCATGAGATTCATGTATATTTTAGTTGCTAGCTTGATGTTCTTGTTAGCCCATGGTTCAAATCTTTGTTATGTCATGGGAATGAAATTCGGCCAAAGTGAATATGGTGTTAATGCCATTGCATGCTAAATATCAAGCTTGATAATGATTCATGTGATGGTGGATTGGGGATTCTTAGATTTTCTTTTAGCATTTTTGAATGAGATACTAAGTTCTTTGTTTAACCATGACCAAATTGAAACGGTATGGTGTTGTGGTATTCGGCCATGTTATATCCATAAGTATGATTCATGCATGTTGCATGGTAAGTAAGATTTAAGCTTTGGATATGTGTGTATATTTGGATATAAGCCACTTGAGAATTCGCCATTGCACCTACATGAATATATGTTTGCACATGATGAATTGGTATGACATGCATACTATTTTAAGGTGTCTATTTGCTTGTGATGTTGTTTGGTTATGAAATAAATGAGAGATGTGTATAGAACTACAATATGTAATGCGTTAATTAGGAAAATGTATGCTGTTTTTTTGTGTAGTATTAAGTGTAAAATTGGCCTCCACATAGACATGCATATTCGGCCAAAGGAAGTAGATTGGTGTGCATGTATTCGGTTAGAGGCAACCATATTGAAGCCTTATCTTGGCTTAGATTGTTGACCAAATGGGTAATAAGTGAGGATGGTTGCGAATATACAAACATACATATGCATGTGTAATTGAATTATGAATGTTTAGCAAGAGGGTTAAACTAGTTGATTTATTGATTAAGCTCAAGGAGTTAAAGAAGGAGAATCAAGCAAGGGAAAGACGAAGGTCATCGAGTAGCCGACTTGGACTGTTTTACCCAACACAAGGTAAGTCATTAAGCGTATATTTGGTGTTGATTTAAATGATCAATATATATATGCAAATGTGTTTAAATGAGTTGGTGTGTAAATGGAAATGTGTGTGTATGGAATGATGCCATTGTTGAATGTATAAAGGCAGCAAAATACATAAGGTATTGGTCTCGGCACTAAGTGTGCGGGTATAAATGGACACGGTGACAAGATTGGCACTAAGTGTGCGGGTTTAAAATTGTACAGCACTAAGTGTGCGAGTTTGATTATATAGCACTAAGTGTGCGAGTTGAATACATATAGCACTAAGTGTGCGGATTCACTATATGCTCTTGCATTACAATTGGCACTGAGTGTGCGACATTATCGAGCTAATCCGGACAGCGGATCGGGTAAGTACCTCGAGCTCATGACGAATAGAAAATATGTTCATGCTCGGGGTTGAATTTGGTAAGCCTTAAATCTATGTGATGATTGAAATTGTATGATTGTGGTGGAAATGAGTTAGTGTGTGAAAATGCCTCAAATATCTTGTTGTGTAGAATATGAAATGTGGATGTATGACTTGGTATAGATTCGATATGGATGAGTACCTAGCCTCGTTTATTGTTTCATGTTGTAGTAACTTTATCGATGGATTGATGAATGCTTATGACTTCTGAGTTGTAAACTCACTCGGTGTTTTTCTTGTCACCCATTTTAGGTCTCTCGGACTCGTATTGTTTACGTGATCGGGACCGTCGTTGAAGTCATCACACCGGCTGAAATCTTGTGGTATTGTTTTTGTTGTTGAAGAACATTTGGCATGTATAGGCTATTATATTTTGTCGAATTGTGGGTTGTAAACTTTAAGCCATGTGAAAATGGCCTATGTGGTCGTCGAGTGGGATGCTAGAACCTATAGCCACGAGTCTTAGAAACTCAAATTTTGATAAGGTGGCCATAATTTGTGTCGTGTATGATGGATGATTAAGGCCAAGGAAAAATTCATAAAATTGGCATAGTCTCTGCAGTAACTGTTGCGGACAGCAGCAGTGAGATGAGATTGAAAAATCACTAAAAATAGTAGAAGTAGAATTAAATAGTGAGTAAATTATGGAACTGAACCTTGATGAATCTATTTTTATATGGACGAAACGAAACGACCATATGAGCGGTATACTGAGAAATATTAAGGTTCTCGTGAGACAGGGCCAGAACGGTTTCTGGGTCCCCTGTCGCGACTTTGAAAATTTACCATAAATTATCCAGAAAGAACTAGGAGTCATGCCTTATATGTAAAGATTCCATTTTGAGTCTAGTTTCATTAGAAACAAACGTCACCAGTATTAAAGCCCTGTACAGGGAGATATTCAAGTTGTAACGCGCGAAGGTTAGAGCAGTCGGTCCCTGTAACATTGGTGACTTTAACTAATAAAATGTATCAATTGGCCCAACCAAAAATTCTAAAAATAAATCCATGGATGGGTATATGAGTCTAAATTCAGGGAAAATTTACGAAACCAGTTTCCGAGTTTTGAAACTCGAGATATGATTTTTAAGGCGACGGTGACGCAGTTTTCCAGCCTGACTGGTAATGTCAAACTGGTTGGTATCTTGAGAGGGTTTGGCCGTTAACCCCTCGTGTCCGGCACCGGCGTCGGTCTCGAGTTAGGGGTGTTACATGGTTAATATAACCAAGTCTCAAATGTTAAAGGTAAGCCTTATTCGAGTGAGAACTTTTAAGTCTTTTATTCAAAATTTCAGTTTCAAGTAGTGTGTACATCTTTAGTTTGATTGAATAGAGATTATTAGACATTCATCCATTACATATAAGATTACAATTTCTAAATATTGCAACACTATTATTAAAATTCACGGTTAAGTCATATTTAAATAAACATGCAACAATAATTAAGTTTCTTTTGAAACTTGGTACATAGAAAACATATTTCAAAATAATCTTCCTAAAATTATCAAAATAAAGATGTGCATCTCTCATTACTTCAACCGCCACACTTGTCTCATTTACAGTCGTCAATGATAGGTTATCATCTTTAAAATCTTTCATTTCCTTGAACCCCTTTGCCCTTAGTGGCTAGGTAATCCTTCCATTCTTTTGCATTTGGTCTTAAAATGTCTTCTTTTGCTTCATAAGAAAAACTTAAACTTAGATATATCTTTAGGCTTCTTGGTTATCTTCCTTTCCACTTTAGCTGGCCTTAAGGACTTAACCTTATTTCTTTTAGTGTGTTTTCCCTTCCCATTAAAGGAAGTACCAATCGCTAGGTTTCCTTATGCTTTTTGGTCCAGTTGGTTGTTATTCAACATCAAATTATAGGATTGTAACTCTTTCATGAGTTGTGTAAGCATTAGATTCTTGTTTCCAAGGTTATAAGTGGCCCTAAAGCATGTACAATCATTGGACAAGCTTTTGAACACCATCTCTATTTGTGTGTTCTGGTCCAGATTAGCTCATTATCCATAACCTTGGCAAAGTATCCCATAAAAATGACCATATGCCCTTTAACTGGATTGTCAAATTTTTGTAACACCCCTAACCTGTATCCGTCACTGAATTAGGGTTATGGAACATTATCGTATAATCAAAAACATTTAAACAATATTTCATTCACTAAAATAAACATATCATATATCAATCATACATGTACATTCTGTCCCTAAATCGAGCCCTCGAGGCCCTAGAAATACCTTAGAAACAATTCGGGACTAAATTGAAAACATTTGGAAAGTCTAAGAAAAAGTTATAAAAATTTGGAATAAATCGAGGCTCATGTCTCAGGCCGTGTAACCTTCGAACTAGGGACACACGGTCGTGTCTCAGCTCGTATGCTCACCCGTGTAACTCTCTAAGTAGGGTCACATAGTGTCACACTCCTGTGTGCCAGATTGTGTAACTCTTGAAATAACCCCACATGCCCGTGTGTCAAGCCATGTGTTAGGCCGTATAACTCACTGACTTGCATAAAAAGGAATTTCCAGATGACACATGGCCGTGTTGTCAGGCCGTGTGCCACACACGGCTAAATCACACGTTCGTGTCTTAGGTCGTTTGGACATAATTTTGCCTAAAAACAAGTCATTTTCTATATCATTTCATGCATAAACACTTGAACTATTTGTGCACACCTACAAGGCATCAAACCATACCTAAACATGCATATATTGCCATTCCAAAAGTCCTAATTCAACTAAGCAATTTGCCATTCAAAGGCACATCAAACGCACACAACAACACTTACCTAAACATGCATATTTTACCACATTTCAATCATTAATTACTAGTTCAAAACTTACCAAACATGCCACAAGTTGACCGTTGTCATACCAATTCAAAACATACCACATGAGCCATTCAAACATACATCACAAGTTAGTCAAAATGACAAAATCCAACAACGTATCAAATGATACCAACCAATATAACTTGCACAACTTATACATACCAAATCATCTATTAAATATTCAACTAAACATCATTATAAGTCCACCTATACATGCAATTATAACCTTGGCCAGAACATTAAAAAACTACTGATATTTATGCTAGATAGTGTGATAGATCTTTGACGAGCTTCGAAATTGATCGAGCTTCAAATAATCTATAAAACATAGGAAAGAAACTACGTAAGCACTTAATGTAACAGCCCGTTTTTAGGTCAAATCAGAGCAGTGGTTTTGGGACCACAAATTTGAAGTCAAAATATTTATTTTATTATTTTAATAAGGTTTACAGTATGTCAGATAAATTATGTAGAAGTTCCATAAAGAAATTTTACTGTTTAAATGCTTAATTCGATAAAAGGACAAAATCGCACAAAGCGTAAAATATGAGTTCTATTGTTTAAAGGTATTAAATAGTTATGGTTTATTAATATGGAAGTCCTTATAATGTTATTTGACCTTAGTTTAAGTTAATGGACATTCATGTCCATGAATTTCATGTTATTATAAGTTTATTTATAAGGTTATATTAGTAATTTAGTTATTAAAGTAATAATAATAAAACAAAATGCCAAAATTTCCTAATTGTTCATCCTTTCTTCACTGAAAATAAAGAGAAGAGAAGCCACTTTATGCTTTTAGGTTTCGGCAACTTCAATTCTTATATAAGATCAAGATAAGCAAATATCGGAATTAGATTGGGGGAAACAAACGGTAGACGAGTAGTCAACGGTTATCTGAACAACTCGAGGTAAGTTCGTATAATTAGAATCGAACTATACTATACTTTCAATGGTTAAATTGAATGTTTATAATTGAATTACTTGATGATATATCGAATGTGTTACAAGCTTTAGTTGAACTATAAGAATTCACTAGATACAAGTGACATGTTACTGTACTTAAAGAAATGGTCGAGCTCCTGCATTTGTTGCGGACTCACCATAGCTCGTAAGAGCTTCTCGTTTAGCTCAATAGAGCTTCCCATTTCCAGCTTAATTGAGCTTACAGTTGTCAACTCATTATGAGCTTACTGGCCATGTCTCGAAAGAGCATGTATGATGAATTGACGAATTATTAACATTGTTCACTCGATTATCCTTTGAAGTTCTAATAGATTCAACGAGCCTAAATAATATTATATGAATAAGATATGGTTTATTTATTAGTTGAATGACTAACATGTGATGATTATGTGTAATTAGGTGATGGATTTTTATTGAATTGTTGGCTTGTTATTATTGTATTTGATTTCTTCAAATGGTAAGTTAAATTCTGTATTGTACGAGCTTACTAAGCTTAGTAGCTTACTCTGTTCCTGTTTTTATGTCTTTTAGAGGTTCGTTAGCTCGCTCGTTCCGGACAAGTCAGAGTTGCATGTCACACTATCCAAATTTCCATTTGGTATTTTGAACTTTCGAACCTATGTAAATGTGGCATGTATAGGCTAGTTTAATAGTATAAGTTATGTTTTGGAATCATGTTTTGAGTAAGATTTGTATATAAGTTAAGCCATGTGATTTGGTTTATTTGGAACTAGGTGTTGGTTGTATATATATGTGTGTGATCATGGTATGTTTTTAGCAAGATAATGTTTGAATGAAATTATGCAAAGATAGTCTTGGTTTATGGATGTTAAATGGATGAATTGTATATGATGTCATATAGGTATATGGACATGTAAATGGTAAGTTTAGATATGATTTATAATGTGTATTGAATTGGTTCATTTAGTTGCAAATTGAGTTGTTTAAATGTGGTCAATTTTGAATATATATGCTTATGTTTTAGGGTGGCAAATTTGGTTATTCAAATGGCCTATTCTTGTCCACACAGGTAGAGACACGAGCGTGTGTCTCAACCGTGTGCAACACACGGTCACGTTACACAGCCGTGTGTCCCCTGGGGTACCCTACGAATTAAAGTCAATATACCCTCTAGTTTTGACACAGCCTAGACACACGGGCGTGTCTAATGGTCGTGTGTGGTACATGGGCTAGCACACGGGCGTGTGGTCGACCATGTAGCCAAGTTAGTAGCCTCCTTAATTTTCACACGGCCTGGCACACGGGCGTGTCTTGTGGCCGTGTGGTTAAGTCAGTATGTATGCCCTATTTTTCCACGGTTTAGACACATGAACGTGTCTAAGGCCGTGTGAGGCACATGGTCTGTTCACACGAGCATGTGACCTTTTAAAAGCTCAAAATTTTTCTAAGTTGTTGAAACTTTTATATGTTACCAACTTGGTCCCTAATGTATGTTTTAAGTATAGTATGCTCGATTTTAAGTTCATACTGAATGTGAATGAATGACATTTATCGTAATGAGTTGATATTTGATATGAAATTGTTCTGAACTAAATGACAAGTCCAGTAATGCCTCTTAATCTATTCCAGCGATGGTTACGGGTTAGGGGTATTACACTTAATGTTTAGTAAGTTAGTAGAAAATAAAACATAACTTACCATTTCATTCATATAACAATAAGTATAAGCATAATATAACCCGAACTACAAGCTTGGAACAAGCTTATACATCATCATTAATATAAAAGTTAGTGCATTTATACATAACTCATTTGAATTAAACATAAATAAGTCATTTTCATATGAAAATACATCATCGATTCATACATCTTTTTCATGAGCAAATGCAAAATTCCACTGGGAAACTTACCATTTCAATCCCTTTTCTTGCCCGTTGAACCATCTTTAATATCATCAGATACTCAGGAAAGCTCACATGAAGTGTGCTTAAACATATATCCGTAACATTTCCTTTACATCATTGCTCACACGAGTTGTGAGTCAGAATGTAAGCTACACGATGCTGCTCACATGAGCTATGGAGTATATGCAACAAATGCAGGACTTCAGCCATCAGTAGGACATTCAAGACCAGCACCCAAAACATGAAATCCGTAATGAATGTCAGTTGTATCCTACGAATTCCTAAGGTTCAACCACGACTCAACTTCTATCAATTCATCAGAACATTGATACGATTATACATTAATCTTTTTACATTAAAAATAACATAGTTAACATTCAAATTAAACAACATTGATTCAATAAACATTCATACGAACTTACCTCGACAACTAGGGCGTATAAGTTAAACAAGTTATTCCGAAGCTTTTGCTTTGCCTCGATCTACGTCCGTACGTGGTTTACCTTGATCTAAATAGACAAGTTTCAATCCATTTATTACCTCTAGCATTCAATTTAGTCACCATTTCATATTTATACAAAATTACCATTTTACCACTAATATTTTAACCTTTCACAATTTAGTCCTTAAGCTCATAAATTGAAATTTCAGCATTTTAATCCTCCATTCAAGCTAATCAAATTTGCTAGGGAGTTATATCAACCCATAAAAACCATCATTTCATAAATTTTCCATAAACTTTTACTATTTTTACAAATCAATCTCTAAATGCAAATTTCATCAAAAATCATTTTACAAAACTTGTTTATTTATCAGCAATGACTCACAATCTACCATTAAACATCAAGAACCATTAAAAAAATTCATGCCATAACCCTCAATCTTTAAAAATTTTACAAATTGACCCCCAGGCTAGCTAGATTAAGTTAAAATGGCTTCAAAAACATAAAAATCATTAAAAACGGGAGTTAGAATCATACCATGCAAGGTAGAAGTAGAAATTGAATGCTCCCCCCTTTCAAAAAGAATCATACCATGCAAGGTAGAAGTAGAAATTGAATGCTCCCACCTTTCAAAAATGGTGAATCGGCCAAACAATGGAAAATGGAGAAGATGATACCATTTTCCTTAGTTATTTTTGAATTTATTTACCATTCTACCCTTTAAAAATCATCAAAATTACATTAATACCTTACCCATAAATATCCACTAACCCTTTAATTGATATATTTACCATTCAAGTTCTTTATTTTAAGATTTCAAAGTTTTTGGACCTTTTTACCTAATAGAATTCAACTTTTACCCTTTTTACGATTTAGTCCTTTTTACTTAATTAATCATGCAAACATTAAAATTTCTTAACAAAATTTTAATACAACCTCAATAACATCCCATAGACATTAAAATAATAAATAAAAATAAAAATTTACTCATCAAATTTGTGGTTCCGAAACCAATATTCTGATTTCACTATAAACCGGTTGTTACAGTTTTTATTAGGCATTCATCAAACTAGTTATAGCCGATTATCGTGCCAAGGCAGCTGGCCTCTGAACATGTCTTCTAGTTTGACTAGACTCGTTTTGGTAGTCTTATATGATATTCATTAAGATGATGCATGCGTCTTACATTAAACCTTGAAAATATTTGTAAGTCGTTGTAGTGATAATTCCTACACATATTGAATTAAGTCACCTTGGGGCAATTTTAATCAACTAGTAAGAACATGGATTTCCACCCAATTAATATGTGAACCTAATTCCTTAGGCATTTATACGTACTAATAATCATCTCACGTTTGGTCATCATTCTAACTTAAGCATAACTTTTTGGGAAGTTACTTAACTAGAATGATCTTTGACTGCATAACCATCAACTCAACATCTGTCATTTCATGTACCACAATTGAATCATCTTGGGACAATCTCAACAAGTAATATGTATGATTAGTTGTCCTCTAGAAAAGAAAAAAAAATTCTTATATCGCATGATAATATCTACAATGTGGCCGACCAACTATCATATGATTATAAGATAATTCTTCTTTCTTTTTCCTTAGTGAAATCTACATAACAACGCCTACCTTGGGGCAGATCCATTTCATGTCATCACAAGAGATCATCGATGAAGGTCGTAAGTCTTGTTTAGAGACCTTTTTCCACTCAATCTTTTACAAACATGCAATGTTTTGATGTCTAAATTCAATCATGGATGATTAATAAATGCATGACAAGTACATGTCGTATTCTTTTCCTAAATTATATGGCAAGCTTACCATACATATGCATGAACATACTTTATAGTCAATTTAAATATCATCATGCTATCTTAGAAAAGCATAATATTAAATGACTCTTACCAGCCAAATTTTTTATGATTCCATCCTAGAAAATTAATAAATAAAAATTATAATTATTACCCCATAGCATATTTTGGGTCTTTTAGGTGAAAGTCAAATATCCTTATTTTCTGGGATTTTCCTAACACCACAAATGACTTGAAAACCACTGAAGGGGTTTGTTGTCAAACTACTATTGCCATCATGAACTTTCATTGCTACCATAGTTGATGCCACCATCGTCGCCGGCTACTATCGAGTCACCACCAACCACCATCATCTGTCATTACCAACCACCGCTAGCAACCGTCGACCACTGTTGGCCACCGTCCCCGATCACCACCTTCGTACCACCAGCAACCTCTACCACTGGACCACTATCGATCTTTTGTCAGTTGACTAGATTGAGTTTTCGACGTCTCAATCAGTCTTAGATGCGTTTCGGTTCTCCGAGATTCGTCAAAAAATTTATTTACATAATACTTATGTTTGTTTCTGGCTTACATGAATTATTCCAAAAATAAATTAATAAAATAATTCCTACATAGAGATGATAGTCTCCGATCTAATTACATATCCTAAAATAAATATTAAAATAATAATTACAATCACTTTAATTTCTAGAAATCAAAACTTTGACAAAATTACTTTATCATGTAAATAATAAAATACTAAAAATACATTCATTCATATATATAACCCAAAACATGCTAATAATTACAAGAATGTCACATCTTATCAAAAAATTCCAGTATCAGTTTACACTATGAACATAGCACAACCTGACTCTAATACCAATAGTTGAAAAAAAATTCGGTTCAGAAATAGTTTTCTTGCATAGCGGAAAATAAAAATTTCAAAACTGAACTGGTTTGTGATATTTATAGCAATAAACTTCTCCCAAAAAGTACTTGTGTATTAAGCAAGACAGATCCTATACATTCTCAGCTGTCAACCGAATGACCTCCTTCGCTATTCTCATACCACGAATCACTTTTAATATGTGCTCGAACAATCCAGAAAATATAATTTATACTTAGAAATAAATTCTCACTATTTTTGGATAGAATAACAATATTGAAAACTTATGTGTAAATAGCTCTACTATTGGCGTCTATTTATTGAGAGAAATAGAAGAACCCTGATTAAACTAGTAGAATACAAATACTACTTATCTGATAGAAAAACAAGTCTCCTAATTCTACTAGGAGAGAGGAGTAGTATTGGGCCTCTCGTATATTGTGTCTAATTATATGTACTTTTTAGACTTTTAACCAAGCGTTTTATAATTTAATCCAACCCAATACAAGTTTTTCTATTTTTAAAATAAATATTATTTTTAAATTAATTTAATTAGATAAATTAATTGTCTAATTAAATAATTTTCTAAACCGAATTCTAATTACATTAAAGTAATGACAACTTTAACTTAAAAAATCTAAGAGAAAATATATTTAATTTCCATATTCAATGGATTCACCATGACCAATTAATTTAATTCTATTTTCAAACTTCCATTGTTTAATTAAATAATAATTTGAAAAACTTAAATTAATTCTTAGGTCATTTCAGAATGTTACCCTAATAGGATATTCTTAATCTCTTTGTAATATATATGTTCTCCCAATATGATCTTCCTTCATGAAAAGTCAATTACTAACAAATAGTAATTAAATCATTAATCAATAAGACAAATTACTCGTGACCATGTTACATTTCATCTATCATATAATGTCGATAAGAGGATATCATTTACCCTTTAATTGTGTTATGAATTCCACTATTGTGGAATGATGCTACATACTGCAAAAGTTGTATACCCAATGCACTAAATTTCGGTTCTTTATCTATTTGAACTCAGGTTTTCATTTACATCAAAGTATACGAGTCACACACACATAGTCCATCATCTACTCAGGATAAGTCCATCATCTACTCAGGATAAGTCCATCATCTACTCAAGATAAAGTTATGTCACACTATAAATTTCACTAATGAATGAATCCATAAACGGGTCTAAGATCTATTCTATTTGGGTATTGTTTGATGTTTAGTGCAATTAGTCACATTTATGTATCTATTTTTTAAGAGTCATCTGCTCCGATAAATCTCCCCAATTGAATTTAATAGATGACATATTTGTTTTGCTCAATTACGATTAAACTAAGGACATGTTTAGATTATCTACTAATATAAGTTGTCTTTACGTATTACAAGTCAACCAAATAATATTACTTAGTACTAGTTAAACAATACATAATTAGTGAACCAATATTTTCTTTCATTTTGTTTTGCGTACAAAAAATTTTCAGGAAAATATGCAAATATATTAATAACCAAATTTGTTCGAACAATACAACTTCTCATATATACAAAAATACTATGCTAAATTTTCTCTTTAATTTTAATTAAATATTGGGCGATATTTAAGCTTTATTTGAGAAAAGACAAAATAAATTGAAGAGAAATTATCTTTTATTCAAGGGTGGCCAATCATAAGACAAATCATTAAATAGACTTTATTTAAGAGTTTTTCTCAAAATCCCATTATGCAGTGTCGTTCGTTATACCGGTAAATTTGGGATGCGAGAATAGAATGGGTGTACAGAGCAATAGTACAAATCTTAAATATGCTTTGAGCTAATCAAATTCTTGTTGACAGTCTCGATTCCACTTACTTTTTCGCATTTCGCACGGATTTGAAGAACAGTAAAAATTGCAAATTTTAAGATAAATCTGTTCAAGTTTGCCTCCCTTCCTATGAGTCGTTGTAATCCTTTTACCAAGGTAGGAGGTTCCATGTAAACTATGTCTGTTATTTTTATTTACTTCGATGCCCCGACTCAAGACAATAAAACCTAAAAACTTCGCCACAATCACTCCGAAAGAACATCTTGCAAGGTTCAACGGTAGCTGATGTTTTTGGAATATGGCAACAGTTGTGGCCAAATCTGTGATGTTGTTTGTATTTAACATGTCATCCACTTAAATTTCAATAAAAATCCGATACATTGTTTAAATATTTTGTTGTCTGAGGAAGGGATCCTCCGAAAACGACGAGGGGAATGCTTCAAAACAACAGAAGACCACTGCTGGAAGGGAAGATGCACAGGAAAAAAGGGCGATCATGCTCCTTCCGATTAAGGGAAAAGACTGGGCAAGTTCAAAGATACCAACACCAGGATCTTGGGGAGATGAAGGATATTCCACTGTGCTTCAAGTATTCCAGCTATTGCCACTACCATAGCTACTACTACAACAATGCCTACTACATTTGTTGTGGAGTTAGGGTTACCGCCCCCACCCCTCGGATGAATTGGGACTTCAACTAGTGTTTCGAAGACTCTTTATGAGGACTTAACAAAGATTCTTTATGATCATATTATTTTCTATCTTGTATTTTAATTTATCGTTTTCTATGTTGTATTTTAATTAATTTTTATATAGTCCTGAGTTCTCAAGTCTGATTAACACTATCAAATTAACTCCCAAATGTGTAGTACATATAGTTCATCATGTTATCTTTTCAATCATAATTATATTTAAAATATTTTATATTATAGAAACTTTTGTCCCACTAAATATTTATGTGGTGTTGCTTTTATATTATTTTTGTTGTGTTTTAATTATCTAATCATGTCGAATAATCATTTTGTATCTAACACTATTAAATCTTATTGAGCACATTCGAATAACACTCGAGTTTGTAATAAATATCATATTAGGAATGGAACTATTATTCATCTAGACCCTCTTGTTATATATAATTGGTTGGACATCAATTATTACACCAAAATAGTAAAAAAGCTAAATTTCTAACATTAAAAGCAGAGAAAATAGTGTGAAGAGCATAACTAAATTATTGACAATCATACCCCCATGTTTCAATAACTAAAATACCAAACTAATAAATCAAAACTATCTGAATAACTTCACCACAAATATCAAATCTATATTTGGGGAAACTTGAATCTTGCGACCTCAAACATCCCAATGCCTCCTTTTTACCATTATGTTAATGCTTTATTTGCAACTTGATTCGGTGTTTGTTGCATAAGCAAAACGAAAATACTTTTATGTATCAGTTTTTTATCAAACCAATCATAAAAGGGTAAAATGATTAAATAAGTTCTATACTTATCATTTATACATCTAGATAACTTGAGTATATATATTTAACATGTTCAAATGATCAAACTTACTTTGTTGTAAAAAGAAAAGATGTTTTATGTGAGTAAAATGTAATAGGTTCTTATACACTTCATAAATTTGAAATTTAATTCCTGTACTTTTATTTACAGGAATTTAGTCCTATTTTCTAGATTTTAAAATTATGTCCAATTGTTAACACTATTAATTTTTTAAAAATTTAATTTGAAGACTTACATTTTAGAAAAATAGTGTTATATGTATTTAACACTTTCTAAACAATCAATGGACAACCTAATGAAACAAATTTTATACTTACAAATCTAAATAATATTAAAGACCATAGGATCCAAATTTATGGGAATTTTTCCAGTTGTACCAGAACCTGCAATGAAAAGAAAGGACGAAGGCTCCCTCTACTACAAAAAAGTAGGCTCTCAATTTTGCTAATATTACTTCTCAACATTATATAGAGACCACAGGAGAGATAACTGCGGTAATCACTTATTTGATTATATTTGCTGCCTCTTTTCTTCTTCTTAAGTTGCAGTAAAAGGGGACCTGGTAACTAGGTGAGGTGATTGGCCAAAATTTTATAATTTAACACTATATTGACATGGTCAAGAGTTGAATCGGCTTTATTTATCTCCATTCGTGCGATCGATTCTTGCTCGGATGCATCTAAAATTTCTATATTTTTGGTGAAGTCGGTATTTTCTTCAGTTGCTTGTATCAAAAGTGTAAATTGTAGGATTAAACTAGGAGAGAGAGAAAGGGACATACCAGAGGCAATAATATACGTTTTCCTACGCCAAATAGGTCTTATCCAACCCTGCAACCAACATAATTACAGTGAAAAGAAAGAATGTATAATTAATAAATTAAGGATGGAAAGGAACTTTATCGAAATGCCCCGTAGGTGAACACTCATCCTCTAATCCATCGCATTGCTTCCAACTTTGGAAATTTTCTATGTAACTTAATTTATTACCGTCTAATGAAGATCCGATGAATACAAGTCATTGGGAATATTTTAACTGAGGACCAACGATTAAAGTTGAGACATAAATGGTCCTAGTGTAAAAATCCATAAAATATGGCATCTTCTCAACGGATGCGTGAATAAAAATTCCCCGTGGACTTGATTTGTCTGCTGTTGAAGGTAGGAAGCAGCTCAAACCAATGTTGTCAAGCCCTGCTTCGTCTAAAGCCACCTAACCGATGCATCTTAGTGTTAGACATGATTAAGCACAAACTTAGACATGTTTTTGTAACCCAAAAAATGAAAATGAAAAAACTACCAACCTTCCTTTAATTTTTTCCCCTTTTCCCATTAGATGTATATTTTATTTTGTAAGAAAGGGATTTTATATATATAAATCTCTAATCTACTTCTCAATATCAAAATACTCTACAACAAACATGGTACCATAAGCAAATCATATTGGCCAACAAAAATAAAACAATTTTCTGTCCTAAAACTAAATTGGAAAAATCTTTAGATTATCGTAATTATTCATCTTAAGCATATTATATGTATATATACAAAAAAAAAAAAAATACAATACACAAATATACAGTTTGCATTTTACTTCAATAAAATGAGGGCTTTTTTGCGCCTTGTGCCTTCAAAAATATAAAGGTTATAGTGCAATAAGTGCCTTCAAAAGGTCTTTTAGTAAAAAATATATATATATATGGCTAATATGATAAATTCAGGTTTGTAAAAAAAAAACATTTATATTCCAAAAATATGACGTGGCAAGACAACAATAAACTGATTACAGATTCTAAGAGAAGGAACTCATCTGCTAGAGTGTTATATACAACAACGATGGACACGGATAAGTAATTCGTCTTCATGAGAAAATGTCTTTATCACATCATCTGCTTCTATTTGAAATAACTTTGCCCACAACCTGAAACGTCCATCCATTGTTCACAATTCATGCCAAATATTAGTCATCGGTTTCTTAATGTATGCAATTGCATGTTAAAGATGCAGCAGGTTCAGAATTGCCCAAAGAATAATCTTAAAAGAAGCTCTGCACTTGAGACAGCACTCTAACGATAAAGGGATGCTCCAAGTTCATTTTCACATTTTAGTAGAGAGCGCTAAAATCACTTTCACAAAGATGAAGCTCAAAATCCCTTAACCAGAGGAACCCCCAATCAAGGTTGAAATCGATTGCAGCCAGGTAGATACTATGTTGCTAGGACTCTTCATTTTTTTTGGAAAAAATCCTTGTCTAACACTCGTGTCCAGCACATAAGTAAAACCTTTTCAAATTTTTTACTACATCTCTGTCAGACACATACCTGTACCCGACACTCAAGTTCAAGTTCAAATAACATAGAGTGGATACGATTATTATCATTCTTAGCAAAGATAACTTAAATGCCACAGATAAAATCAAAGATGCCAAATATGAAGCTTTAGATCACCCAAAGCCCTCAACCACAAGGAACCAGTAGAACTAATTTTCTCATGACAATTAAGTATGGAACCAATATCTAAAATTTGATTTCTATAAATTAAAATGTAAAAGTGACTGTCAAATATATCTAAATTCAGTAAATCGTTCAGTAAGAGCAACAATGCCGATATACCCTGTCAAGTGCTCTGCCAAAACTCGTATTGGTGAATTCACTTCCAAATCTTCTGGTAGTACACTCCAGGTTGGAATTGCAAATGTTTAAAAGGACCCACTCCAAGCTTCTCTACCACTGAGCATGTTCAAGCTGCATTTAATCACAAATTAAGGACATAAAGAACTTGTAAGTTGAAATAACAAGTACAATTCGATCAATGCATCATTAAAAATAAATAATAGTTAAATAAAATATAAAAACTGTCTGCTCTCCTTCCCTTAATACTATGTTACTTGACCCAACCTCAGGGGTAAGTTTGGCGTTTAGATATGTGCCCCACACAACCAGGTTCTCTCTTTTTCCCCTTTCCTAAGATCTTCGTACGTTTTGAAGGTTGAACCTTCATACCAAAGCCAATAGGTTATGTATTCAGTAGGGGTACTTCAAGGAAATTGAAGAATTGATGCGACATAGCCTCCAAAATATTCTCCAAAACAGGACGGGACAAATAGTGAAGGCATTTTTATTAAACAAATAAATCTTCTAACTATCATGTCCATCAGCCACAACGGGCATTCCATAATAATACAACCATGACTGCAGTGCATAATGGGAAGGATAAAATTTTTACGCTAGACGGGAATGTTCATATAACTTCCCATGCTTATTGAGGACATGTCTTATTAGCATAATTGTTGCAATGGAAAAACTAAGCTCAAGATGCAAGAACATATATAAACACTGAAAATAATAAATTAATAGAAGTATAAAACCATTTTCTTTTGTTTTTATATCTTGTTCTCTTTCTCCTTTCATCATTTAAATGACCAAGTCTTATAACTGGCTCCCCTTTGTGTCTCTCTCAACCCACCCCCAATATTCCACCCTAGGCAGCCTTGAAAAGACAGCAACATGTTTCCTCTGACCAACAGATTCACAAGGTTGTCTTATTACTAATGTTGGCAAAGAGTCACTTTGCCTTGTCCCACATGTTTTGCTTCATATATCCTTTTTCTTTTCTTCTCAATTTGCAACGAGGCAAAACCATGGGCTTCATCAGGTTGGGTCCTAAAAGAATATGGCTTGAGCACATTATCATATAGAAACTCTATAGAGCCCAAACTATGCAACATCTGTAAGCTCAGTGAAGAACCTTGTGACATAAATATGTCCTTTTCCCCATACTTCTACTTCTATTTTTGGTCTATTAACCTTCGTTATCTTTCCTGAATGGTTTCTGTAGGTTCTAGTACTGTTTAACCTTTGAGTTGCTGTGTAGCAGGACCTTCCATGTTTCTTTGGATAAATAAAATCTTACTAAACACACACACACACATATTCAAAACAACCAACACAATTGCATACCCTGTGGCTTCAAATTGGTGCTGACAACTCAAAAGGAGTAAGAAATCAAGGGGATGGCCTACACAAGAAAAATATGATAGATAAGAAAACAGAAATCTGAATCAATTTAAGCCTGTACAAATCTCAATAACAAAAGTAACGATTTTCGCCCACCTACATATTAAAAGTATGCATGCTAGTTTAAAGATCCACGACACCTGAACAAGAGTAAGAATAGTTAGACAAAAAGTGAGCAGTGAATAGCTGGTAGTATGTCTAATACTCTGATTTATTTTCATACACTGATAAGTTTTTCCTTAGAAAGCAAGAAAATCAATGCAAGATCACAAATAAATGAACAGTCATATAAATCCAATTGCATCTTACTTCTTTGAACCACAGTTGCAGGGAATTTTTTTCTCCTCTAAAGGAAATTTGTAGTTATAAGTAACTTCTTCACCAGCGGCTATGTGTCGTTTTGCATAAATGAATATCTTCTTTTGGCCTTCTACACTAATAACTTTCGTGTAACAATTAGGCTGCAATTCAAGTATTCAAATTTAGCAGCACCAATCAATCATGAGTAGCAACAATGAACAGAGCTACATCTTCACATACCTCACAAGAATGATTTATAAATCTAGCAATCCCACCACGCTTTGTAGCATCAACCTATACGTCGATGGAGTAAATGTGAAGTCAATAAGATTGCCCCAAAAGCAAGAGAAGATACTCCACCCATAACTCAGCTTAAATCAAGATGCACACATTAAAAGTTTGATATACTTACTACATATCCGTCATCAAGTCTAAAAAGATAACTGCTACCAATTCCCATCTTCTCATAATAGTGTTCACGTATATCTGAAATCTATAACATTTGGAAGCATATTCAATGGTCATTTGTGAAAGGAAGAGGAATTGCAAGAAATTAGACTAAATAGGAAAACATACAAGTCAAACTTACCCTCGGACGGATTAACTCTCCAACATATTCAATGACAAAGTCCTCAGCCTCAATTGGCTCAAGTGCAACAAGACCCCAATCATGTATCTTGCTTCGCTGAAAACGTAGACGCTTTTTCCTTGCCTAGGAAATGAAGTAAATTTAAAACGAACAATGTCAGACCAAGACATTTAAAACCATGATATTCAAATAACATGTTAAAAATCACCTTCAACTGTGTAGCTTTCAAGAGATCAGCACCCTCTACAGCAGCTAGAAGATTGCGCAGCTTCACTCTGTTAGTTCTAGCAGAAAGACCTTTACTGTTTGACAAGTGTGTCATACTATTAACCTCTGGACCTGAATACTTCATTTGAATACACTGGATTCCTCTAACACGAGCTCTTTCAGCAGGACTTGCGTTGAGTGACCATTTATGCCACTCCCAGCCATTAATTGAAGTTCGCGCACATCCATCAGATCTCGGACAGGGATTTGCTGTCCTGGATCTAACTGTGCGGCTCTTTTGATCTGCAACCCCTCTAGAAGCAGAACTCTTGCTACCACAACTAGCAACTTTCTGTACCTTGATTGAAGGTGATGGACACTCATCATAATTTAATTGCTTTCTTTTTACCCCTGATACCTTCTTAGCTGAAGACAGTAACAGAAATCAAGAAAGCTTTAAGATATGCAATTATCTGAGATAAAATAACAAAGAATAAATGGAAGAAAAACCTTTTAGTGTCTTCTTGGAGGAATCATTAGTAACTTCTTCACTTCCAACAGTATGGTTACTCTTGCGAGCAACCTTCTCAACATCACAATTCTGAAAGGTTGATGCTCTTCCCCTGCCGACTTTAACATCACCTTCTCCAATCAAATTTTCTGCATAAGTTAATAACCATTACCAATTCTAAGTTTATTATCATCTTCTTCAATATAAAGAAATTGTTAGAAGAAAAAACAACATACTTCGAACAGCAGCAGCATCCTTTGATGTTTTCCGACCAATTGCACTCTTGGGTGATGAGTGATCATTGGGCAAACTATCCTTACCTATGATTTTCGATGACCTAGAAATATTAGATGATTGAGACATACTTTTATTTGTCCCACCCTTTTTAGAAGTGGCTGCACTTAGTTTTTGATCTGCATGATCCAACAAATTCTTGGAAGGTCCTTTTGTCCGAGGCCTTTCAACAGCTTGATCCCGTGACCCATTGATAATCGTGGACAGGGAAGATCCTACCTTCTTATGAACCAACTTTTTCTTTCGGTAATACGTACATGTACCAGTCACTAAAGATATATCTGAGGAGCCTGAACTGAGAGACTTCCTTGACCCGTCCCTGGGCTTATCACGTGAGGCAGAAAAACCAGCAAGATTTTTTCTATCTTCACTAAATGTCTTTGCCTGAGGCAAATTAAAAGTGTGAACAAAATATTAAACCCAATATCAAAACCTGGGGGTCAGTTGTTGGAATAGAAAGTACAAAGGAGTGAACAATACCTCTTTGCCATCAGCCTTGCAGTGTTTCTTCGAACTAGACCATGATATAAGAAACTGATAAAGACTAGCATCACCAGCAAATGATGATTTCCACTCTCTTAGTACATCATCATGGAGCTTCTGCCGACACATTGCCATGGCAACATATTCTCCAATCTTAGGGCTGCACCCAACTGATGTCAAAGGACGAAATTTACAATTGTGTGATGGAACAAGAATCCCAGATTTAATCTCAAGACCAGGAGGTGGTGGCTCGTTAACTTCTCGTTCATTACTTACATCCCCAACCTTTCCAAACAATCTCTTAAATGCTTCAGCCATAAAAGTTTCCTGCCTTGAAGCATAATTATTTTCAGATATGGATTGACAAACAGGTTTCTTTGATTGTACTGAGTTCTGTAGATTGCAAGATAAATCTGACATTCTGTTCGAAACATTTTTTTTCTCTTCAGAATCATCTGAATTATCAACGTCCGAAGCAAGATGGCACTGACCGGAAGATCCAACTGTGTCTTGCAGCTGTAAAAGAAAAATAATTGTTTAAATTTAAGAAAGATATGATCCTTGTGTACTATGCATAAGCACATATTGAGCTATAATCGGAAAGAGCATACCTAGTCTAGCTAGAACAGCGTTTAAAGTATATTGAAATAAAATGAAGAACTAACAGGATATACTTTTAATACCTCTTTCAATTCATCATCTACTGACAAACAGACTGATTTCTCTGCTGCCTCTTCATCAGGATTTTCATTCAATTTTTTATCATTTTCCATATCAATAACTATTTTGGCTTCACTTTTAACAAGACCGTCAAGATAGTCAGCCATAAACACCATCACAGAAGAATGGAGCTCATTTTCAACTCCTTCCAGAATACATTGTATTCCACCATAAAGGCCACTATTGTGCAATGGACTGTTCTGTTTGGATAAAATTTCCTGCACCGCAGATTGAGATATATATGTCTCTTCTGCCTGGTTACCTACAGAAACTGTTGCTAGTTCATAACCAGGTGGACAATCAATATCATGAGCCGTCAATTCCATCCTAGAGAAGAGCTATAAAACCATAAAACATTAGATTCAAGGTCATTACATACTGTTTACACACATAGAGTTTAACATTTAGACTTTACTTACAGTTGTAGCTTTTATATTTTCAGTCTCCTTGCCACGATCAATGGAGCCACTAGCAGATGCCAGAACATTAGGCTGACCATACCAAAGTTTTCCTTTTCTCCAGGAAGACAAATATTCAACCATACTATCATAAAAGACAGCATTCCACGTAACTTGCATGCAATACTCAAAAAGCATTTTACAAACAACTGTATAAGAACCCCAAAAGTTTTCAAGGCTTCCAACAGATTTTAGACTTGCATCAAAATTTGTAGATTCTTGGATAGAAAGATTAGATACACCATCGGAGGTCACTGTGCCAAACTTGGAAGTACAATGTATACTTCTTTCCGTGGTATTTTTAATCTGTATGGCAAAGGAGCTTCAGATTTTAAGACAAATAAACATAAGTTTTTCTTTCTTTTTTTTTGAGTGATTGCATACATTACCAGTTTCCCATCAGAACTTTTAGCATCCTGGTTGTATGATTCAACCATTAGAGGTCTCTGAGATTTTTTTGCAGCAACAAACTCTGAGATCATAGTGCTGATTATTTCATCTAGCATAACTCTACGAGCTGCTTTCATAATTCGAGAATGCAGATCAGAAGAAACTTCTTCAGAAACTGCCGATATGAAGTTCACTGATAACTCCTGTTCATTTTCAGCAACATACTGACCACCTTTCCAAGCATTTAAAACAGACAGCAATTGGGTGGAGCGAAACCTGTCATCAGCATGATAAATCTGCAAGAAAATAAATTAAAAGAAAAAGATATAAGAAGCAAGACTCAGTAAAGCTTAGATACATCATGCCAGCCTACCACAATACCTACACAAGTTTCGAAAGAGTTCATAGGACCCTACAGTTGATACAAATGAACAGTTACTGCAGTGATGAATCATGACTTGAGAATTTCAAGGCTTACGGCTTACCATAATGGAATCTGCAAGATACCCACAGCGATGCCAAGAATACAATTGTAAAAGAGAATGGGGCCCATGTTTCCTACTCTCATCATCTTCAAACAACCAACATTCATCTTCACCAGACTGGAACAAAAAAGGTGAAAATCATCCAAAGGGTGCCTTAGGAAAAAAAGGGGAAACAAAGGGGGGTGGGGGAAGGGGGGACAATAATACCTGCAATACAAAGCTAAATGCTTCGGAACTTACATTGCAGTTGAATTGAGAAGGCGAAGGGGAAGGAGTGTGTTGGACATTTGTAAATGAAGATTTTAAATAACTGGAAGCTGTGGCTGAAGTGAGATATAGAAACCCAGTAGCAACATGATCAGGGAACTGCCTAAAGTACTTTAAGGGAACAGGATTGATCAAAGCCCCATTGACTACAGGATAAACAGGGAGCTCATCCGGCAGGAAACCAGTCGACAAACCCTCGTATAACTGCTGCTGGATATAAGGACCACACATCTGGCCGTGTTCATTGACATACATCCATCCACTCACATACGAAGAAGATGATGGCGCATAGCTAGAGTAACTCTTATCGCATGAAGATCCACCGCCGTTACAAGATTGAGAAATACCACTGCTATTTCCATTAGACTGGCAACTCATCTCCGTTGCAGATTGTTCATCACTGTCAAATCATGAATACGATTAAAAAAATGTAAATAAGAGCGTCATCAACCAAAAAAGAGTATATTAATAATTATACCCGCGATTTGAAGATGCAAAATCGGCAGAGAGATCCGAAACTTTAAGGCGCTTTCGGGAAAAATTAGGGTGATCATATTCGTCAATAGGGGATGTTGAGGAAACCATGGGCAGACCTGAATCAAAATTCAAATCTAACTAACCTCAATTCTCATAAATGTCTTATTAATTAATAAAAAAAGAAAACTGTTCTAATTATGTTGCATCTGCGAATAGGAGCGCCCAAATTTCCAAGATGAAAAAATAAGAAGGCATATATCATAATAATCTATTATCCGTACACATAAATAAAACTCTATTGCATACCCATCCAATCCAATCCAATCCAATGCAATGCAATGCAATCCAATCCTCACGGTAATCTGCAAAACTCTGCTGGAAGTTGGTACCAAATCCAATAGAGTAGTACGGATTTCGATAGAAAGAAATTTTCCCAATTAGGGGAAAACCATAATCGCCACCGGCTCTTGTATTCACGACTAATTTGGCCTCTTCCTATTGTAGTTTCTTTTTTCTTTCTTTTTTGGGGTTTACAAAATTACAAAGTAGACGA
The DNA here is from genome assembly GCF_025698485.1 of Gossypium arboreum. Taxonomy (NCBI): domain Eukaryota; kingdom Viridiplantae; phylum Streptophyta; class Magnoliopsida; order Malvales; family Malvaceae; genus Gossypium; species Gossypium arboreum. Next base: position 105,403,703 of record NC_069072.1, on the reverse strand, counting down.
AAGCAAAATTAAGTTCACCTCTCTCCCTCCCTCCCTCTCTCTCTCGTAAGTGAGTCTCACTTCTGACTCGCTCCGCTCCTTCGGCTTTTTAGTATTTATTGTTCTTCATATATGGCAATGGCATTCGTAATCGTGTGAGATTCCGGCTGCTATTTCCCTATTTTAATTTCAAGCTATTTACCTTCATCTTTTATTCTTGGGTTTTTTTCAGGCCTCTCCCTTGTGATTCCGATATTGAATATCCACTCTCATTTATTGGGCTCGCTTTTGGGCGATAAATGGATATATGAACTTTGAAGCAATACGATTACATCAAAAGTCAATAATCCACACAATTATGGAGTTAAAAATTATTAAAAGAAATAGTTAGGATTCTCAAATATAAAATTTAAAATAAATATGGAAGTACTGATCAAGCAAAATATTTGTGGAGTTGTGAAGGAACCATTGAAGTCTATCAATTTATGAAGGACACCTGTTGGCATCAATAGAACGGAGAATCCTTTAATATTCCCAAAACGGGAATAGTTGCCACATGTTACCCATCAGGTTGTAGCCCTCATGAAGGTAGAGCTGGCTCTAGTTCTACTCAATTATAGCCCTTTTCGAGTAACGCTGATAAGTTTTTGTTATCATTGGAGTAGAGCTCCAGACTCAAAGTAGTAGCTATGGTATTTCGCTAAGGTAGTAATAAAAACATTTTGTGGTCAAGATTAGCTGCCTTGTAATAGAAAGGAATTAACCCATTGGGATGGGTGGAGTTAGCATATAAATAAATCTAAGAATGGCAGGAATATCCACCAGAGTTAAAAATTGAAAAGACGCCGGTCAAGCGAAGTTTGTCTCATAGCATCCACCAAATTAGGAATGCAAGAAAATTATATGGATGAAAGTATTCCAGTAATGAAGTTGTAACACCCTAAACTCAGCCCAGCCATTATTGCCGAATTTGGAAAGCTACATTGGCTATCGAAATGGCACAAAGAAACTTTTCTTGATCTTGATTGCAAACGTACTTTTTTAAACCATTTGCGCAGTTCATTCAAAACTAGTAAAATCGTGTTCAACTTTATTTTCAATCTCATTTCAAAAACCATTTGTCCACGAAAATGACCCAAATAAACTTCTGAAATTTAAAAAAAAATTATTTTAAAACTATTGGCTTATCATGTAACACCCTTTACCCGAGTTCAACGCCGGAACAGGATACAAGGTGTTACCGTACTTAAACACATGCTTACAAACATTTTCGTGCCATAAATTTTCGTCCAAATTAAAACTTTTTGAAAACCAAACATAAAGTCCCTAATACGAGCCCACGAGGCCCAAAACAAGCTTTGAAAAAGATTTGGGACTTAACTGAGTATTTTAGAAAACTTTAAAAAAATATCAAGGTAAACAGGGCACACGCCCGTGTGTCGTCTTAACATGATAACGTTGAAAGCCCGTGTAGCTCACACGGCCTGGACATATCTGGACACGCCCGTGTCCCTAACTCGTGTGAATTTATTTTTCAATTCGAACCTACAGAGGTTTTCACATGGCCTGGCACACGCCTGTGTCCATGGCTAGTGTCCCTCACATGGCCATGACACACCCGTGTCCCAGCCCGTGTACAAAAACCTTGACATTCTATTTCTGACGTCATCTACCAATTAAGGACACACGGCCAAGGCACACGCCCGTGTGTTAGGCCGTGTCCTCCGTGCGGCTGAGACACACGGTCGTGTCTCTACCCGTGTGTTTACTACCATGCATACTAACTTGAAAAATTGAAGTGCAGGGGCCACACGGCCGGACTACACGCCCGTGGGGTAGACCATGTGTCACACACGGTCTAGACACATGCCTGTGTGTCTGCCAGTGTAGACAAAAACAAGGCTATTTACCAAGCCTTTTTGCCACCCTTACTTGTACCAACCTACACAACATCAACCAAAACTAATCCAAGCATAACACATATAACCAAAACAACCACAACCATAAGAAATTTGCATCAAATGCATTTAATAATAATCATTCAACACATAATAACGATAAAGTTACCTTACTTACGTACAACTTACCTCAGTATACAAAAAGTGGATAACTAATTGACTTTAGTCTACTAGCTTAGCCTTTCCCCTGTCTAGGTCCAGATTTCATATTTCTTGATCTAAAATGATAAAAATTCACTAATTTAATCATCATATTAATTAATGTATTTCATAAATTATATTTTGGCAAAATGACCATTACCTAGACTTTCACAAAATTACGATTTTACCCCTAGGCTCGTAAATAGATTTTTATCAAATTTTTTCACTAACCAAGCCTAGCCGAATTCTTTTTATACTAGAAACAGTCCACAATTCCCATCATTTCACACATTTACCACATAATTTATAACTTATGCAAAATGGTCATTAGTTAGGGTTTTCATGAAAACTACTTCACAAAGGTTGTTTGTTTAGCAACCATGATTCATTTTCTTTCATAAAAATTCAGCAAACGACATGAAAAATCTCATGGAAAAATCCTATAATTTCAACCATTTTGCAAAATAGTCCCCTCATTAGCTAGAGTATGCCACAAGGGTCCCAAAAGTACAAAAATTATCAAGAAAGGCCATCAAAATCACTTACTTGTAAGGGTAAAGAGTGACTCAAATTTTGAAGCTCCAAAACCCCTAAAATGGCTAAAATTTTCAGTGGTGAAAGAAGGGATGAAAAATATAAAGTCTTTTGTTTTATTTAATCTTATTTTCTAGTTAAAATAGGCTACCAACTTCACCAAATCTGATTTTTTTTATTCATCTTTGTCCTTATGGCTGACCACCCCTATTGAAATGGGTCTATTTGCCCTTTAAAGATCCTTAATTATGATTCTTTAGCTATTTAACACCATTTGGTAGAAAAAGAAAACTTTTTTCTCTTTATGCGATTTAGTCCTTTTTCGCAATTAAGCATGCAATTGCTAGAATTATTTCACCAAAATTTTCATGTACTCATATAAACATGTTATAACACATAAAATTTTATAAAAATTAATAATTTCTCTGACCTCGGGTTAGTGGTTCCAAAACTACTGTTCCGACTAGGCCCAAAATCAGGCTGTTACATATCAATTCAAAACAAATGAAATAAAGTGTTTATTTTAATTCCATAGAAACCATGCAAATTTTAGGAATCGAAATATATGACATCTCAATTGCAAAAATTCAATCATTTATTCAAAACTATTTCAGATTTTCAATCATACTTCTAAATCATTTATCTTTTTATTCAAAATTGGAGAACTTGGTTATTTGTCATTATTTTGGAAATAAGAACATATTAACTTCATAAATCAAATGTTTTTAGAAAACTCATTTGTAAACATTAATAATTTTGAAAACTAAGTCTAATTTCATTATAAACTCATTTTTCAGAAATGCAACGGAAAAGTGTGTTATTGACAGATTCTATTTTAAAAATCGAGTTTCAACCGAAATCTTATCAATTACTAATTTATGTTGTTGTTTTTTAAACTTAATGTCATGCAAGCAATTTATGCAAATCAGAATGAAAAATCACATAAATAAAATCCCATGCCACAGTCCATACTCAAACTTATTACAAACCCAAAATATCAAAATATCAAAATAAAATTTAATTACTTTAATTTAAAAAGACTTCCGAGAAACTCCTTCAAATACCGTCATCGAATCCTAACCTCAAGGATATCTGTAAAATGAGAAAACTAAAAGGGGTGAGCTAAAAAGCTCAGTGTGAGAAAACTAAAGAGGGTGAGCTAGAAAGCTCAGTGTGAGATTATCCTAACCTCAATATTTCACACTTATACTATGCATGATCATGTCAATGCACATTTCGTAAAACAATGCAGATTTTATGAAAACGGTCCTACCCATCTATGCTACACGCTAAAATCGAGTTCCCTAGAACTCGTCCATCTAACACACCAAATTGTGAATAGTGTCACCACAATCCCAGATAAACTACAAATAATCAATATCGTGTACAAGCCACAAAAATCATAGATATACTGCTACATAATCAAAATCGTGAACAGTGTCACATTAATGTAGATAAACTGCCACATACGTCACCTTTCACATATCTCATCCCATGCATGTGATATGGCCAAAATCACTCAAATCATATAGGCATGTTTAACATGCAAATCTCATGTATACACATGGTACCAAAATTTCACGATTTATTTTCATGCAAACATTACGTATGCCATATAATCACATAACATGAGAATGAGATGTACATATTTTTCAAATCAATAATAAGCATTAATATCACACAACATGTTTTTCAGAACATATAAGGTTTAGGGAAATACTTACTTGACAAAATCGATATTGATGGTTTATCTCTCTTTATGGATATATAAAGTATCCTTATAAATAACATTATTTAAATAACAACATTTTTATAAATATAAAACAAATACTTAATTTAGTTTAGTGTTAAAACCCACACTTGATTGTAGATCCAATGGGCAACAAATCTCTAAAAACACCCACATGTGGATCTAACAATTAGATTGCCTATTCAATCAACAATAGTGATCTTACATTAATAATGATCATCAATAAGGTTATACAATAATGGTGTTTTTTTCCATTATCACTTACCCTTAAAATAATCTCTCAAATAATCGACTTAAATCCTAACGTTTAGTGGTCTCTCAAGTTGATGTCGATCTGCCCTTCAGCAATACATGAAATAAGAGATGTTAATACACAAGGAAAATAATTTACTAAGGCTCTCTAAAGTATTTGACCAAGGGAAGAAGAATATTTATTCATAACCCTTACTCTTATACATACTATGTTGGAATAAAAGGTTCGACAAATCGTAACGATCAAGAATTAGAGGGGAAATAATTATCTAAAATGAGGAGTTTTTGAAAATAAGCCCAAGAAAAATAGAGTTTAGAATTAGGTATTAATCGAAATATTTAGTGCACAATCTTTGATTATATAAAAAGTAATAAACATTCGAAAAGAAGAAGAAAAAGAGAAAGGATCTGTAACAGCCTGATTTTGGGCCTAGTCAGAACAATGGTTTGGGGACCACAAATTCGACGAGGGAAAAAAATTATTTTTATTATATTTTTATGGTATACGGTTTCACGAAATGATTTCATGAAAATTTCGTTCGAAAATTTCGACGTTTGGCCACTCAATTTAGTCAAAAGGACTAAATTGTAAAAAGTGAAAAAGTTGAGTTCTACATGTTATAGGTGTCTAATTGTTATGAAATTTTAAATTGGAGGTCCTTAAATGGTAATTATACCATTGGTTAATTTGTTGGACAAAATTGGACATGAAATAGGTGAAATAGAATATTTTTAAGTTAGGAGCATTTTGGTCATTTAGTAATTAAAATGAATTAAAAACAAAATTAAAAGCCAATTTTTGTCCATATCCAACCTCATGGCCGAATTTCACAAGGGGAAACCATGGCTAGGGTTTTTCAAGCTTCCAAGATCGATTGTAAGTCCGTTCTAGCCACATTTTTAATGATTTTTACATTTTTGAGATCCTCGTAACTCAGTTTAGCTATTTCTACCATTATTTTGAGCTAGGGTTTGTGTTTAAAATTTACCCATGGATGGCATGCATGTGTTTTGATGTTTTATAGAAGAACATGAAAGTTTGGAGTGTGATAAACAACTTTTACTAAGTGATTTTTGATGAAATTTCATAAAAGGACCTATTTGTAAAAGTCATAAAATATGTGTAGGAAATGTGATTTAGTGAAAAATTTCAGTTTCTATAAGAGGGAATATGAATAAGCTAGGCTTGGGTATTGAGAAAAATGGATACATTTCATTTTACGAGCCTGGGGGCAAATTTATAAATATGTGAAACTTTAAAGGAAAAAATATAATTTTGCCATAATATGATTTTTGGAATGATTTGAATAGTATAATAATTTAATAAGTCAAATGTGATATTATAGATCAAGAAAAACGAAGTTCAGACTTAGAACCGGGGAAAAACGAGTATTGGACGATTTGGTCATTTTCGCAATTTTAGGTCGAGGTAAGTTCGCATGTTAAGATCCGTTATTGATTTGTGTTAATTTTGCAATATTATTATATATTTGATTAAATTGTGAAAATTAAAATAAACGTTCGAATTGAGTAAAAACACAGGATCGATCACGATCGTTGCATAGTGAAATATGAATTAATGGCAAAAGACCATGGTTAGACCATGGCAATGTGCTAAGTGAAATAAGTGATTCGCATGTAAGACCATATCTAGGATATGACATTGTGCTAAGTGAAATAAGACCATGGCATCTAAGTGAAATAAGTCCATGGCAATGTGTTAAGTGAAATAAGTCCATGGCATCTAAGTGAAATAAGTCCATGGCATTGTGTTAAGTGAGAAATTTCCCAGTTGAACCTTAGGAATCAACTAGCTTTGGACACAAGTGTGGCACTATGTGAAGGTCACTTTGTGAATAAAATAGCTTTGGCTACAAGTGTGGTACTATGTGAAGGCCATCGTGTATCCGTTATTATTCCAATGGGTTCAATGGGAAATGACTAAGTGTAAATGAATATGACTATGTGATGATTAAATGTGAAAGAATTATGAACCAATAATATTATATATGACTATGTGATGATTAAATGTGAAAGAATTATGAACCAATAATATTATTTAATGTTGAATTGAAATAATGTGTTCTCATTGAGGTTTAAGTGTATCAACTAACATAGCCAAGATAAAAAATGAAAGTATAACTGATTTAAGCGATACAGGTACGTACAAAATCTATGTGAATGTTGAATGAAAGTTAATAGAAAGAAAACATGAGAGAGTAAAATTAGCAATAAAACAGTTTTGGACAGCAGCAGTTGTGTGACTTTGAAAACTCATCAAAAATGGTGGAAATCGAATTAAAGGTTGAGTAAGATACGAAATTAAATATTATTGAGTCTATTTTCAATAGAAACAAATGGGAACATCATCTAAATCCCATACGATGAGATAATTAATTTTTAGTAAAGAAGGGTTGAAACTGTCAAATAGCAGAACATTGGAGACTTTAAAGAATAAACTGTACTTATTGGTTAGACCAAAAATTCTGAAAATTTTATGGTAAGAAGATATGTGAGTCTAGTTTCAGGGAAAAATTGTAGATCTTAATTTGGAGTTCCCTATCTCAAGTTATAAATAATTTAGTGACTGTAACTCGAGTAGACAACTTGAGATTAGTAAGAGTAAATAGTGGAACTATGTGCAATTATGATTGTATTATCTTGAGAACATATTGTGAGAATTGGTAAAAGCATGTTAATAAATTTCTTATTATTTACATACCAACTTACTAAGCTGTATAACTTACTTCGTTTATTTTCTGTGTTTATAATGTCCTCAGGTTAGCTCGGTTTGGAAGTCGCCGGAGAACATATCACACTATCAAACTAACAAATTGGGTATTGATAATTCTTATACTTAAGGTCATGGCATGTATAGGGGACTTGGTTATTTTTGTATGTGTCATAATTGTTTTGGCCTAAAATGTTGGCCTATGCTATCTGAAAGTTCATTGTTGTGTAAGGGCATTTGTTGGTATATTGGCTATATTATAAGTTCATGATGTTGCATTTCAAGGATGCGTATGCTTACATATGTGGATGAATGAGTGGTGATATCTATGTGTGACGTAAATTTGTTCGCAATGGCAAGTCAGATTAGTGCATGGGCTAGGGACATGGCCATGCGAGCCACACGGTCCTATCCTAATATCACACGAGAATGTGCCGCTGTTTTTCATGAAATTTTTTGTAGGTTTCTAAAGTTCTCAGTTTGGTCCCAAACCGTTTCCAAAGCAGATTTGGGCTTTGTAAGACTATATTAGGGACTTTAAAATAAAATGTGAAAAGATTTAAATTTGAACACAAATTCATGACCCGATTTTATACGATTGCATGTGTTTATGTTCGGTAATGCCTCATACCCTGTTCTGTTGTCGAACACAGGAAAGAGGTGTTAAGGATTTCCACCGTTGGCGGTGGTGATGACGGCAACGACGATGGCAGTTCGATGATGGAGGAGAAAATTTGAAGGAGGATAAGGAAAGAATATAGGTTTGGTCACTCTCTTAAAAGAGAAGAAATGAGAAGAGAAAATAAAATAATGAAAAGGGAGAAGTTGCGCGGTGGTTGCCATGATGGTGGAGGACAGCGCTTAAGGCGGCGTTTGGAGAAAAATGAGAGGGGAGAGTGTAAACTCGAAATTATATAGAATTTTTCTATATATTTTTACCACCTTTTGACTTAATAAATATATTAATCTTAATTAATTGTTATTGAATTAAGTTAATTTTACTTAAATATTAATATTAGACATGAATTTATAAAGTATGTGAAATTATGCTTTATTACATGATTTTTGTGCATAATTTATATTATTTCATGTTAATTATTAATGTGTGAATTTTCACTATGCAGAAGTCCCAAAAAAGATGATATTAATATAAATGTTGCATGGACATGCACATACCCACTCTATTTGGATGGCAAGACCATGCAAAAATTGGGTCATAAGGATGTTAATTTGACCTAGTAAAAGTGTACTACATAATGGACAAGTCAGATTATTTATTGGACTAAGAAATCATCCAATAAGGAGGAATTGAAGCCCAATTTCAGCACAAGCAAATGGCTACCCAAAAATAAGCTTTGGGATATTTTGTTGAAGGCCCTTACAGTTGGAAAGATGTCAGAAATTAGCATATAAGTTTACCCTTTAAAGCCGTCCACCTTATTAATAACAAAGATTTGAATTCAAAATGAAGCAACCAAGTCATCCCCTTTTCCTCAATTGGTGGTCGACCAAGCATGTGAGAAAAATGAGGAATTTCAAATTCTACTTTTAGTCAACTTTACCCTTACCTTCACCTATAAATACCACACACCTTTCATCTTTTAAAGCATCCATCATCACTCATTCATTATTCTCTTTTCATCCCACTCTCTTAATTTTATTTCCCTTTTCTTTTCCCTTGTATAGCCGTTCCATCTTCCTTTCCATTCTTTAGCCAAAAAAAGCCTTATCAAGGCCATCTCTTAGTCGGCCACATTGAGGAACCCTTAGCAGAGGACAAAACGGAGGAACACATCAGTTAGAAAGATCCGAAAGGCTACTGAACTGAATCAGAGTTTATTCTTTACTTCTTTTTATTTAATTTAATTATGTTTGCTATGTGTTTATTGTTCTTGACATCAACAATTGTAGCTTAACTCTGTTTGCTAGGATGATTATGTTAATTCAATAATATTTGTTTGATTCATGTTTAATGTGTCTGTGCCTCAGTCGATCATGTTTTCAATTAAAATCAAGATGTATTTCATTCATACGTGATTGGATGCAATCAGATTAGCTGAGCGATACTAACTAGATGACAACTAGTAGACACATAATTGAAAAGTGCAATGCTCAATTTAGATCATTAAACCCGACTAAATTAGAGGTTTATAATATCTTTAGTTAGCTCTATTATCTTGCATAGTTTTTAGGTTTATGTGATTAAACTATTTCAAACATAAATGTCCCTGGTACATTGCATAAATACTAAGAAACCTTTAGTTTAATATGATTAGTAAAATACATATTTCACTAAGTAAATGATTTCGAGAGGACTTAATTTAGTTTCCAAACTCATGAAAGATCGAGTCGTCATTGAATATTTTTCGAACACTGTTAAGCATGATGAAAATTAATTGAGTTGATTAATATAATTATCCTGGCCTATTTTATGTTGATTGTTTTTGTTGCTAAAGCCATTCATTCATACATTTAGATAATTTGTATTTAGATTAAAATTGCATTAGGGATCAATCTTTACATTTAGTTAATTTCACTTAGTTTAGACATCGCCATTCAAATTATTGAGTTTTTATATCAAATTGTGAACTTATAATTTTGTAATTAATTGATTAACATACACAGTCCCTTTGGAGATGATAACTCATTTTACTTACTTATTACTTGAATGACTATGTACACTTGCATAAAAATACCATTATAGAGAGGTGACAAGCTGGTGGTGAGGTGACGGTGGTACAAAGCTAGGAATGGTGGGAGAAAAATAAAGAAAAAAGGGAGGTTGTGAGCTAATCAAAAGAGGAAAAAAAAAGAAGGAAATGGGGTGGAGAAAGTGGTGGTGCAGCAATGAGGGGAGGAGAGTGAAAGGATGGATAGAAATAGTGTAGTCAACCTTGTCTAGGTTCAATGAACCATTCATAAGGTAAAAATAGGAAAGGAAAGAATCTTCCCCTCTTATAGCAAGCTAGGTTGGATGGAAAGGGCTTTAAGCATATGAGAAAAATCACAAAAAAAATTAAATTGAATTATGTAGATAAGGAGACTTGAACCTAAAACCATTAGGAAACTTTTTAAACTCTTGACCACTAGGCCATTTCACTTTCTTATGATCATTTTAACAAGAAAATAATTAAAACATGGGATGATTTTTACTAAGGGTTTAAAACAAATTTGAATCAAAAAGAAATTAATTAGAAGGAAGAGATTTGAACTTAGATCATTAAGGACATCTCCACCACTACTTAATCACAATAATTGATATTTATTTATTACCAAATGAGCAAAAGATCATTTAAATAAAAATTCGATTGTAAGCACTCTCGATTCATTAACCCGATTTTTAGGATGTGATAGGAGTAGTCTAATACCCTTAGATGAGTCAGTATATATATTTCGTTAAGTGTTGAGAAATCTACAAATCAGACGGAGCACGTAGAAAGTGAAAGTACGAAAGGGGAACTAAGTTGAAGGTCCCCATAAGATCGAAAAGAGGTGACTTCGATGAATTATGTGAAGCTAGAAATGAGGAATAGTTCCTCTAAAATTTTCCCTTAGGACTAATCGAGAAAGGAAATTTCGAGGCGAAAATATTTTTTATGGGAGATTTGTCACATCGGTTTCCTTTAAATCCTAAAATTAGAACAGTTAGGGGGTTAAGTGGAAAGAAGCCAAAAGTTGGTGAACTCTACTGGAAAATTAGAAAAGGTTAGAAACTAAATTGGACATGGTTGGCATCCAATTCTGGTTCGGTTAGATTAAAATCAGGAGACAAAATGATTACCAATAAATGGTTTCTGTAGGGTTGAAAATTGAGCGTGAAGGGCTATAAATAGCTAGGAAATGACTTCCCAAGGAGAGTTCTTCTCAATTCTATTTCATTTTCTTTTCTTCTTTATCTTCTTCCTTGGTTGCTCTGAAGAAGAGATAATTACAGTAAGCTCTGCATGTTGTGGTGACCATGAGGATTAGTTGAAAAAGTAGAGAATTTAACTGGTAAGGTTCTAAGTCCTTTAGTGTACGTAAAATTTAGAAAACAAAGTTAAGGGTTTTCATAACCATTTTAGGGGTTCTGCATGTTTCTGGAAAACAAAGTTTTAAGCTAAAAAATACTGAGTTTAACTCATGATTTCAGTTATATTGCTTAGCTTCCAGGAGAATAAAAGCTCTACCATTTGGAGAAGCTAAGCTGGTGAGATAAAGAAGTATCAAGTGAGTTTCTAAAGTCCATATTTGATATGATGTATGATCCATGTCGTCTGAAAATGCTAGGTATGCACAAGGGTAATAGGAAATTAAGTATCCGCATAAGTGTCAGTATGCATAAAATGGTTGCAGTAATACATGTCTAAATTTGGCGCACTCCATGTTAGTATATTTTTTATCGTCATATGCTTGTGTTTGTATGATTATAAATTGTAGGGTACAAAGGGTAAGGTATTGATGGGATAAATAAAGTTAGGATTGGGAAACGGGAAATTTTGTTAGATATCGTTATACGGTGTTGTTGAATGCAAATCGTGATATGCGAAGATCTGAACCTTGTAGTGGGACACTATGGTGTTCAAGCATAAAGGTATAGGAATAGAAAAATGGAGGAATGGGTAGATGAATAGGAGAATGGAATTTCGTTACGATATCACCATACGGGGTTGCTTAGCGCAAACCATGATAAGTGAAGCTTCGAACCTTACGAGGGGGACACTTCGATGTTTGAGCATCAAGGTAAAATGTGGAAAGGAATTATGACGGTATTTAGGTTTCATAAAGTAACACTACAATGGCGAACAACAAGCTCAATTGGGGAACACCACGACGACGGTAAGGTCCTTCGAAACGACACCTCAAAGATATAAGGTGTTAGACCATAGCTCGGCTATGGCAAACAATAGAGTCTATCGGGATAGTAAATAGGGGGTTTACGAGGTGTAAGACCATTACTCGACTATTGCAACCAATGAAGTTCACTAGGACATTAAATATGGGGTATATTGTGTAAGACCATAGCTTAATTATGGCAGCATAGAGAGTGCGCCAAGACAGTAAGCACTAGAAGTCTACAAGAGTTCTATTGAGAACTGCGTATTAATAGTTCTATTGAGGGAAAAGTGTATACAATTGAACCCTATCGTAAGAATGTCAATGGGGGTACATCTTAATAAGCTCCAAGAGTTCAGGATTTAGAATCGAGGTAAAGGGAAACGATGATTCATATTCATAAACATGTAGGTAAAGTTAGAATCTTCCAAGATAAAAAAACATTTACCTGTCATCAGGATATATGCTGGACTAGGAACTTATTGTAGTAGCCTATTTTTCAATGAAATCGAAATAGTGGTTTCGAGACCACAAATCCTACCCAAAAATAAGGTTTATTTTTATTTTACTATATGGTCTGTACTATAATAGGCATGTCGTGTGAAAATTTTGATACAAAAATTTTATCTATTAAGTGTTTAATTACGAGAAGAACTAAATTGCATAGAAAGCGAAAGTTGAATTCTAGTAGCTATAAAGGTTAAATAGCTATGGAATTCAAACCTAGAGGTCCTTATATGGTAATTAGACAATTAAAGAAAAGTACGTAGATTTTTGGTGACTCATCTATGGAAAAATTAGAAAAGGTCAAGGACTAAATTGGAATTGGAATAATTAAATTAATTAAAAGATGATAAAAGAAAATATCATCTTATTATTGTCATCTTCAACCTAAAATTCTATGGAAACCTTAGGAGAGAGAGGGGAACTTTCAAGGCTTAATTGGGTAGGTTCTCTTGTCCCGTTTTTAGTAATTTTGCTATTTTTGAAATCAGGATAGTTTAATCTCTCTATTTGAGGGATTAATTTGAAAAGTTATCAAGATATGAAAATAGGTCATGGATGTATATGCTGGAAATTAGAAATTCATGGTAGAAAATGAAAGATTATTGATAGATAAACAACTTTTACAAAGTGATTTTGAATGAAAACATGATTTAGGGACTAAAATAAAAAGTTATAAAATTTGATGAAAAATTTTGAAATTTTATGAATACATGTGCTGGAAAATTTGTAATGGGTCTTTGGTTAGGCTTGGAATAAGGAGTAATTTGCACAAGTTTCATTTTTCGGGACTAGGGACAAAATTGGAATTTATGAAAAAGTTAGGGGCAAAATGGTAATTTTACCTACGACGTAAATTGAGTCTATTTAAATATGAAATGTGTAAAATTGATGGTTAAATTCATATATATAGATTCGGACAACACTAATTCGAAGTTAGATCGAGGAAAAGAAAATGTTTCGAATTAGTAGACTTTACGCGAACTAGTGTCAAGGTAAGTTCGTATAACTTAATCGAGCATGTAATTATGTCAATTGAATATTGTGTTTGTAAGTAATGTGATTTACATTGATGTGCTTTACTTGTATGCTATGATGGAAAATTTGATACATGCTTGAAATGGTGATAAAGGGATTAAGTCTCGATTGAATGTTGAATTTTGATGATTATATGCGCTTTCCCGAAATTAATGAAGTCCTGCATTTGTTGCGGACGAGATTTGGCTCAGATGAGTAATCCTATTGACCTGGTTATAGAAAGGATTTAGCCCGGACGGGTAATCCTAATATAATATCTCTCAAGTATACGTTATGATTAGGGTTTAGCCTGGACTGGTAATCCTAATCGAGCTATTCTGAGCTCACGTTATATAAAGGATTTAGCCTAGACTGGTAATCCTGTTATATGATATGTGGCTCGAGAGAGTGTTTCTTAGTTAAGTTCCCTAATGGATACCCTTGAACAAGAAATTGACGGATTATTGAATCATACACTTCGGGTGTACTACTTTAGCCTCCATCGGAATTCAATGATTCAATGGACATATAATTCTAGACATGGCATGAGAATTATGAGATGAAATGATAATGTCTTGAAAGTGTATTACATGATGAGTGCCCCTCTTTGCTCATTGTCATGTAACAAGAATAGAGTAAAGACTTCAAATAGGGCCAATTTTGCCCGGTTTTGCTGAATCTTGACTGCAACTTTAGGGAAATAGGATCGGTTGCTCAAATTTGCTCCATTGCTGATACATAGAGATAAGATATGCTATCCTTAATCTGCCCACAACTGCTTCAATCTTCAGTCTGCTTCCTTGCTACCTCAGGAAGATAAGACTACAATCGCAAACCTGCTTTCTTGCTACCTCAGAGAGATAAGGCTAGTGGCTTAAATCTACTCCATTGCTGATACATGGAGATAAGATTCACCATCTGCGAAGATCTACTCCACTGCAATCTTAGAAAGATAAAATCTTCAATTCTCAGTCTGCTTCCTTGCTACCTCAGGAAGATAAGACTCCATCTTTCAACTTGCTCTTTTTCTACCTCAGAGAAATAAGGCTTGGTGGTAAAATCTGCTCCATTGCCGATACATGGAGATAAGAGTCACCATTTGCGAAGATTTGCTCTGCTGCAATCTCAGTGAGATAAAATCTTCAATTCTCAGTCTGCTTCCTTGCTACCTCAGGAAGATAAGACTCATCTTTCAACTTGCTCTCTTACTACCTTAGAGAAATAAGGCTTGGTGCTAAAATATGCTCCATTGCCGATACATGGAGATAAGAGTCACCATCTACGAAGATTTGCTCTACTGCAATCTTAGGGAGATAAAATCTTCAATTCTCAGTCTGCTTCCTTGCTACCTCAGGAAGATAAGACTCATTTTTCAACTTGCTCTCTTGCTACCTCAGAGAGATAAGGCTTAGTGGTAAGATCTGCTCCGTTGCAACTTTAGGGAGATAAGATCTTTAAGTCTCAATCTGCTTCCTTGCTACCTCAGGGAGATAAGACTACTATCGCCAATCTGCTCCATTGTCGATACATGGAGATAAGATTTACTATTTTTAATCTGCTCCACTACTACTTAGGGAGATGAAATCTGCAAATTCCAGTCTGCTTCCTTGCTACCTTAGGAAGATAAGACTATTATCGCCAGTCTGCTCCATTGCCGATACATAGAGATAAGATTCACTATCTTTGATTTGCTCCACTACTGCTTAGGGAGATAAGATCTGTAAATTCCAGTCTGCTTCCTTGCTACCTCAGGAAGATAAAACTCATTCTTTAACTTGCTCTCTTACTACCTCAGAGAGATAAGGCTGGCGGTAAAATCTGCTCCATTGCCAATACATAGAGATAAGATTCACCATATTCGATCTGCTCTGCTGCAACTTCAGGGAGATAAGATCGTCAATCTTCAATCTACTCCACTGCAACCTCAGGGAGATAAGACTTGTTATGATCTGCTTTACTGCAACTGACATTTCAACCTACTCCACTGCAACTTCAGGGAGATAAGGTTTGCAATCTTCGATCTATTCCACTGCAACTTTAGAGATATAAGATCTGACTTCACCGATGTTACTACACCGTCCTCTTGGACATGTCCTGTAGACTCGGTTTCATGTATCATGCTTATGCCAAATAATTAGGATGTTATGATCAAAATGAATCAAATGCTCCTAACTAGATGTGATGCTTATGTCAAATAATTAGGATGCTATGATCAAAATGAATCAAATGCACCTAACTAGATGTAATGCTTATGTCAAATAATTAGGATGCTATGATTGAAATGAATCAAATGCACCTAACTAGATGTGATGAATGATATATGAATGCAAAAAATGAAAATGATCTTTTTTGAATGATCTTTTCTTTTTTCTTTTTCTTGGTAAAAAATGCTTAAGGCATCATTACTTGTTGTTCACCAGAGCATTATCACTGATTTATCATGCTGCCATCTTGTTCAACTGGTATTCTTGACAGAAAACCCAAAGAAACAATCACATTCTGCTCAGCAAGCTTGCCCTGCTATTATTTCAGAGTCCCTTACACTGTAGTCTTCTGGGAAATAAAATTTGAACTTCCCATTGTAACCTCAGGGGAATAATCATTTAATATCCTGTGGTAACTCAGATGTATAGGATTTGCATCATCTTTAATTAATTTGATTTGTTACACCATTCCCTGGGTGTAATGAACAAATTTATATGCCTGATATCTGTAGGAATACAAAATACCATTTTTATTTTCTCAAGAGTAACCCCATTATTCGTTCTTTGCCAGGATCATACCACCAATTAATATTTCTGACATAAAATCCAATGAGATAATCTCAATTTGGGCTTAAATATTTCCAACCCTTAAGCTTGGTGAGTTTTAAACGATAGTCCTGTTTCAGGTTCCTGTATTATTTAAAAAACTTCCCAAAGTAGTATGCGAAACTTCTTTTATGAATGTATTATTAGTCCAAAAATCGTTATTTCAATGAAAAATGCTTGAAAAAGATCATAACCATGGACAAGAAAGGAATTAATTGAGAACATAGCTTGAAACAAACAAGCAAATGCAATCAAGAAAGAAATCTATTAGGACGTGACCTGAAAAGAACAAGGTAATCAAAGATAACAAACAAAAAATGGGTAAAAATGGAAAACTAGGTGCCCCAGATATCGCAGCTTGAGCTTCTCTGTACCAACTTCTTGAGGACCATTTTGAGCTCAATCTATGTTTAGAGGATCTGGAGTACTTTGTTGATGCCCCCAAGACGTAACATACTTCTTTCATTGTTAATTCAGGTATAGCAAGACTAGTGTATGCCCCATTTTGATCCAAATTTGAGCCGCCTTTTTTGGGTTTTCAACTCAAATCCCCTTTGGTCTCAAAGCGCCCTTTGCGGGTTTTCGCCCTGGCCTCTCATTTTTCTTTCTTTTTTCTACTTCTTTGATTGATTCTTTTTTTTTCTTTTTTCTTTTTATTTCTTTTTTTTTGATTTTTTTTCAAGGTCTCAAGGCGCCCTTTGCGGGTTTTCACCTTGGCCTCTCCTATAGAACACTCTTTGACTACATTTTGAATTCCCCGAACTGGGCAAATCCTTTCAATCAAAAACAGGCCTTCTTTACATAAAGTCCCTCTTAGTTTGGCATATTTCTTCCTTTGAAGTCCTTTTTTATAGGAAGGATCTTCTTCAATATCAAACTCCCCTCATGGAATTCTCGAGGATTAACCTACATCATCTGACTGTGACAAATATCTTTTAAATTTGACTGATCAGGATTGGACCCATTTTGATTCATCCAACTTTAATTCTGCCAAGACTCGAAGAAAAGAAATCTCGATTTCAAAAACTGTTTCAATCCTATAAATCAATGCGTTGCCCTGGTAAAGGTCCAGGCCCATGTTCGACAAGTATAGAGGGTAAATGATAACTTCTTTATGCCAATCCTTACAAGACTCAGTCATTTTTTACTATGACCTTTGTGCTGTTGTTTGCTTTTCCTTTTTTTCCTATTTTTGTACTTTTGTTTTTCTTTTTGAATGCCTTTGCTGCACTACGATATAGTGTCTGATCTTTGAACAGGCTGCAAACTTTTGACATTGTGAAGTTGTATTTAAAAGTAATCCTTTCTGTCATTACTTATTGCATCTTTTTTTTTTTAAATTTGATGACTATCAGTCTTGTAATATTGACATATGAAGCGACCTTCACCCTCTTCGTGGAGTAATCAATGGCTACCAAGATAAATCAATGAGAATGACCTGATAACATCTTTGTCCCATATAGAGAAAATCTGTGAATGAGGCTTGTCTCCCTAAATACAGCTATAACTAATACAATCCCCTTCCATGACGGATTAACACTACTCAAACCTCCTGATTAGCATGGCTACCACGAAAATATTAATATGTGTCTTTCTAGCACCGTATAGACACTTTGTATCGCCACTAATCTTAATATCTCAGGTATATCTCGACATGATCATGCGAAAACATCTTTGAATTCTTGGGGTAACTCAATGACGATTCATTTTGTCTTTGTGGTGACTCAAGTTTCGATCTTTGCCCCTTGCTCACAATGTCCCTTGACCCTTCGTAAAGTAGGATCTGTTTTTTGTCTTGTTCTACTGTCCTTAACAAATCAGGAAATAAATCACAATCTCTGTCATCTTCAAAATTCTGAGATCCACTTAAACACATATCTCACTCCAAAAGGGAGTCAGTTACAGCGTTGCTCATGTCATTGATATCTGGGGACCTATAGTAGGTACAAAGGCAAATTCCAAAGAATAAATGATTCTAAGGATAATTATTTGTATGGTATGATCATGAATGAAGAATGAAAGCATATTTGAAAATGGTCCAAAGAACAAAAGAATATAAAAAGAATGAAAGAATATTTACTCAAAAAGAATACATTTTATTGAAATAAAAATTTTGGACACAAGCCTATTTCTCAAAAGGATTCTTATTGCCCCTAGGCTAAAAACAACAAGCGCGTTTTGAACATTACTCTAGATTAGCTCTAAAAATACAAGGATCTTTTCCACAGTCCCATTGCTTAAAACACCCCCAAGTACATAATGGTTTAGAAACTTTTATTCCCTGGACCTCTCCTTGGATATGTCATTCAAATTCTCTTTGATAATTAGCGGTTATAACCCTTGGCTGACTTATGTTGACCAATTTGGACGGCATGCTCACGATGTTCACTTCATTTTCCTTGTTTCCCGGGGTTGACCTTTTGGCACTTTCTCCCATATCTATTTTCCCATTTCTTATCGCATCTTCAATCATCTCACCAGACATTACTATATCTGAAAAGCTCAGAGTAGCGCTTCCCAACATATAATCAATGAACGGGGCTTTCAAAGTATTGATGAAAAGCATCGTAGTCTCCTTCTCCAAAAGAGGCGGTTGGACTTGTGTTGCTACCTCTCTCCATCTTTGGGCATATTGCCTAAAGCTCTCATTTCGCTTCTTTTCCATACTTTGTAGGGTAATTCTATCGGGTGCCATGTTTGTTACATGGCTATACTGCTTCATAAAAGCCTGTGCTAAGTCCTTCCATGAATGGATTTTAACATGACTCAATTGATTGTACCATTTAGCTGCTGACCCAATCAGACTGTCCTGGAAGTAATGAATTAATAATTGGTCGTTGTTAACATACCCTGTCATCCTGCGACAGAACATTATGATGTGAGCTTCAGGACAACTGGTCCCATTGTACTTTTCAAACTCTGGAATCTTAAATTTTGGCGGGAGTACTAGATCAGGGACCAAACTTAGATCCTTAGCGTCAATCCCACAGTAGAAGTCAACTTTCTCCATTACTTTCAATTTTTCCTCCAACCTCCTATACCGGTCCTTAAGTTGTCTCAGCAATTCCCTCTCTGCTTTTTCCATTTCATCAAGAACTAAAAGATTGGTTGGGTTGCCCCCCGGCTTGGAGCCTGAGCCTGTCGGGTAATCTACCGGTGCGGAGGTACCGACTTGATATTGCTGAATTTTGACAATAGGTACACCTTGCTGCTGAGCATTTATCGGGGTGAAACCCGGAGGGTAGAGAAGCTCCTCATTGTCCTTCCCTGTATTAATCATGAAACTTTTCCTTTCTTCAAGCCCCTTTGTCAACAATTGAGACAACTGACTCAACATATTCCTTTGAGACTCTAGCACCAGATCTCTCATATCTTGCCTAATCTTCGCCAGTTGCTCTTGCATCTATATTTGTAATTGGTCTTGCATCTCTCTTTGAAGTTGTTCAAGTTTTTCCAGTCTTTGGTCCATATCTTTTGTCTTAGCACGAGTACCGTAACGACGCTTGGTTGGTAAATTTTTGTTGGTTCCCAGTTTAACTGAAATGATTTCAACTAATTAAGGAGCCCTTTTATGAAAATTTAATGCAAATGATGAAATGATGCAATGCAATGCAAATGCATGAGATGAATGCAAAAGAAAGAGAAGTGTTGATTTTCAATTTAATTCCATTAAAACAACTTTTCTAGAAAACAAATCCCTTTACATAAAACGAATTACATATACGGCCTTGTTTTTATATTTCAAGCGAAGACACCGATCCTTTTTCTTCGTGAAATCCAAATCTTGCAAGCCTCTAATAAATGCCTCCACTAGCTCCTCTTTGCTTGATCCAGGCTACGACTCATTATTCTCACGACATTGATTAACTCCATTAAGAAAATCGAGATGTGACGGCTCTCGAACAATCTTTATCAGCTTGAATCTTTAGGTAAGGACTTGTTTTTCTCCACGAACTATCAGCCTTCTTTTGTCAATTTAGACAACCGTATTATAATCCACTTCATCAGGAAAATCATTTTCTTATAACAAGCTGTTCTATTTAGTAATCAAATATGAATCAACACCTCCTTTCTATGATAATGTAATGCAATGCAATTATAAACAAAACAAAAACAAAACACGTTAGTACTAGTGAAATAAATATCAAATAAAGTACCTATTCAGGTGACCACTAAATTTGGGCAAGGTTCTACGTAAGGTGGAATCTCAAGGTTCACTATATGTGGTTCAGTTCTAGAGAAAGGGTACCTCAACCAATAGATTCCCCATTTCTCACCCATTATAGGCTCATATGAATCGAGTTCGGTTCAGGGGAATACATTTCCCTATGACCATGCGGAGATGAAAATCTCATGAAACCATAGGTACGGATGTATCCCGGAAGCAATCCACTAGCCCGTACAGAGGTGAAAACCTCACGAAAGCATAGTTTCTTGCTCCCACTTAACAGGTATAACCACAACGGTTATGCAATGCAATGCCATTTTATTCTACAAGACTTGAACCAAAAACAATTATGCAAACAAATGCAATTAAAAGAATCATGATCTTCAAAACGAATTTTCAATTCTTTGACAAAAGGACAGCAAATAATCAATTTTATGGCCTGACTCTTGTTCAATCCCCAGTGGAGTCGCCATGCTGTCGAAACTTTTTTATTTACTTTGAAAGCAATGGGGATCGACTTTTAAAAAACCGAGTGTGGAGTCGCCACCAATCTTTTGATTTAGGTGTGATTGGGCCACCTACTAAAATGTTTTATTCATGAAAAATCAAAAAGTGGGTTCGGGAGTCGGTTACACATGAGGAAGGGTTAGCACCCTCATTACGCCCAGAAATTGGTACCAAATTGATTCGATGTTGTCCTTATATCAAAAGTTTTTTAAAGAAAAGATTTTCTGAAATATGATTCTTTTTAAAAATGTTTGAATAGCTCAAATTAGCGGTTAAAAATCTCTCGTTCCAAAGATATGTGGTTTCATACCCAGTACGATTAGATACGATCCCCTATACCTTTAAGATGCGATCGATTTTCGAATTTTGAAAAAAAAAACATACATTAAAATTATAAAAGGTTATCAAAATATTTGGTTCTCTGGAAAAGTCATACCCAAGATGATTGAGCACGATTTTCCAAAATCTCCAAATATTAGATATTGTCTTATTTCGAATTTTTGAATAATAGAAATTTAGAAATTTGCTTAAAAACATGTTTATTGAAAATAATTATGATAAAAATACAAAATTCAAATCAAATTATATATGAAATACTTAAAACACAAATTCTTTCAAAATTGATAATTAACATGATAACTTAAATAATGTATTAAATATGAAGGAATGACAATGCATGATATAAAATAATATAATAAATTTATGAAACATGTATATACAAGTAGAATTAGATATAATTGTTTGTAAAAATGTAAGAAATAAACAAAGTAAATATATAAGCTATATGAGTAACAAAAGTTTCTAAAAAACAAGGTTATATACAAAATGTAAAACTATATCTACACGTAAATTTAGTGATATATATATATATATATATATATTATTAGATTATATTTATAAAGGGTATTTGAAAACAAATAATATATAATTTTACATGTAACAAATTGAGTTAGAGTGATGGAACATATAGATAGTACATACATAAGGATAATAAAATAATGTATACAATATATAAATTGTATGATAAAAAATATGGTCTAGACAAAATATATTATACATATAAATGACTTTAACGGATAATATATACGTTAAAAAATATTTACATAAAGTTATATGAAAATAATAACATATACTATGGTAAAAATAATTTAACATGGGTAATGTACATATGAAGAAAATTTAAAGATAATTGTATGTCCAAAATAATATTGAATAAAAATGAATTATAAGATTGACTAGATTTTATCAAAATTATATGTAATAAATCTTAAGAACATAATTACATTCAAATCTATTAAAACTACATGAATAAAAACAATATGACTTCTATAATGCATGTAAGTATTAAATATCGTTTAATAACAACTTAAATAATATACAAAATAAATGAAATTCTCAAAAGAATATAAACATTAAGATATGTGAAAAATCATAGAATTAATAACATACATAAACCATAATGAATTTTACTTCAAATAGTACGCCAATTGTTAAAATAACAGAATAAATAAAAAAAAATTACAAAACTTAGCTATCAAAATAACATAAAACATCACAGCCAATGAGTAAGTAAAAAAAAAATTGCAAGTGCAGTAAAATAAAAATAAGACTTAATTACAACAAATTTAGCACAAGAAGAACCATTTACAAATAAAATAATTGAAAAATCGGATCAATATGCCATGCGCACAAATGTGCGAGGACTAAAATTGGAAATATACCGAACTCATAATACTTCGCTGAATCGTGGACCAAAATAAAAAAAAAACGCGCAAATCATAGGGCCAAAATTAAAAAGACAAAGATGACAAATAGGACTCAATTGGAGACGTCACGCGAAAGGAGGGATCTAGCGCACAATTTACCCATTCAAACAAAAGGGCGCAGATCCGACTCCTTAAATCGGGCTAATGCACGGACCTTCACTTTATTAAACAGTGCAGTTTTTGAAAACTGCTGTTATACCTTCCTTTTTCAATTGTTTTTCTTTTAAAATGCAGCAAACTTTCCTTTTAAACCTAAGTATGCTATCAGCCCATTTTTTAGGGTTTCATCTAGCAGGTGCCGCCAACAAAAGGAGCATCTGAGTCATAAAATCAATTTACAGCCTTAAAATCTCTCCCCTGTTTTCAATTTCAACGAAACAAAGAAGATCCGAGGCGGATTTATAAAATAAGATCTCTTCTCTCGCTTTACCTTTTATTTTAAAATACAATTTTGAAAGATTGAATAGGAAAATGAAACGATTCAATCCGAAGAAAAAAAAAAGAAACTAAAAGCCAATAAAAAAACTAAAAATCACCTCTGTAAATCTACCCTCGAAATACTTTTTCCAGTATTTAGTGTGCGTATGTAGGTGTATATTCTCTATGCATAATCTCTTTTTCTCTTTTTTTCTTTTATGCGAAGGGATTTTGTGGAGAAATAAAGAAAGAAAAATGAATTGAAACACTGGAGAATGCAATCTAAAATTACCTTAGTTTTTCATTGCTTTTTCCTTTTTTTTTTAATATTTCGTCCTCCCCTTTTACATCATTTCTCTGGCTTTTTATAGCCGAATAAAGAGAAATAAATAAAAAGTAAATAAAAAAGAAAATGCAATGGATTTGGATTTTCTGTTATGCCTTTGCTGTCAATTGCTGTAGTTGTTAATCCGTTGCAGGTGTGTATAGCGCGGTGCTGTTGACATGGCGAGGCCGCTCGTGAGGCGTGATGCGAAGGCTTCCAGAAGCTTCACTGTTTGGGGCTGCTGTGGTGCTTGCGATGTATGGGAACGGTAGCTTGGTGGCCTAGGGTTTCCACTTTCTGAAAATATTTAATGGGCTATGTTTTTGGGTTAGGTTATTGGGATATGTAATGGGTTAGGATTAGGTTTAATTTAGGTTTGGGCCTTATTGTAAAATGAGTTTAAAATTTGGGCTTCAATTATATGTGGGCTGAATGTAAATTTAGACTATGGACATTTATTGGATTTTTATTTTGTGATTTTTGTTTTTTTTATTTCTGGTTTTTTTTTGGATTTTAACGGGCCTGGGTGAAATGGGCCTATTACAATGAGCTCATCTATTCTTGATGTATATGAAAACTTTGTGACTAATATGTTTGATTGGATGCATGTGTTTAGGCAATTTAGCCAAATGAATGGAAAATTTGTTATTGCATGCTTAGATTTAATAAACAGGATTGGTAAATTTAGTTTTCGTTATACAAACTTACTAAGCATGTAATGCTTACTCCGTTTATTTTTCCCCTGTTTTATAGTGCTCGAAAGCTCACGAGGGTTGGAGATCACTGGAGCATTGTCACACTATCAACTAGTCATTTTGGGTATAATTAGCAAAAATCATTTTGGTATAATGGCATGTATAGGACAACTTGGCCAATCGTGTCTTAAAATGTTATTCTGTAACCTAGCCATTGGAATTGCTAGTAATGGTTCATTTTGGCATGATTAAGTAGACTATTATGATATATATATATATACACATGTGTTGTGTTAAAAATATGTGATCAATGTTGTGAACGCCTAAGTTAAACTAAGGTAAGGTTGTGATCATGTATGCTTGTAGTGATGTGCCTTGTGAATGATGAAATTTGCTTAAGTTGAATGCTTGGATTGGTTGGTATTAGATCTATGTTTCAAGTGCAGGTCATGGGTGAAATTTTGGGTGAGAAATGAAGCTAGAAATGACTTCATTTTGTCCACATGGGTAGACACAAGGGCGTGTGTCTAGACCGTGTGTGACACATGGCCTAGTAATATGGGCATGTGGTTAGGCCGTGTGTCCCCTGCACCTTAATTTTGAGAAACAAAATGCTTACAATTGGGCACAAGGGTAGAGACACGAGTGTGTGTCTCAACAGTGTGTGCTACACGGCCTAGAACACGGGTGTGTTTCTTGATCGTGTGAAACCGACACCTAATTTTGAATTGAATTAATTGACCACATGGCCTAGTACACAGGTGTGTGGCATGGCTGTATATACAAGTCAGAGAGTTACATAGGGTCAAACATGGCCTCTAGCATGGGCGTGTCCCTTGGACTACACAGGCGTGTGAGCCCTGCACCTCGAAATTTTTTTGAAAAGTCACAAAAAATTCTTAAAGTTCTCAATTAAGTCCTGACTTGATTCTAATAATTATATTGGGCCTCGAGGGCCCAAACAAGGGACGTTATGAATGATCTCGGTAAATAAATAGTAATTTACATAATTTATTTGTAAATGTTTATGAATATTCTAGTAATGATCTGAAACCCTGTTCTGGCGACGGATACGAGTTAGGCATGTTACACTTATGGTATTAGCAGCCAAACCGCCAATAAATAAAGGAGGAAAGCGTATGAGAGCCCACTAGTTCAGGCACGACATGGATGTCTAAGTAAAATAGGGAGTTAAAGTATTTTATTTTCTTTTAAGTTAATACTCCTAGCTAAGAAGGGGTGAGCTATGCATGGTAGTAAGGAAGAAACTCTCTAAGTTCATTTGAACTTATAAATGTTTTAGCCTATAATGCAGGGCTTGTTGGATAAGGAACTCGATGAGGGACCAAGCCAGATAATGTTGGAACAAGAATCAACATCAGTATTGCGTCTTGCATATAAGAAGGGGCTACCTTCATAGGCTTCGCCTTGGGGTTAAATATATTGTAACTAAGTAGTTTACTAGGAAGTTTAAAATTCTGATATAGTAATCTTTTATTTGAATTTAAAGATTATGTTGTAAGATATATATTATTTAATAAATTCCATCCAAATCTATAATTCTGTCTTTATTTCAAATCAGGTTCATTTGTGGCCCCCCATACCCAGATTCGGCGATTAGGTCGAGTGAAGGTGTTACACTGTACCTTAGTTAACCACTAATTTGGTAAAATTACCTATCCAAAATTCAATTCACCTATAATATAACTCCGTAAATATTTAACAAAAATATTTACAAGTTTGGTTTACGGGAACAGGGTCCCAAAATTGTATTTTCTAATACCACTGACTTTCGAGTCGTTACACCTTGAGCTTTAATTAACCACTTTTTTGGCAAAATTACTTAACCGAACTTTATTATATTTTCATATTAATTTTTTAGTTCCTATTTTATATTTATACACTTTGTTTAGGGAAATGAGGTTCCAAAACCATATATTCCGATACTAGGGCTAAGAGTTTACCACTATCGAGGGTGTTGTGACATTAATGCAAGGGTGTTACAACACGCTACCTAACATGGTGAAAAATAATGCAGGGGTAGTCTTATGTCCAAGACACTCCAAAGGCAATTTTTTCAATTTTAGGGTTGAAATTTTCACTATACAAAAGATGCTTTTGTTGTTGAACTTAAAAGGGGAGACCTTTACCATCTTTTTAGCTTAGTAGTTATTTCTTCTTCATTTTTAAGTTTTAGTTCTTTACTTTTCTTATCATAGTGGTTGTAGTTGGTAGTTTTCTTACTTTTTACTATAACATTTCATTTCTTTGCACTTAGATACACAAACTATACTTTGTATTTTGATTTCTCTTTAATCCCTTTAATATATTTCATCTTTGTTAACCTTCAGAAGTGTAAAAATCTCTACTTTAGCTATGTTCTCTTCTTCATTGTTGTTGCCACCATCTTCTCCAAAAAACTCATCAAAAGTCCTTAAGATTTTTCTAACATTGTTTTTTTATGCTTATTTAATGAATCATTTGAACATGTATTTGACTGATGTTGTTGCGTTGATGATGGACAGTAACTAAGCCTCATGGTGGTTGGTTGATGGAAATGTTGCATGGTTAATTTTTAGGTTAAGGACTAAATCGTAAAAACTAGACTAAATCAAATAAACTTCAAAAATTTGAATTGACGCCTCTAGGTGAACAATTAGATAGGTGAGATCAAAAGGAAAGCCTATTGAAAACAATTTGATTGTCCTAATTTCATTTGATAAGAACAAGAGATAAACAGGACTAAATCGTTTAATTGGGCAAAATGGTGACCGGGAGGTAAAATTGAACCATTAAGAGTTTGAACCCTTTAAATCCCTAATCCAAGAAATAATCAAATACATAGAAGTCAATTAACCACTTTTTCCTATTAAGTTGTTATTTGTGTACGTTTGATTGTTTTTCATTTTAGTCATTCTAGGTGTTAGATATCGTAATTAATCCTTGATAATGATTTGTCATATTATAATACTTAGTAAGTAGCTAGCTAGACTTCTTATTTGTATGCATTTTCATTGTTAATCATCTTATCACTCGAACTCTCTTGGGTTGATCCTTGGAACACTTTGTGTTCCAATATAACACAAAAATATTATGACTGACTTGTCACTCTTACAGATAATGTAACACTGATCGCGAGGTTTCGTGATAGGTTTTAAATATTTATAATTACTCATTCTTGAACTCACTATTATCGTGATGCAGGCAAGTGTACCTATCGAACAGTAGTATAGTTTTAGCAAGACCGGATTGTCGAACCCAAAGGAACTAAAAGTACTAGTAATGACTGTCTTTTTATTATCTAGCCTAAGAATAATGGAGTTTTGTTTTAATTAACTAATTATCTAAACTAAGAACGCACAGAGAAAAGAATTGGGGAATTTCTTTTGGGAAAATCAATTGAATGAAGACAATACCTAAGGAAAAATCCACCTAGACTTTACTTGTTATTCTGGCTCTGAATCGGACGATTTATTCATTCAACTTGTTCCGTAGAGATCCCTAAGTTATGTTATTATCCCTATTCAAGACTAATAACGTCTAATCCCTGATTGAATAACCGAGACTTTTCTTTAATTAACACTTTAGGGTTGCATTAACTCGATCTATGGATCCTCTTATTAGGTTTCACCGTAATCCGGCAAAATCTTGTCACCCTATTTCTAGGCGCGCAATTAACTCCGCTTAATTATGATAAATGTACTTTTAGACAGGGTCTATTCCTCCTCTGAATAAGAGCTTATCTTGAATCAGTATCCTGGGATATCAAAACAAGAATTAAGAACATATTATTAAGAACAAGTTAAATATTTATCATACGATTCAGAAAATAATAACAAGATTCGTCTTAAGTTTCATTCCCCTTAGGTATTTAGGGGCTTTAGTTCATAACTAAATAAGAAAACATCTCAGAAAAATAAAGAATACAAAACATAAAGAAAACTGAAAACTCCTGAAGGGAAATTGAGGAGAGATCTTCAGTCTTGATGATGAATCCGGCTTCTGAGATGGATCAATCGGCTTCCTTGGAGTAATTCCTTACTCCCCCTTCTCCCTCATTTTTCCTCCTCCTCTAGGGTGTATTTATAGGCTTTGGAATGCCTAAAAACCCTCAAAATTGGCCTTTTCCGAATTGGACTCAACTTGGGCTCGGTAGAGACACGCCCGTGTTCAATTACTTCAGGCCGTGTTCGAGCCTGCCAAATTGACATGGCCGTGTGGTCTGCCCGTGTGAGGAGGTCCAGGCCGTGTTGATTTCGTACTTTGGCCCATTTGCTCCATTTTTGGCCCGTTTCTCGTTCCTTTCGCTCTCCTATGCTTACCTAAGTATAAAACATGAAATTAAAGCATTAGGAGCATCGAATTCACCAATTCTAATGAGAAAAAATCCATAAAATGCATTAAACATGGGGTAAAAATATGTATAATTTACGGTTTATCAAATACCCCCACACTTAAGCATTTGCTTGTCCTCAAGTAAAATTCTCAACTCATAATCAAAATAAATTCTTCTCAACTTATAATTTCTATCAATAATATCTCAAATTAATCCATAGGTAATCATACATTGAGAATTCAACTAAAAGAACATAAAAGTTCCAAACATTCCAAGTTGAGTATTTAATCATGCAAACATAGGTGTCTCTCCGCCTCTAAGTAATTACCTTTGATTCAGAATATCACAGAGTTTCACATCCTCACTAAAGATTCACTCAAATCACTCGAGGTGTTTAAGGAAAATAAATGAAGCACTTAGTCAATAATGAAAAGTCATTACCATAGGCTTGCATGAAAATCAAATCTCCACCACTATAATTTAAGGTGATACATCAATCAAAATGTCTTTGGAGGGTTGTAATGAGGCTTGGTTAGGGGGTGTGGTCACAAGCTGAAAGAAAGGGTTATAATCAAGATTAAATTGAAGGATTGCCTAATTAGAAAAATAGTTAATCTTCATTTGCGTACAACAGAGCTTCTCTCCGAATATGAAATTACAGATATGTATACATTATTTTTTTTTAGAACAAGTTGAATAATATAGACTAACTATTAAGAACAAAACATAGCTAAGCAATCGATTCAACTCAAATCTCGACAAAAATAGGGATTAATTTAAGGGATTTCAACAATAATGGGTTAAAGGTTAATATTAAGGGTAATACAAGAAATGGCTTGTTAGGCTCAAGGGGGTTTACTAGGGGTTAATCGTGAAGGTAGGCTTTTCATTGCATGAGTGGGTTAATCCTAAGTGCCTTAATCATTTTGACATATCAAATCAAATGGTGTGGTCTCGACATACATAATCAAGCAAGTTCTAGAATAACAATTCAATATTGACGCACTCAAAGCAATAATAAAAGTGAGCATGAAAGAATTAATAGATGCTCAAAAGGCTAAAAAATCTCACAAAAAGTATGGCCTTTTGATGTTAAGACTTGTGAATTCCAATTCAAAGTAATACCTAGACTTTGAGAAACAGCCTAAGATTTTGAATTCTTAAAAATCAACTCATCATGCTTGATTCTCTAATGTCTTAAAGTTTAAACAATCAATGCATAAATTGCCTATGTTTTAATTCAAGATATATCAATCAAAATCATAAATCAATCAAAATTTATCCTAAATATGATATGAGAGCTTTTTAAGAGAAAAAGGCAATCATTTAGGGATTTTTCTAATAATAAAATGAATGCCTCCCCCCACACTTAAGATGTACATTGCCCACAATGTACAAAGATAAGTATTATAAAATAAAAATAAGATAGGGAGAGAAGTGAAACTTCCTGTATGATGAATTCTTCGAACTAGAGTTTTGGAGAGTAATCGGTTCGAGAGTGGAGGAGGATACTCGGGCGGTCGTAGAGGTTCATTAGTCCATAAGTCCTGTGCCAATAGAATATTATATCTAGTCGTAGCTATGGTCGTGGTCAAGCAGGACATGACAGACGTGGAGAACCTTTCCCGGTGGAGTGTTAGTTCCTATGCGATGATGAGCTTAAGATCTTTATATAATTGTGACAAAATCAAGAACTTTTTAGGGGATATTAGGAAGAATAATTACTCATAAAGAAAACTGAAGTTGATAATTAAAAATAAAATTCTAAAATCTACTAAAAAATAAACAATAAAAATAAAAATAAAAAGTAGTTTTAATAAAAATTAAAAACATAAAATAATAAATAAATATTTCTAAACATCTTCATCGCTGGATGGTTCGCGAGGTGGGACTGACGATGATATGTGAAGGTGTGACATCCCAAAATTGACCATAGTCGGGATGTGGTTTCGGGACCACAAAACCGAGACACAAGAATAATTAATTATTATTTTTATTGTGCATGAACGTACATATGTGAAAATTTCGTGCCTTAATTTCGTCATTCGTAGGTGAAATTTATTAGAAGGGACTTATGTGAGGAAATTGAGAAATGTGCTAGGCTAATGTTAAAGTGGCCTATTGATACATATTAGAAAATGCTTGGACTTGCATGTCAAATTGCCAAATTTTCCTTACGGTGGCCGGCCAAGTTAGATTGATGATGGGCAATAAATTTGTTTGCCTTAGATATTATAATAAGAAATTGGATTATGGGAGACAAACTAAAATAAAGAAAGGAATTAAAAAGAAAGGGGAATAAAATAAGAAAAAAAAAAAAGGGAGTGTTCATCCTTTACCTTGCCATTGCCGTGAGTGAGGGAGAGAAAAGGGGAGGAAAAGTGAGTTCTCTCTTTGTTGAACTTGGCAGTTAGAAGGAAGGAAGGAGGAGAATTTCGGTCACTTGAAGCCTTAAGGAGGTTAGTACATTGTGTTAACTTGTGAGATGCTTACTTGTTTTAAGTGAATGATCATGGTTCTTGCTTAGCCATGCTAAAATGTTGAATAATGATGGGGGAATGGAACATTCGGCTATGGAAAAAGGGGGGGGAACTCTTTGATTGCTTAAGATAGTTTAGTTAGTATGTGATTTTTGGGTATTGTGAGTTGAGATGTAAGTGTGTGGGTGCGCTTGGCCATAGGGGTTTGCTAGGAAATTTTGTTGGTTGAATGATGAGTGGCCGAATGAACTATGAAATGTTATGAGAAGAATGTGGGAAGCTAAGGTGCGAACCTTAGTCTCGGTGATAGGAATGATTCGGTTGGTGTTTTGATGTCGTGGTGATGAGGCATGAAGTGTTCGGCCATGATGCTAAAATGTGGTGCTTGTGTTAAACTTAGAAATTATTTTGTTAGGGTTAGTATAGGTATGGATGACCGAATATGAGAGCATGATTAGATGAAGAGTTGGTTAATTGATATGTGGTAAATGTTAAGTGTTAAATGAAATGGAAATGATAGATTGATGTTACGAATAGATGTGAAAATATATGCTAGATTAGGAAAATTTGATTAAATGTTCATGAGATGAAATTAGGTGTTTAAAAGATGTTATATTTGACATTGTATAAATATACATAAGTATGCCGTTCGTGATGTTACCTTTAATTATGTGTATAATCGACTAAATGGGTAATTAGTGAGGATGGTTGCTGAATATACAAGCATACATATGCATGTGTAGTTGAATTATAAATATTTAGCAAGACGGTTAAACTAGTTAATTTATTGATTAAGCTCAAGAAGCTAAAGGTGGAGAATCAAGCAAAGGCAAAGGAAAGAACATCGAGTAGCCGAGTTGCCATTTTACCCAATACAAAGTAAGTCATTAAGCACGTATTTAATATTGCTTAAATGATTGTAAAATTTATGCAATTGTGTTTAATGGGATGATATATATATATATAAATGAAAATGTATGTGTATGGAGTGATGACATTTGTTGAATGTAAAAGAAATAGTGAAATGAGTAGAAAGTTTGCTTTCGGCACTAAGTGTCTTGAACAATACGTGTGTACGGTGACGAGATCGGCACTAAGTGTGCGTGTTGAAATATATGGCACTAAGTGTGCGTGCTGGAAATATATGGCACTAAGTGTGCAAGTTGGAAAAAATACGGCACTGGGTGTGCGAGCTCGGAGGGTATGGCACTGTGTGTGCGGGCTTAAATTACGTGGCACTAAGTGTGCGAAATCGAGTAGTAAGCACTGCGTGTGCGTACTCTATATATATGGAGGGTGTGTCTCCATTGAATTGAGTATGGACAGCGGATCGGGTAA
The DNA here is from genome assembly GCF_025698485.1 of Gossypium arboreum. Classification (NCBI taxonomy): domain Eukaryota; kingdom Viridiplantae; phylum Streptophyta; class Magnoliopsida; order Malvales; family Malvaceae; genus Gossypium; species Gossypium arboreum. Next base: position 105,371,180 of record NC_069072.1, on the reverse strand, counting down.
GTACCTCGAGCTCATGACAAATAGAGAATACGTTCATGCTTGGGGTTGAATTTGGTAAGCCTTAAATCTATGTGATGATTGAAATTGTATGGTTGTGCTGGAAAATGAGTTAATGTGTAAAAATGCTTCGATTATCTTGTTGTGTAGAATATGAAATGTGGATGTATGAATTGGTGCGAGATTGGACCGAAAGGTCCGAGGTATTATGGTATAGATTCGATATGGACGAGTACCTAGCCTCATTTGTTGTGCGTGTAGTAGTAACTTTATCGATGGATTGATGAATGCTTATGACTTCTGAGTTGTAAACTCACTCGGTGTTTTCTTGTCACCCATTTTAGGTCTCTCGGACTCGTATTGTTTATGTGATCGGGACCGTCGATGAAGTCATCACACCGGCTGAAATCTTGTGGTATTGTTTTTGTTGTTGAAGAACATTTGGCATGTATAGGCTATTATATTTTGTCGAATTGTGGGTTGTAAACTTTAAGCCATGTGAAAATGGCCTATGTGGTCGTCGAGTGGGATGCTGGAACCTATAGCCACGAGTCTTAGAAACTCAAATTTTGATAAGGTGGCCATAATTTGTGTCATGTATGATGGATGATTAAGGCCAAGGAAAAATTCATGAAATTGGCATAGTCTCTGCAGTAACTGTTGCGGACAGCAGCAGTGAGATGAGATTGAAAAATCACTAAAAATAGTAGAAGTAGAATTAAATAGTGAGTAAATTATGGAACTGAACCTTGATGAATCTATTTTTATATGGACGAAACAAAACGACCATATGAGCAGTATACTGAGAAATATTAAAGTTCTCGTGAGACAGGGCCAGAACGGTTTCTGGGTCCCCTGTCGCGACTTTGAAAATTTACCATAAATTATCCAGAAAGAATTAGGAGTCATGCCTTATATGTACAGATTCCATTTTGAGTCTAGTTTCATTAGAAACAAACGGAACCAGTATTAAATCCCTGTACAGAGAGATATTCGAGTTGTAACGTGTGAAGGTCAGAGCAGTCGATCCCTGTAACATGGGTGACTTTAACTAATAAACTGTACCAATTGGCCCAACCAAAAATTCTAAAAATAAATCCATGGATGGGTATATGAGTCTAAATTCAGGGAAAATTTACGAAACCAGTTTCTGAGTTTTGAAACTCGAGATATGATTTTTAAGGCGACGGTGACGCAGTTTTCCAGCCTGACTGGTAATGTCAAATTGGTTGGTATCTTGAGAGGATTTGGCCGTTAACCCCTCGTGTCCGACACCGGCGTCGGTCACGAGTTAGGGGTGTTACAGAAGGTGCTGACAAATCTACTATAGAGTAGCATCAATGTTGTCAGATCGTTGAAAACACTGCTGCTCGAATTGGGTGAGGCGCTCAGAGATGTCAGCATATGAAGCCGCCGCATGAACTGGATGAGAGGGTAGTAGTGGCTGAGTCGGTGGGTCCTCATGCTGTGGGGGGACATCATCAGGAATGTCGTCGTAGACCTCCTCCATTGTAGATTGAGCGAAACGATACTGGGGAGGGTAGGTTCCGCGGCGCCTCTCGATCATCCTCATGCTAAGCATGCTCGAGATGCCTTGTGGAGACATCTGGCCGATGAGGGTGAGGGATGATTCTTGGGCCGGAGTGTTGAGGAGCCCGAAGTGTCGTGCCAGTCGAGTCACGTAGGGGCCAATGGAGATGACCCCCTTCCGATGCCGCTCCATCTGGTGCTGAATCGCAAGGGCAATGAAATAGGCAAGGTCGATGACGTGCCCTTGTGACATGCACCATAAGAAGTAGATGCCGTGGGTGTTGACGACGCCAGTGCTCTCTCGCATCTCTATAATCGTGTGAGCTAAGCATGTAAGTACCTCAGGGATGGTGGGAGAACTGATGCCTTGGAGCGGCTAGGATTGTACAAGGCCGTACTAGGGGCCAAAGTGTGCCAGCACTTTGAGGGAGAGAAATGTATGTGGCGACTGAGAGCATGTAGTTCACTCTCCTCCCTAAACTCCTCCGTTTATAAGCCTAGTACAGCACCAAACTCTGGGACGTTTAGCTGGCGGATTAATTCGCCTAGGTGAAATTGACCGTGCCGGGATCATCGTTCCTTGTCATTACAGTTTGAAGATGAAACATTGAGTAGAGTTCCATTGTGAGCTCGAGCCATGTCGGCTCGATAATCTCGAAGAACAGCTCCCAAGGTTCGGTGGTTAGGAGAGCCCGAATTGCGTCAGCCATCTGAACTTGTTCTATGGTAGCCAGTTGATGCAGCGGCCCTCAATTAAGGGTCGGGGCCGAAGTATTTGGAGCAGTTCTTCCTAGGGCCCTCAAGGGAACTGTAGGAGAAGGTGACGAATTTTCGCAATTGGACTCGCAAAAGATGACGCTCCCTTCCTTTTCTTTGAAGAGGGGACAGTAAATTTCTTCCCTCGTGAAGACGACATCGTATACCTATAATTTGTAAAGAAGAATAATAGTAAATACATGAATTTGGAAAGCCATGAATTTAAACTACTAATTTCAGCCAAAATATGAACCAAACTCAACCAACAAAATTCTTTTTGATAGCATAATTTCGTAACATTGTAAGGGCATGAGGATGGGCATAATAATGATAAAGGAATGAAGCTTTCCTAACAACCTACATTAACATAAAATGCATGATAAATAATCTAATAATGCAGAAAATAATGAACAAAATGAACATAGTATGATAAAAATAACAATTATTTTAAGAATAAGCATTAAAAATAAGTAGAATAGAGGTGAAAAGAGTGAACAAACGCTAAGGGAGAGAGATTGGGAGTAAAAAATGGAGTGAGAAGCGGCGCACGGGTGTGGCAAGGAGGCCGTGTGGACTTGCAGCAGCTAGGATTAGGGTTTTTTGAGTGGGGAAGACAATGAATAGTGCAGCCTATTTATAGATTTTGGGACACATGGCCATGGGACACGCCCGTGTGCCCCAATTTTAGCCCATGTGTTTTGTGTTTTTCCTATTTTGGTGCGTCTAAAATTCAACACATGCCTGTGTGCCTCGAGCGTATTGGTGAACATGACCGTGTTGCATAGCCGTGTCTAGCTTCGTTTGCTTCTTTCACGCCCGTGTATGCAAGCCCCACGCCCGTATTAATTTCACAGGTTCGACCACGGGTGTTAGACACGGGTGTGTCACACGCCCGTGCTGTTTTAATAGGTTCGTCCACGGTTCTTCCACACGAGCGTGTCACACGTTCTTGTTATTTTGGCAAGCTCGACCACTACCATATCGCACGACTGTGGCGTTTTATCGTAGCCCGTGTTGGGGAAATCTTTTGCCCTGTTTACACACGGCCTTAAACACGCCCGTATGCTTGGCCGTGTCTTTGTGGAAAACCCTGTATTCAAGATTTCTATTAGTAGGTTAGGAGTTAAATACCAAAATTTAAAGAAATTAATATTGTTAGTGCTCGGGTTACCTCTTGAGAAGTGCTTATTTATAGTCTAAGCTCGAGTTACATCTTCAGTGAATGGTCATGGTGGTTTGAGGAGTTTATACTCTTTATTCCTGCTATCAATCTCATCAAAATAAGGTTTTCATTGGGTGTTGTTTACCTTAAAAGTGCCGAACTTGAGATGACCCACCTCCATCGTACCGAATGGAAAAATACTGAGTACCGTAAGAGGGATTTCCTCTTCGGTGTGGTAGTGTCAATGTGGGGATCCGCGACATCTAATAAGATCATATCATCAACCTTAAGTTGATTTGGAGAGGTATTGGGCTCGTTTTGGCGTAGTTTCAGTTTGTCGGGTGTTCTTGGTTTGTGTGTTCGCCATTCGTCGAGTTCCTCGATTTGTAGTCTTCGATCTTCATGAACAGGTCCTCTACTATTTCTTGAGAATGACTCGTGTGCTTTCTTCAGACTCATTTTCTGCAAAGGAGGTTGCACCATATTATTAGTTTTAGTAGGATGGTTTAAATAATTACCTTCAATCCCTGATGTGTTGCCAGAATTGCGAGCTTGAAGGGTGATTGTTTCGTCTCCCACTCGGAGTGTGAGTTCACCTGTGCCAACATCAATGTTAGTTTTAGCAGTTGCTAAAAATGGCCTTCCTAGGATTAAGGGAGTGTTGCTATCCTCTTTTGTGTTTAAATAAAGTCAACGGGAAATATAAATTTATCGATTTTAACTAGCACATCTTCAATAATACCTCTAGGGAATCTTATAGTTTTATCTGCTAATTGAATGCTCATCCTAATCTGTTTGGGTTTTCCGAGACCCAGTTGCTTAAACATTTTGTAAGGCATGACATTGATACTAGCCCCTAGATCAGCCAATGCATAATTAACGTCTAAACTACCCATTAAGCAAGGAATCATAAAACTCCCTGAATCTTTTAGTTTGTTGGGTAGTTTATTTTGGAGAATGGCCGAGCAAACTACGTTCAGCTCCACATGCGACGCCTCGTCTAACTTTCACTTATTTGCTAAAAGCTCCTTTAAAAATTTCATTGCATTTGGCATCTGCGATAGAGCTTCAATAAATGGTAAGTTAATGTGTAATTTTTTTAAGAGTTTAGGGAATTTACCAAATTGTTCATCTGAGTGGTCTTTCCTTGTCGCGTTGGGGAATGGCACACGAGGTTTATATTCGATAGTCACTGGTTTGTTTTTATTATAATCTACCTCACCTTGACCTTTGCTTACCACAGTTTTGTGCCTCGGTTCTGGTTCAGGCTCAACGACTTTTTTGTCATCTTGAATATTAATTGCGTTGAGCTATTCCCTTGGGTTAGGTTCGGTATTACTTGGCAAACTACCTTGTGGTCGTTCAAATATTAGTTTGGAAAACTAGCCAATTTGAGTCTCGAGCCCTTGGATCGATGCTTTTTGATTCTTAAGTGCTGTCTCGGTGTTCTAAAAATAGGTTTCTGACACTGATATGAACTTTGAGAGCATCTCTTTAAGATTTGGCTTCTTTTCCTGTTGGTAGGGTGGTTGTTAGTAGCCTGGAGGATGTTGTGGTCTTTGATTTCCTTGACCGCCCCATGAGAAATTGGGATGGTTCTTCCAACCTGCATTGTAAGTGTTATTGTATGGATTATTTTGAGGTCGAGGATTATTACCCATGTAATTTAATTGCTCGCTATCCATGTTGTGGCCATAAGGTTGATATTTTGAATAGTTTGTTCCATTGCTACTTGCTTCGCATTGTATTACTGGGTGAACCTGTGAAGAATTAAGAAAACCATCAATCTTTTTATTTAAGAGTTCTACCTGATTAGAGAGCATGGTGACCAAATCGACGTTATAAACGCCGACTATTTTCGTTGGCTTTGTCCTCATGACTTGCCACTGATAGTTATTCAGTGACATCTCTTCTATAAACTCATAGGCATCTTCCGGTGTTTTATTGTTGATGGTTCCGCCAGCAGCTGCGTCAACCATTTACCGAGTCGAAGGATTCAGACCATTGTGAAATGTTTGTACTTGGAGCCAAAGCGGTAACCCATGGTGAGGGCACCTTCTCAAAAGGTCCTTGTATCTCTCCCATGCATCTTAGAGTGTTTTTAAATCCATCTGCATAACAGAAGAGATATCATTACGTAATTTAGCCGTTTTAGTCGGCAAAAAATATTTTAGTAAAAATTTTTCGGTCATTTGTTCCCAAATAGTAGTTGACCCTCATGGTAATAAGTTCAACCACTGTTTAGCTTTGTTCCTCAATGAAAAAGGGAATAACCGAAGACGAATGGCATCATTAGAAACGCCATTGATTTTAAATGTATCGCAAAATTCCAGAAAGTTTGCTAAGTGAGCATTGGGATCTTCATCCTGTAAACCATCAAACTGAACAAATTGCTGTATCATCTGAATAGTGTTAGGTTTTAATTCAAAAGTATTTGTAGCTACAGCAGGTCTAACTATGCTAAATTCAATTCCTGATAAAGAAGGTTTAGCATAATCGTACATAGTGCGTGGAGCAGGATTTTGATTAACCGCAATTGCAGGAGGTAGCTGATTACCTTGGTTTTTAGCCATCTCTTCTATTGGGGGTTGAGTATCGTCTTCTTGCTTGTTCTCTGTATATCTTAAGCTGCGCCTTATTTCTCTTTGGTTTCTACTAACTGTACGATCGACTTCTTCGTCAAAAGTAATGGTCCCGTCGGGTTTCTTCTAGTCATAAACTATGAAAACCTACCAAGAAAAAGAAAGAGTAGGTTAATAAATAATAATAATAAAATTAAATTAAATTGCAAGAAAAATAAATGGCTAAAGTAATAAAAATTGAGCATTCCTAATATCTTAGTTCCCCGGCAGTGGCGCCAAAAACTTGATCGTGAGGTTTTGTGATAGGTTTTAAATATTTATAATTACTCGTTCTTAAACTCACTATTATTACGATGTAGGCAAGTGTACCTATCGAACAGTAGTATAGTTTTAGCAAGGCCGGATTGTCGAACCCAAAGGAACTAAAAGTACTAGTAATGACTGTCTTTTTATAATCTAGCCTAAGAATAATGGGGTTTTGTTTTAATTAACTAATTATCTAAACTAAAAATGCATAGAAAAAAGAATTGGGGAATTGCTTTTGGGAAAATCGATTGAATGAAGACAATACCTAAGGAAAAATCCACTTAGACTTTACTTGTTATTCTGGCTCCCAATCGAACGATTTATTCATTCAACTTGTTCCATAGAGATCCCTAAGTTATGTTATTATCCCTATTCAAGACTAATAACGTCTAATCCCTAGATTGAATAACCGAGACTTTTCTCTAATTAACACTCTAGGGTTGCATTAACTCGATCTATGGATCCTCTTATTAGGTTTCACCGTAATTCGGCAAAATCTTGTCACCCTATTTCTAGGCGCGCAATCAACTCCGCTTAATTATGATAAATGTACTCTTAGACAGGGTCTATTCCTCCTCTGAATAAGAGCTTATCTTGAATCAGTATCCTGAGATATCAAAACAAGAATTAAGAACATATAATTAAGAACAAGTTAAATATTTATCATACGATTCAGAAAATAATAACAAGATTCGTCTTAGGTTTCATTCCCCTTAGGTATTTAGGGGATTTAGTTCATAACTAAATAAGAAAATATCTCAGAAAAATAAAGAATACAAAACATAAAGAAAACCGAAAACTCTTGAAGGGAAATTGAGGAGAGATCTTCAGTCTTGATGATGAATCCGACTTCTGAGATGGATCAATCGGCTTTCTTGGAGTAATTCCTTACTCCCCCTTCTCCCTCCTTTTTACTCCTCCTCTAGGGTGTATTTATGGGCTTTGGAATGCCTAAAAACCCTCAAAATTGGCCTTTTCCGAACTGGACTCAACTTGGGCTCGATAGAGACACGCCTGTGTAACACGCCCGTGTTCGATTACTTCATGCCGTGTTCGAGCCTGCCAAATTGACATGGTCGTATGGTCTGCCCGTGTGAGGAGGTCCAGGCCGTGTTGATTTCATACTTTGGCCCATTTTCTCCGTTTTTGGCCCATTTCTCGTTCCTTTCACTCTCTTATGCTCTCCTAAGTATAAAATATGAAATTAAAGCATTAGGAGCATCGAATTCACCAATTCTAATGAGAAATAATCCATAAAATGCATTAAACATGGGGTAAAAATATGTATAATTTATAGTTTATCAAACACCCCTAACCCGTATTCGTCGCCGGAATAGGGTTATGGAGCATTACTAGATTAATTACTTAAACAAACCTACATTTCTCATACGTTTTTCATATCCAATAAAATGCATTAACAATCAATCATATTGTCTCTAATACGAGCCTATGAGGCCCAAATCATGCATTAGAAGTAGTTCGGGACTAAATCGATAATTCAAAAAATTTTTGGAAAACTTAGAAAAATTTTCAAATTATAGGGGACATACGCCCGTGTGGCTTGGCCGTGTGTCTCACAAGGCCAAAGACACACCCGTGTCACAAGCCGTATGGACATTCAAAATGGGATCACATGGCCGTGTCCCATCCCGTGTCCTACCCCGTGTAACTCTCTGACTTGGGTTACATGGCCAACCACACGCCCGTGTGACTAGCCTGTGTACCCTTCGAAATGGCCTCACACGCCCGTGTTCCAGGCCATGTGCTAGGCCATGCCAAAACTATAGGGTATACTGACTTATGCTACACGGCCAAGTCACATGCCCGTGTGCTGAGCCGTGTGGATCATACTGACTTGGTTTCTAATTATGTATTAGGGGACACACAGCCATGTCATCAAACCGTGTGTCACACACGGCTAAGACACACACCCGTGTCTCTGCCTATGTGGACAAAAATAGGCTATTTACCAAGCCATCTTTCTCACCCAAACTTGCATCAACCTAAACATGTCAAATGGCACATAGCATCAATAGGCATTCAAACCAATCTCATTCAAGCCTAAAATCATGCTATACCAATATCAACAACTATAATGCTCATAAGATCACGTTTTGCAAATTCAAAACATACCAATTTCACATTCACAAATCACCTAAATGGTCACTTTCAAACATGCATTATTTTGCCTAAAACCACAAGCATACCATATCTTACAATTCAACTATTTGGTTCTCAAAATACCAATCCACAAAAAGTAATCACATGGAAATTACCAACCACATAACACAAGGCCATTTACACACATATATATATATACATAACCAAATATACCAAAATAAGCCAAATCACATGGCTATACACATAACCAAAACATACTTCATTTACAAGCCAAATCAATTAGCTAAATCCATTATCAACATATAGATCATATTGACCACAACTCTTATACATGCCATATAACCAAAAATCACAAGTTCAAATGTACCAAAATGACAGCTTGATAGTGTGATGAGATCTCCGACGATCCAAATCCGAGCAAGCTTCAAAAAACACTATAAAATATGGAAAAATAAACAAAGTAAGATATAAAGCTTAGTAAGCTCGTATGCTTGATAAGTAAAACTTACCATTCAACCACAATTCAAGTACTTAAACATCACATAATACAATTCAATTTAAATCCAAAACTTAACACATATTTAATCCAAAGGTTAGACATGAATTCCATCAATTTCTTCGATTCAATGATTGTACAGATCAAGTACATAACTGTACTAATTCGTATCAATTCATACTTTTCCAATTCATCGGTATACCTGTTGAACCATTTAGAATAATATCGGATACTCAGGAATCTTGCACACTAAGTGGCAATACAAGGCTGAAGCCATCACAATCTCATATCTCATATAATGCTCACTCACTAGCTATCAACGGGCCTGCTCACAAAAGTTGACGGTAAAGACATAGCTACACGGTGCTGCTCACATAAGCTGATGAGAATCCACAAAACATGCCAGAAAACTCAGCCACCGGTAGAACGTACGGACCAGCACCCAGACACAATAACCCCTAATGACATGTCATTTGTATCCTAATCTATTCCTAAGGTTCAATCGGGATTTCAAATTACTGAATTTTCGTCGAACATTTTCGTAAGGTTGTATTCACAATTAATTCAATAATAAAGCATTTAAAACACAATTATATTAATGCTTATTAACATACGAACTTACCGCGGATTTATACGGAGAGAAATCGAGCTATCAATCAACTATCTTGTTTTTCCCCCGATCTAATTCCAAACTTTGCTTTTCCTTATCTATATATATTCAAATTTGACTTATTTAATTATCATTCTATTCAATTTAACCCAAATTTCATATTATGGAAAATTTACACTTTTACCCCTAATATTTTAACTTATTTACAATTTAGTCCCTATCTCATAAAAATGCAAATTCATGCAATTCAACTTATACCCATGCTAGCCAAATATCAATTAAGTCCCTAGCAAGCCCTATATTCCATTTATTTCACAATTTAACCATGATTGTTTCACATTTTACAACCCTAATTCGCATTTCAACCAAAATCACTTAACAAATGTTGTTTATATAACAACAACTATTCATTTTCTATCATCAAACATCAAGATACACACATATTCATCAATGAAAAAATCCTAAACCTTTAACAATTTTGCAAATTAGTCCCTAGGCTAGCTAGATTAAGTTACAATGACTCCAAAAACATAGAAATCATTAAAAACCGAGTAAAAAATCACTTACATGAACTAGGTATAAATGGCCGAATGCTTCAAGCACAACAATGGAGTTTTCTTCTTCTAATTTTCAGCTAGGTAAAGAAGATGGAGAAAAATATGGTTTTATTTTACTTATTTAATCTTTATTTATCAATTTACAACATTAACCTTATTAATTAACTACTTAAAACACTTAATTCATGTCCATATTTGTCCACTCATATTAAAAATGGTATAATTACAACATAAGGACCCCTACTTTAAGGTTACATAGCTATTAGACACTTTTAACTATTAGAACACCACTTTTGCACTTTACGCGATTTAGTCCTTTTTTATCAAATTGAGCATTCAAAAGATAAAATTTTTTAATGAAATTTTCATAGAATCATAATATCATGTTTTAGACATTAAAATAATAATAAAATAATTATTTTGACCTCAGATTTGTGGTTCTGAAACCACTGTTCTGATTAGACTAAAAGCGAAATTTATAGATAAACTACTTTATTTATGATTATATTGTGTCGATCCCTAACCGCCTATTATTTGTCATCATTTATAGTTAAATATCACACCAAAAATATATCAAATTAAATCAGCGGTGTCCACAAGCGTACGAGTTAAATTGTAATATAGTATATGTTACAAGGAACACATATAAGTATTCTAATGATCGTACCCAAGGGATTGTAGATTGGAGAAATTAATATTAAATTAATTATAAAAAATAATTACTAATGTAATCAAGTCACAAATTAGTAGTGTTAGTACAAATTAATATATTTATTAAACTAATTAAATTATTAAAGTTACATTAACTTAAGGGACTTTCCTATTCCAGTGTCAACAATGTAAGCCTCTAGACTATGATCAATTAAATCCTTAATTAATAAATAGAAAATTAACTAATTTCAAAATTCGGGTTTTAATATGAATTAGCTATTAATTAACTTGTATTACCTCTTAGCCTCTACCAATTAATTAATCGGTAGATACTCTCTTATCTCCCGACCTCACTTTCTCCGCCTGGATAACTACAATTTACTCGATTTGACTTATCTCCCAATGTCGTCTCTCCTATGATTACTTATTAGGGTTTTCAAGCCTAACAGTTTAAGAATACATAATTATACCAACTAATAACCTTTATTATGTTGTTAATTAATCAACTTGATTAATTAATTAGTTCACTGAATGAATCATGCAAGATATGAAATAAACACAAGAAATATTCTAATATTCATACAACAGTTAAGTGATGAAATTAACGAAGCATAAATAAAAGAATAAGGAAAGAGATAGGAGAATGCTCATGAATATTATCAAAGTTTGACATTAGAGCAATCTTAGCTCGCTATTGTCTTCACATCGGAATAGAAAAGTTTCGACTAAAACATAAAAGAAAAGAAACTAAAAAAATTGTGTTTGATGAATCGGTTGATTCATTTGATGATCTAATTTGTGTACCAAAGCCTCTTATTTATAGGCTAAAATATGTGCACTTTATGCTCCTGATACTTTAGGTGAAAGTAAGAAACAAAATCTCTGAGAATCTTCCAAAATACGGTTGTCAACATCATTCTTGCTTGTAGCCTGCGTTCAAGCTTATTGCTCAACACAGGGCTACTGTAGTTCAACACAAGGTTACGTGTTGCAACACAGACCTTGCGTGTCATGCCATGCAAGGCATTTTATGGTTTTGGACATTTTTCTCATGCTTTCATGGCCTGGGAAGCTTATGCATCACTCGCCCCAAGTTCCTACATCAAGTGGGCCTAAAATGAAGCCTTTTGCACATTATTTTATTAACTTTTAATCTTAACCTACTAATACCGAAAATATAATAATTAATTATAAAATGCCTAGAAAACATCGTTAAATGCGGAATGACATAAAATAACTACTATATGACGACAAGTCAATCCCCTCTTGCCTCGACACACATATGCGGAGCCATGGTCAAGAAAAAATGCATAAAGAAAATATAACCAAAAAAGAGACAGTGAACCTGGAAACCCAATTTAATCATACCCAAATTAATCCAACCTAAGGCCCATCAACACTCAAAAATTTGTTAAAAATATTATTTTATTAACTTTTAATCTTAACCTACTAATACCGAAAATATAATAATTAATTATAAAATGCCTAGAAAACATCGTTAAATGTGGAATGACATAAAATAACTACTATAAGTGACGACAAGACAATCCCCTCTTGCCTCGACACACATATACGGAGCCATGGTTAAGAAAAAATGCATAAAGAAAATATAACCAAAAAAGAGACAGTGAACCTGGAAACCCAATTTAATCATTTAGTAGAAACATAAAAAATGGATGAAATCCACCAAACCCAATCGAAAAAGAAAACAGATGACAACAAATAGAGGCTGTAACGACCCAAAAGTTAGTGGTGTCAAAAACGGTGATTTTAGAATCCCATTTCTAATCATCGAGCTCTTAAATATTATTATTTAATATTTACAAGGTTAGTATAAAGTCTAGTTGAAGTTTTGTCCTTAATTTTGTCAATTGGATAGTTAATTAAAGCACAAGGACTAAATTGTAAAAGTTGTAAATTTGTAATTAAATAAAGGACTAATTAAGTAATTTAACCATTTAGCATTGATGGTTAGTGGTGGATGATATTGTCATTCACTATATTTGTTTAATAAGGATTATTATATAATTAATTAAGGTTTTAATTAAATAATTAATTAAGTTTTATTAATTTTAAAACTAAGTATAAAAGTAAAAATATAAAGAAACTGGAGCATTCTCTTCATCTTTTTCTCTAAAAATTGAATGTAAAGGGGAAAAAACCCTTGGTCACGTTTAAGCTTTAACCTTTGGTTTGGTAAGCAATTTTTAGTTTGTTTATTGTAATTTTTATTTTTTTGAGGTCCTAGAATCTTGATTTAGCTAGCCCGAGCACAAATTTGCAAAATTTTTAAGATTTTTAGAAGTTTCTAGCGTTTCTTCTTGAAGCTTTTAGTAATAAATTGTTAGATTTTAAGCTTAGATGTGAAAAGATCTAATTTGTGAAATGAAAACTGTTAATTTTGAACATAGAGACTAAAATGTAAATATTTCAAAATTTGCATGAAATTTCCATAATTATAGATAATATAGGGTTGTAGAAGGATGAAATTGAAATCAATTTTGAAATTGAGATCAATTTCGAAATTGAAGCTCAAATTTGAAAGTTATGGTAATTTTAGTTTTAGGGACTAAATTGAATAAAATGTAAAACTTTAGGCAGCATTTGAATAATGAATTTAAGCTGATATATACTTATAATAGGGTGAAATAAGAGGGTTGGAATTGATAAATTGAATTGAATTATTGTATAGATTGAGAATTGAACAAAACTAGGGATAATTGAGAAAAAAGAGAAATTGTTTATTAGTCCTTGAAGAGTTAGTTGTTTGTTGTTTTGACTAGGTAAGTTCATACGGTATGTTTGTGTTAAATTGCTATGTATTTGAAATTATAAATGTAAATACAGGATGGTTAATCTTTACAAGATTGTCATCATGTTTTGGCATAATAGTTTTGTATGCAAGGTCATATACAACTTGGTTGTGTTATGTGGTTGGTACCAATTTGAAAAATAGGAAGTTTATGATTATGGCAATGAATTGAAAGGTATTAAGCAGGTGAATTGAGATATGGCAGTAAATGGTTTAAGGTTTTGATATGTATTGTTTTTGAATTGAGCTTATTGAATTGTTGGTGCCAATGAGGGAATATTGGTTGTACATCTAAATGGTTAGGAGAACTGGAGTTTTGACTTTCAAAATATGTATGTTTTGGTGTTGGTAAGAGTGGAATAAAATGACATTATAGGTCACTTAAAGGTTTGGTATGAAAACTTTCTTAAATAGTTCATTTTTCTACACACGGGCTATCATACGGTTGGATGACACAGTCGTGTGTTCAACAAATTTAGGTTGTTTTTTAGTTCACACGGCCTGACGACACGACCGTGTGACACTCGGTTGCATGGCATGTGATTTTTTCATGATTTGGGGACATAACTGTGTGATGGCACAGTGAACTGTCGTGTGTTCAACAAACTTAGGTTGTTTTTTAATTCACACGGCCTGGCAACACGGCCGTATGACACTCAATTACATGGCATGCAATTGTTCCACGATTTGGGGACACGACTGGGTGATGGCACCACACAGCCTTAGCTCTGTCACACGATTTGGCCACACGACTATGTGACCCCTCTTTTACCTTTTTACCTATCTTTTGGTAAATGTTTCAAAGTGGTCCTGATTTGGTTCTGAGCCAGTTTAAGGGCTTCCATAAGCTCGATTGAGACTCAGTTTTGTTTGTAATGCATGTTTAATATAGAATTGTATATACATTAAATTATTGAATGTTATTGATTAAATTGCATGTGAATGTTATGGTTTACTATAGTAGCACCCTGTAGCTCGGGTTCGGTGACTGGATTAGGTATAGGATGTTACAATATTGGTTAGATCCATGTATCCATTCAAGTCCAAGTCAGTTTAATAGGGGTATAAAGTATAAATATGATAAATGATATACAAATATATATGAACTTACTAAGCATTTGTAATACTAGTTTTAAGTTGTTGTTTAAATACCTGCAAACTTCTAAGCATTTGTAATGCTTACCCTATTGTTTCCCTTTCCTTGTATATGGTCAACTTGCAGAATGTGTCAAGTGGTTTGTCAATAAGCTCACATTATCTCGATATCGGTTTGGTAGCTCTTTTGATCGTTTTATGTCCAGTTCTATGGCATGTATGTAGGGTTGATATAAATGTTTATCTTGGTTGATTGATTTTGGTTTGAACCTTGATCAATGTTAAATTTTGGTTTGGTAATGGTACATATATTACTTGAATGACAAACTTGGTAGTCTTTTGGCATTACTAAGATGTTGGTATGGAATGACTTCTTTTAATATGAAATGGTATGAGAATTGGAATAGTCATATGTTGTTTTGAATGGCTTAAAAGCATGGAAGATTAGTTGTTATGATGAGGTACTTGGTGCCAACTTAAGGTTTGATAAGTTGATTTGATTTTGGTAAAGGTTAAATGATCAATTGGTATGAAATTTGGTATGGTTTTGTATGTTTTGATGTGTGTTATTGTAACAGCCCGTTTTAAGGTCAAATCAGAATAGTGGTTTTGGGACCACAAATCCGAAGTAGAAGTGTTAATTTTATTATTTTGTTAAGGTCTACAGTATGATTGAATGATTGTGTGAAAATTTTATTAAGAAATTTTATCGATAGAGTGTCCAATTTGACTAATAGGTCTAAATTGCAATAAGTGCAAAATGTGTGTTCTAGATGCTAGAGGTGTCTAATTGCTATAAAATTCTTAAATTTGAGGTCCTTAAACGATGGACAAAAATGGACATGGTTAGGTAAAATTTCAAGTTTGGCATTAAGGGCATTTTGGTAAAATCGTAAATAAAGACAAATAAAACAAATAAAAAGATGTCATCTTCTCCAATTTAGTCCACTTGTGCCGAATTTGAAGAGTCACCATAGCTAGGGTTTTGGCCAAGCTTTTAAGCTCGATTATCAAGAAAGACGAGGTTTTGACCTAGACCGAGGAAAAAAAAGTTGTGGACTAAATTGAAAAATTAGTCATTTTGTATTGAGGTAAGTTCGTATGTTAAAAATAAGCTTTAATATGATTGTATTTTATTGCTTTAATATTGCATGAATTATATGATTGTTTGTGTGGTAAGTTCGGTAATGCCTCGTAACCTGTTTCGGCATCGAATACGGGTAATGAGTGTTGTATTTAGTGCTATCAGAGCTATGGTTTAGTCGATTCTCTGCTAATCTACGTGTGTAAGGGTCTAGCTATAAATACCATACATAAATTTTGATAGTGTGACGACTCTTGACAATTTGAACTGTGTTTCAATATAGTAAATTGATCCCGATCAAGAAGTAGCTGATGGCGTAAAAAGTAATGAGCTGGCTCCTACCTAAGGAACCATGCCATCTGAAAGTAGACTTGTGAAGATTAGTCAAGGAGGAGAGGCTAGGGAAGCCTTCTTCCAAAAGATGAATAAGTGGTTTGCCAAGTTTGTTCTGACAAATCCGGCTGCCCAGCATCCTCCACCTCTACCTAACCCCCAACCGGTTCCTGTAGCTCCCCAAGGCGTGGAATTGGTAAGACTGAACAAGCCTCCAGCCGATAAGATTCAAAAGCAAGGGGCTGAAGAATTTAGAGCAAATGTCGATGATGATCTCGAGAGGGTAGAACTCTAGCTTGAGAACTCTATCTAGGTATTTGATGAGCTCTCTTGCATACCGGAGGAGTGCTTGAAATGTGCTATATCACCCCTAAGGGATTCGGCATATCATTGGTGGAACACTTTAGTATCGGTAGTACCAAGGGAAAGAGTTACTTGGGATTTCTTCCAATAGGAGTTCAAAAAGAAATATATCAGTGAACGGTTTATTGATCAGAAACATAAAGAGTTCTTGAAGTTGAAACAAGGTCGAATGACTGTGATCGAATACGAGTGAGAGCTTGTTAGGCTCAGTAAGTATGCTTGGGAATGTGTCTCGACAGAGGCTATTATGTATAAGAGATTCGACGACATCTGACTATTAGTTGGGATCTTGAAACTAAAAGAATTTGTTGTGCTAGTCGAATGAGCTTGCAAAGTCGAAGAGTTGAGCAAAGAAAAGAGAAAAGTTGAGTTCGAGACTAGAGATTCAAGGAAGAGGCCGATGAATAAGCCGTTTCAGTCCTCATCAAAGAAATCGAGAGATTTGTATGCTCGTTCCAATGCTTCGGCCGGGTATCTCAACCGAGATCATGGGAAGTAATATTCGGGTTCTAAGGCCCAAACTACATCTATAGCGAGTGTTTGTAATGCTAGGCTAATAAGCCTGAATGCCAACTGTGACATCCCTAATTTGACCCTAGTCGAAAAGTGGTTTCGGGACCACTAAACCGAGTCTTATAAGTAATTAAAAGTTATATTCTATGTTTATGATGTTAGTAAATGCATGTGTGAAAGTTTCATGCATTAATTTGATCATTTCTATGTGAATTTATTAAAATGGACTTGTATGAAACATTGTTGAAAGGTGATAGGCTAATCTTACAATGGTCTAATAGTACATGCATGCAAAAGAGTGGTTTTGCATGTCAATTTGCCCAAAAAGGGAAGAGTGGCCGGCCATGACAAGAATATGGGCAAGGAACATGTTTCCAACATGTTTAGTTAGTGGATTATGTAGAAAAATAAAGAAATGAAAAAAAATGAGCATGGATGCCCCCTTTTGTTGCCGTGAGTAGAGGAAAAGAAAGGAAAAAATTTGTTCATCCATTCTCAAATCTTGGCGTAAAATACTAAGGGAAAATGGAAGGATTTTTGCTTCATGCTTGGTTTAGAAGAGAACTAGAAGGAGATTTGGTCATACTTGTGTCAAGATTAAGGTATGTTTGAGGTTGTGTCATGAGATTCATGCATGTTTTAGTTGCTAACTTGATGTTCATGTTAGCCCATGGTTCAAATCCTTGTTATGCCATGGAAATGGTATTTGGCCAAGGTTGATATTGTGTTAAAGCCATTGCATGCTAAATGTGAAGCTTGTTGATGATGCATGTAATGATGGATTGACTACTCTTGAAATTTCTTTTAGCATTCTTGAGTAAGACATGGAGTTTTCTTTGTTTAACCATGACCAAAAATTGAAAGGGGATGGTGTGGGATGTATTCGCCATGGCATGCTCATAAGTGCGATTTATGCTTGTTGCATGATAGGTAAAAATTTGTGTTTTGATATATGTGTATATGTGTTTGTACATGATGTTACAAATGGATGTGAAAATATATGCTAGATTGGGAAAATTTGATTAAATGTTCATGAGATGAAATTAGGTGATTAAAAGATGTTAGTTGACATTGTACATATATATATATATATATATTCGACCATTAAAGTGAGTATGTAGGTAATGTTGAATCAAGTTTTGGTGCATATTCGGTTAGGTGTATAATCGACCAAATGGGCGATTAGTAAGAATGGTTGCGAATATACAAGCATACATATGCATGTGCAGTTGAATTATGAATGTTTAGCAAGATGGTTAAACTAGTGATTTATTGATTAAGCTCAAGGAGTTAAAGAAGGAGAATCAAGCAAGGAAAGACGAAGGTCATCGAGTAGCCGACTTGGAACTATTTTACCCAACACGAGGTAAGTCATTAAGCATATATTTGGTGTTGATTAGAATGATCATAATATATATGCAAATGTGTTTAAATGAGTTGATGTGTAAATGGAAATGTATGTGTATGGAGTGATGCCATTGTTGAATGTATAAAGGCAGCAAAATGCATAAGGTATTGGTCTCGGCACTAAGTGTGCGGGTATAAATGGACACGGTGACAAGATTGGCACTAAGTGTGCGGGTTTAAAATTGTACGTAACTAAGTGTGCGAGTTTGATTATATAGCACTAAGTGTGCGAGCTGAATATATATAGCACTAAGTGTGCGGATTCACTATATGCTCTTGCATTACAATTGGCACGAGTGTGCGACATTACCGAGTTAATCCCGACAGCGGATCGTAAGTACCTTGAGCTCATGACGAATAGGCAATATGTTCATGCTCGGGGTTGAGCTTAGTAAGCTTTAAATCTATGTGATGATTGCAATTGTATGATTGTGGTGAAAATGAGTTGGTGTGTGAAAATGCCTCAAATATCTTATTGTATAGAATATGAAATGTGGATGTATGACTTGGTATGAGATTGAACCGAAAGGTCCGAGGAATTATAGTATAGTTTCGATATGGATGGAGTACCTAGCCTCGCTTATCGTTTCATGTTGTGATAATTTTATTAATGGTTGGTTGATGAATGCTTATGACTTATCGAGTTATAAACTCACTCGGTGTTTTCTTGTCACCCATTTTAGGTCTCTTGGACTCGTATCGCTTATGCGTTTCGGAACCGTCGTTGAAGTCATTACACCGCTGAAAATCTTTTGGTATTGTCTTCGTAGTTGAACTAGGAGAACATTTGGCATGTATAGGCTATTTTGTTTTGTTGAATTGTGGGTTGTAAACTTTAAGCCATGCGAAAATGGCCTATGTGGTCGGTTGAGTGTGATTCTAAAACCTATGGTCACGAGCCTTAGATACCTTAATTTTGATAAGGTGGCCATAGTTGCATTACGTATGATGAAATAGTTGGCCATGGAAGAATTATGAAATAGTCATTGTTTGCTTTAATAACAGATGCTGCCAGCAGCAGCGAGGTGAGATGGAAAGTCACTAAAAATAGTAGAAGTAGAATTAAATAGTGAATAAATTATGAAATTGAACCTTGATGAATCTATTTTCATATGGATGAAACGAAACGACCATATGAGCCGTATTTTAAGAGATATTCGAGATTTCGTGAGATGGGGCCAGAACGGTTTCTGGGTCCCCTGTCGCGACTTTGAAAATTTACTATAAATTATCCAGAAAGAATTAGAAGTCATGCCTTACATGTGCAGATTCCATTTTGAGTCTTGTTTCATTAGAAACAAACGGCACCAGTATTAAAGCCCTGTACAGAGAGATATTCAAGTTGTAACGCGCGAAGGTCAGTGTAGTCGACCCCTGTAACATGGGTGACTTTAACTAATAAACTGTACCAATTGGCCTGACCAAAAATTCTAGAAATAAATCCATGGATGGATATATGAGTCTAAATTCAGGGAAAATTTACGGAATCAGTTTCCGAGTTTTGAAACTCGAGATATGATTTTTAAGGCGACAGTGACGCAGTTTTCCAGCCTGTCCGGAAATGCCAAATTGGTCGGTACTTTAAGAGGATTTGTCTCGTTAACCCCTCGTGTCCGACACCGGCGATGGTCTCGGGTTCGGGGTGTTACAATTTTATTGGTATCAGAGCTATGGTTTAGTCGGTTCTAGGACTACCATAGCGCGTGTGAGTGTAGCTATACATGCCAAATTGTTAGTGCTTAATAATGTGATGACTTCTGACGGTTGAAATTTTTGTTTTGATTAGCAATGGAACCCGGGATAGAGAGACCCTTGGCGGATGACTTTGAAAGTGTAGCGGCTGCTCCGCAAAGGGACACCGCTGATGAGCCTCACCATCCGCGAATAATCAAAATGAAGGGCGAAACAAGCCTTCTTCACCATGATGAATGAGTGGGTCGCGTAATATGCCCGAACCAACCCTACTGTCCAACCATTCCCGAATTTAAATACTCCGCCCAAGAGTCCGCAATGCCTCCGATTCATCGATCCCGTGAGGCTAAGCAAACCACCAGACTTGATTAGGAAGCGGGCTGAGGAGTTCAAGGCCATAGTCATCGATGATGCCGAAAGAGCCAGATTCGCTCGATAACACCATTCGAGTGTTAGATGAACTGCATGCACACCGATGAATGTCTTAAGTGTGCTATATCCTTGTTATGAGACTCGACTTACTATTGGTGGAGGACTTTAATTTCCATAGTCCCAAATGAACGAGTTACTTGGGATTTCTTTCAATCCAATTTCAAAGAAATACATTAGTCAACGGTTCATCGATCGAAGCTAAGGAATTCTTGGAACTCAAGCAAGGCCGAATGATCAGATCTCAATACTGAACATGAGTTCGTAAGACTTAGTCGGTATGCTCGAGAGTGTGTGGTGATGAGGTTGCTATGTGCAAAAGATTTGAAAAAGGATTGAATGAAGACTTAAAGTCGCTAGTGGGTATTTTGGAGATAAAGGAGTTCGTAACACTAGTCGAACGAGCTCGCAAGGCGGAAGAACTCGGAAAGGAAAAAAGAAGGCTGAATTTGAAGCAAGAGATTATCGTAAAAGATCGTGAGTAAAGCTCCGTTCTCAGCAGAAAGAAGTTCGTGGAGGACACTAATAAGTCGAGGCGATCGGGAATTTCCATCGAGCCCCACCATTGACGGACTCCATGGTAGCTAGTGTGGGCAATAATCGCCAAGAGAGACCTGAATGCCCCCAATGTGGAAGGCGACACCTAGGTGAATGTTGGGGTAAGTCTGCATTAATAGGGCTCATTATGGATGCGGTTCAAGGACCACTTCATTAGAGATTGCACGAGCTAGATGAGAAGAATAAGATGCAAGGTGCAAGACCTAGTGGAACAACGGCTAGAGGTAGGCCCCGAGAATTTCGGAGGTAGGGGTGGTAATCGAGAGGAGCCTCGATATGGTCTGTTCGATCCGAGACCCGTGCTCTGCTAGAGCATATGCCATCTGCATGACGAGAGGAGGCATCCTCCCCGACGTTATCACCGGTACTTTTAGTCTCTTTGATACTAGTGTGATTGCATTGATTGACCCCTCTACTCATTCATATGTATGTGAAACCTTAGCATCCAAGAAGACTCTCACTGTTGAGTCTCATCGAGTTCGTAATTCGGTGTCAAACCCTTTGGGTCAATACGCACTCGTTGATAAAGTGTGCAAGAGATGCCTCCGATAATTCGAGAATCTGCTTTTCCTACCGATCCGATGCTTCTACCATTTGATGAATTCGATGTTATTCTTGGTATGGATTGGTGACCGTACATGATGTAGTGGTGGATCGCAAAAGGAAAACCATTGATTTGAGGAGTGCAAATAATGAGGTAGTCCGAGTCGAGTCTCATCGATTTAAAAGGAGTGCCGCCGATAATATCTTTTATGACCTTCGAGGTATGTGAAAAGGGGTGTGAAACATACCTTGCGTATGTGTTTGAAAGTAAAGAGACGGAAAGGAAACTCGAATCGGTACGGTGGTTTGTGAGTATTCGATGTTTTTCCCGAGGAGTTACCGGATTGCCACAGTTCGAGAAGTGGAATTCGCATCGGTTGTACCGGTACTACGCCGATCTCAATAGCCCCGTGTCGTATGGCATTAACTAATTAAAGGAATTGAAGGTTCAATTGCAAGAATTGACGGATAGAGGTTTCGCCGACCGAGTTTTTTCTCCATGGGCGCACCAAAGATTGTTTGTGAAGAAGAAGGATGGAACTATGACATTGTGCATCGACTATCGCCGCTTGAATAAAGTGACGATAAAGAACAAATATCCGCTGCCACGAATTGTTTGATCAATTAAAGGGAGCCTCAAGGTGTTTTCAAAGATAGATTTGAGGTCGGGTACTATCGGTTGAGGGTCCGAGAATCGGACATACCCAAGACCGCTTTTAGAACGAGGTACGGCCACTACTGAATTCTTGGTGATGCCGCTTTGGGCTTACTAATGCCCTGCGGTATTTATGGATTTAATGAATAGAATTTTCAGGCCATACTTGGATCGGTTCGTAGTTGTATTTATCGATGACATTTTGGTCTATTCGAGAGATGAAACCGAACATGTTGAACACCGAGGCTAGTGTTGCAAATCTTACGAGATAAGCGATTATACGCAAAGTTCAAGAATGTGAATTTTGGTTGAAAGAGGTTAGCTTTTGGGGCACGTGGTGTCCGTGACGGGTGTCGTGGTGGACCCGAACAAAATTTCTACCATAGTCGATTGGAGACCTCCAAGGAATGTTACCGAGGTTAGGAGCTTTTGGGGCTTGCTTGGATATTATCGACGATTTGTGAAAGGTTTTTCGATGATAGCTGCACCGATGACAAAACTACTTCAAAAAGATGTTAAGTTCGAGTGGTCGAACGCTGTCAAGAAAGTTTCGATCGACTAAAACTGATTAACCGAGGCCCCAGATTAGTACAAATGAGTCCCAGAAAGAGTTTGTCATATACAATGACGATCCTTGCTTGGGTTAGGTTGTGTGTTGATGCAAGAAGGTCAAGTTGTGGCTTACGCGTCGAGACAACTAAAGCCGCATGAGAGAAACTATCCGACCCATGACCTTGAACTAGCAGCCATAGTGTTCGCCTTGAAGATATGGCGGCATTACTTGTTTGGAGAAAGGTGTCACATTTATTCGCACCACAAGAGTCTAAAATATTTGATGACTCAGAGAGATTTAAACCTGCGACAAAGACGTTGGCTTGAGTTGTTGAAAGACTATGAACTCATCATTGATTATCACCCGGGAAAGGCCAACGTGGTGGCCGATGCTTTAAGTCGCAAGGCACTGGTTGCTTTGAGAGCGATGGATGCTCATCTATCCGCTTTCACCCGATGAGGTGCTAGTAGTCGAATTAGAGACCAAACCGTTATTGATTCATCAAGTACTTGAATCTCGGAAGGTCGACGTCGAATTGGTCGCTAAGCGAGCGAATGTGTTTCGAATGAGGAATCGAATTTCAGATTGACGACCATGATTGCTTGACGCTCAAGGGTCGATTATGTATTCCAAGGAATTGAACTTGTTTCGATGATTTTGAACGAGGCTCACGAGAGTCGAATGTCAATCCACCCGGTAGTACTAAAATGTACAATGACCAAACGCCAATTTTGGTGGCCCGGTATGAAACGAGACATTTCAATTTGTTTCAAGGTGTCGATATGTCAACAAGTGAAAGCGGAACATCAAGTGCCATCGGGATTACTTCACCGATCACGATACCCGAGTGGAAATGGGATCGAGTCACCATGGACTTTGTATCCGGACCGCCATTGTCGTGAGTAAGAAGGATGCGATCTGGGTCATTGTTGATAGATGACCAAGTCCGCTCATTTTATTCTGTCGCACGGATTTTTCGCTGATAAATTGGCGTAATTATACGTCTCCCAAATTATTCGATTGCATGGGGTGCCTATTTCTATCGTGGTCGGATAGAGACCCAAGGTTTACATCGCGATTTTGGAAGAAATTGCAAGAGGCTTTGGGTACCAAGTCGCATTTTAGCACCGCCACCCCAAACCGATGGTCAATCCGAACGGATAATTCAAATACTCGAGGATATGTTGAGATGTTGCATCCTTGAGTTTAGTGGTTCATGGGAACGGTATTTACCTTTGGTTGAATTCGCTACAACAATAGCTTTCAATCAAGTATTAAGATGGCGCCTTACGAGGCTTTATACGGACGTAAATGCCGCACTTCACTATTCTGGACCGAACTTAGTGAAGGTAAAATCTTCGGGTTGATTTGGTTAAGGATGCCGAGCAAAAGTTCGAGTGATTCGTGAAAGTTTGAAGGTCGCTTTGGATCGCCAAAAGTCGTATGCGGATTTGAAAAGGAAAGACATTGAATATCGTGTTGGAGACAAGGTATTTCTCAAAGTCTCACCGGAAGAAGGTGCTTAGATTTGGCCGTAAGGGAAAATTGAGTCCGAGGTTCATCGGTCCGTATGAAGTATCCGAACGAGTTGGACCAAGAGCGCATCGATTAATTTTACCCCGAGCTTGAAAGGATCCACAACGCTTTTCCATGTCTCGATGCTTGACGATATAGGTCGATCCATCGCACGTAATCGCTCCGTCCGAGATTGAGATTCACCTAATTTGAGCTATGAAGAGGAACCGGTTCGTGATTCGATGCATGAAGTAAAAGAGTTGCGCAATAAGAAAATCCCATTAGTGAAGGTGTTGTGGCATAAACACGAATTGAAGAAGCCACTTGGGAACTCGAGGACTCTATGAAAGAGCGATACCCAAACCTATTTACCGGTAAGATTTTCGGGACGAAAATTTCTTAAGTGGGGAGAGTTGTGACATCCCTAATTTGACCCTAGTCGGAAAGTGGTTTCGGGACCACTAAACCGAGTTTTATAAGTAATTAAAAGTTATATTCTATGTTTATGATGTTAGTAAATGCATGTGTGAAAGTTTCATGCATTAATTTGATCATTTCTATGTGAATTTATTAAAATAGACTTGTATGAAACATTGTTGAAAGGTGATAGGCTAATCTTACAATGGTCTAATAGTACATGCATGCAAAAGAGTGGTTTTGCATGTCAATTTGCCCAAAAAAGGGAAGAGTGGCCGCCATGACAAGAATATGGGCAAGGGAACATGTTTCCAACATGTTTAGTTAGTGGATTATGTAGAAAAATAAAGAAATGAAAAAAAAATGAGCATGGATCCCCCTTTTGTTGCCGTGAGTAGAGGAAAAGAAAGGAAAAATTTGTTCATCCATTCTCAAATCTTGGCCGAAAATACTAAGGGAAAAAGGAAGGATTTTTGCTTCATGCTTGGTTTAGAAGAGAACTAGAAGGAGATTTGGTCATACTTGTGTCCAGATTAAGGTATGTTGGAGGTTGTGTCATGAGATTCATGCATGTTTTAGTTGCTAACTTGATGTTCATGTTAGCCCATGGTTCAAATCCTTGTTATGCCATGGAAATGGTATTTGGCCAAGGTTGATATTGTGTTAAAGCCATTGCATGCTAAATGTGAAGCATGTTGATGATGCATGTAATGATGGATTGACTACTCTTGAAATTTCTTTTAGCATTCTTGAGTAAGACATGGAGTTTTCTTTGTTTAACCATGACCAAAAATTGAAAGGGGGATGGTGTGGGATGTATTCGGCCATGGCATGCTCATAAGTGCGATTTATGCTTGTTGCATGATAGGTAAAAATTTGTGTTTTGATATATGTGTATATGTGTTTGTACATGATGTTACAAATGGATGTGAAAATATATGCTAGATTGGGAAAATTTGATTAAATGTTCATGAGATGAAATTAGGTGATTAAAAGATGTTAGTTGACATTGTACATATATATATATATATATATATATATATATATATTCGGCCATTAAAGTGAGTATGTAGGTAATGTTGAATCAAGTTTTTGGTGCATATTCGGTTAGGTGTATAATCGACCAAATGGGCGATTAGTAAGAATGGTTGCCGAATATACAAGCATACATATGCATGTGCAGTTGAATTATGAATGTTTAGCAAGATGGTTAAACTAGTGATTTATTGATTAAGCTCAAGGAGTTAAAGAAGGAGAATTAAGCAAGGGAAAGACGAAGGTCATCGAGTAGCCGACTTGGAACTATTTTACCCAACACGAGGTAAGTCATTAAGCATATATTTGGTGTTGATTAGAATGATCATAATATATATGCAAATGTGTTTAAATGAGTTGATGTGTAAATGGAAATGTATGTGTATGGAGTGATGCCATTGTTGAATGTATAAAGGCAGCAAAATGCATAAGGTATTGGTCTCGGCACTAAGTGTGCGGGTATAAATGGACACGGTGACAAGATTGGCACTAAGTGTGCGGGTTTAAAATTGTACAGCACTAAGTGTGCGAGTTTGATTATATAGCACTAAGTGTGCGAGCTGAATGTATATAGCACTAAGTGTGCGGATTCACTATATGCTCTTGCATTACAATTGGCACTGAGTGTGCGACATTACCGAAGTTAATCCGGACAGCGGATCGGTAAGTACCTTGAGCTCATGACGAATAGGCAATATGTTCATGCTCGGGGTTGAGCTTGGTAAGCTTTAAATCTATGTGATGATTGCAATTGTATGATTGTGGTGAAAATGAGTTGGTGTGTGAAAATGCCTCAAATATCTTATTGTATAGAATATGAAATGTGGATGTATGACTTGGTATGAGATTGAACCGAAAGGTCCGAGGAATTATAGTATAGTTTCGATATGGATGGAGTACCTAGCCTCGCTTATCGTTTCATGTTGTGATAATTTTATTAATGGTTGGTTGATGAATGCTTATGACTTACTGAGTTATAAACTCACTCGGTGTTTTCTTGTCACCCATTTTAGGTCTCTTGGACTCGTATCGCTTATGCGTGCTTCGGAACCGTCGTTGAAGTCATCACACCGCTGAAAATCTTTTGGTATTGTCTTCGTAGTTGAACTAGGAGAACATTTGGCATGTATAGGCTATTTTGTTTTGTTGAATTGTGGGTTGTAAACTTTAAGCCATGCGAAAATGGCCTATGTGGTCGGTTGAGTGTGATTCTAAAACCTATGGTCACGAGCCTTAGAAACCTTAATTTTGATAAGGTGGCCATAGTTGCATTACGTATGATGAAATAGTTGGCCATGGAAGAATTATTAAATAGTCATTGTTTGCTTTAGTAACAGATGCTGCCAGCAGCAGCGAGGTGAGATGGAAAGTCACTAAAAATAGTAGAAGTAGAATTAAATAGTGAATAAATTATGAAATTGAACCTTGATGAATCTATTTTCATATGGACGAAACGAAACGACCATATGAGCCGTATTTTAAGAGATATTCGAGATTTCGTGAGACGGGGCTAGAACGGTTTCTGGGTCCCCTGTCGCGACTTTGAAAATTTACTATAAATTATCCAGAAAGAATTAGAAGTCATGCCTTATATGTAAAGATTCCATTTTGAGTCTAGTTTCATTAGAAACAAACGGCACCAGTATTAAAGCCCTGTACAGAGAGATATTCAAGTTGTAACACGCGAAGGTCAGTGTAGTCGACCCCTGTAACATGGGTGACTTTAACTAATAAACTGTACCAATTGGCCCGACCAAAAATTCTAGAAATAAATCCATGGATGGATATATGAGTCTAAATTCAGGGAAAATTTACGGAATCAGTTTCCAAGTTTTGAAACTCGAGATATGATTTTTAAGGCGACAGTGACGCAGTTTTCTAGCCTGTCCGGAAATGCCAAATTGGTCGGTACTTTAAGAGGATTTGTCTCGTTAACCCCTCGTGTCCGACACCGGCGATGGTCTCGAGTTCGGGGTGTTACACCAACACTATGGTAGACGACATCTCGGTGAATGTAGGATGAATAACCGAGCTTGCTTTAGATGTCGCTCCCAAGATCACTTTATTTGGGATTGCCCGAAAATGGTTGAAAAAGAAAATTTTCAGAATGCAAGGTAATACTGCTGCTAGAGGTACGAACTTCATTTTTCTTGATCTATAATATCAAATTTGACTTATTTAATTCTCACATTACTCAATGCTATCCAAAAAATCAACTTATGGTAAAATTACATTTTTGCCCCAAACTTTGACATATTTATATTTTAGTCTTTAGGCTCGTAAAATGAAATGTATCCATTTTCTTTGTTACTCAAGCCTAACCAAACCTAAAACATGCTCATAACAACCCATATTTTTCATCAAATCACATTTCTACTACCCATTTTCACAACTTTTTCAAATAAGTCCTTTTTATGCATTTTCACTAAAAATCACTTAGTAAAAGTTGTTTATCACACCTTAAACATACAATATCTTTCATCAAACATCAAAATACATGCATGTCACACATGGGTAAATTTTTAAACATGAATCCTACTTCAAAATAATGGTAGAAATAGGTAAATCGGGTTACGAGGACTTTAAAAATGTAAAGAGCATTAAAAATCGGGCTAGGATGTACTTACAATCAAGCTTGAAAGTTGAAGAAACCCTAGCTATGGTCTCCTTGTAAAATTCGGCCAAGGTGAAGAAGATGGACACCAATTTTGACTTGATTTTCCCTTTTTATTCTTTTTTTACCAAATAACCAAAATGCCCTTAATCCATAACTTTGAAATTTTACATATTCATATCCATTTTTGTCCATTAACTTATCCAATGGTCTAATTCCAACTAAAGACCTCTAATTTAAAATCTCATAGCAATTGGACACCTTTAACAAGTAGAACTCAACTTTACACTTTTTACGATTTAGTCCTTTTGACTAAATTTAGTGCCCAAATGTTAAAATTTTCGAACAAGATTTTCAAAGAATAGTTCCGTAAAACTATAGGCTATAAAAGTATAATAAAAATGAAATTTTCTATGTTATATTTGTGGTCCCGAAACCACTGTTTCGACTAGCCCCAAAAATCAGGTTGTTACAATCTTTCGCAAATCGGTGTAGCAGATTAAAATAGTTTCCTCACTTTCTTAAGTCTCCATTAAGTTAAAAAAATGTGTAAATTGAGTCTTTTATTGACCTTAGGGATCGAATGAGGTCTAAAGGTGAGCTAATGAACTTTATAAGTGTGCAGGAGACCATTAGAAGGTGTACCAAATCAATACGGCTCACTACTTCATAACACAGAAGGTTCGATTTTGCTAAATAGGGAGCAATGTGGAGAAATCATGAAATTGCCTTCGCTGTCATGACACAACCTACGGGTGTCGCGACATACCCCTGAAGATAGCTCAAGAGGAGTACACTGACAGCTATGTCGCGACACAGGTTCTGGTGTGTCACGACATCGACACTAGATGGAAATTAAACATGAAATAGGGGCATTTTGGTTCACACAATCAAACTTACAGCTCGAGAACATTAGCTGACCTAGGGTTAAGGACAACGACCACCTAAAATCTATAAATAGGCTCCTTTGTCACATGTTATGGATACCATTCACTTAGCCTAGATTTAGTCTTTTAATCTCAGTTTAGTTTTTATTTTCATTCGTTCTTATTCTATATTGTAGAGACAATCAAACCTTGTGGATTCGCTATCAATCTTAATACAATCAGGCTCTTTTGTAAACTCTATATTGTTGATTTATTTATCATCTTTTCTTTTTATATTGATTCTATATTGTGTATAGAAATCATGAGGAACTAATCCCTCTATGAGGGATTAGCGAGTGGAGGCATGATTTGTTAACTGTTCTGTAGGGATACTCAACGAATTAGCTATTTGGGAAAGGAAGAATGTGAAACAAACCCTAGGCTTGACAACCCTGGGAAGTAATCAAGTTGAGAATTAACCCAAAATTGGTATGGCCCATCTATACACACCTTCACCCTAAATTGTTTGGATTGTGAGGTCGGAAGATAAGTAGTTCTTGTTGATTCCTTATTTAAGTAGAAGATTGGAAGATCATGTTGGGATAGCGACTACTTGATGGGGATTAGCGAAGCAAGCTAATCACCCATAATCAGAAATGATTATTTCTATTCTTCAATCTCTTAAATTTGAGTTCTTTGTATTATTTTATTTTTATAAAAACCTTATAAACTCCTTTTATTTTACCTTCGTACTATAACTAACCTAAAGTACTAATTAGATTTTTAATTGTTTAGGTTAAAATTGATCTAGCACTCGCCTCCGTTGGGTACGATCCTTGGAGTACTCACCTACTCCATTGTAACTATATTACAATTGGACCCGTATACTTGTAGATACTGCCTCGTTAATACATCTTTTTTTGCAGTGTTCACACTTTGGATGTTAGTACGTCTAGAGGCAGTCAAGTTGTTGGTGTTGTTGTCGGGGAGGCAACATCACTAGTTGAATTTTAATGTTTGCATCCAGAAGGAATAATTAGAAATTGTTTAAAGTTATAGATGCAATTTATTTATTTGAAAGTAAAATTATTAAACATTATGTAGGTTTTAGGAACCTTGTTTGATATAGACTATCTACGGCCCAGCATTTCTCGTCCTGTTATTCATAACTCACATTTTGAACTAAATTCTTCCTTGCTAACATGGATTTCTAAAAATGTTAGGTTTACTGATCGTGAAACTGGCGACCCTATAGTGTTTTTGTAGAGATTCGATCATATATGTAGCGTCGTTACATACACAAGTGTTTCACTAGATGCTATTAAATTATTATTAATTCCTTTTGCACTAGATTAGAAGGTAAAAATATGGCTAGACATGCTTCCCCCAGACACCATTACTACTTGGACTGAGTTTGTGTAGTTATTTCTTTGCCGAGAAGTACCCATGATAAAGGTACTCAGTACTTATACACAATTATCTTATTTTAAGCAGTGTATTACTGAAACATTGGGACAAGAGTGGGAAAGGTTTAAAATGATTCTCATATCCATATTAGGCGGGGGTATACACTTTGCAGTTCAGACACAACATTTCTATTTTGGGCTAGATGGTCAAAATAGATGAAAATTCGAAATTATGACTAGGGGAAGTATTTGGACAAAAACCTAGGTGGAAGTTATGGAAATACTGGAGAAGTTTAGCATTAATGAATCTTCCTGGGAGAAATACTATGAAGGGGAAATCGAGGGACTAGAACTGTAACACCACTAACCTATGTTTAATACCAGATTAGGGTTAAAGAGCATTACAGTACAAAATAGACCTTAAAAATTACAACATGGATCAACATGGATCAACATGCAAATCACATATTTATATTTGATAATATAATTTAAATATGATATAAATACTTTTACGGGATTTAAATCGAGCTTGATTGGCCGTAAAAATAGTTTAGAAACAATCAAGGACTTATTCGAAGCAAATCATAAATTTCATGTAAAACATGAAAAATTTGTGAAACAAGGGTCACACGGCTATGTGACACAACCCAGGTTGTGTGGGTGTTCAAACTATGGGACACATGGTTGTGTCCCAGTCCATGTGTCAAACTGTGTAACTCATTGACTTGGGTCACACGGCTGTGTCGCAAGCCATGTGCCAGACCGTGTCAAACCTACACTTGTAAATAAAAAGACACACAATCGCGTGGAGTAGTCGTGTGTTCAAACGACCATGTGATGCCCCGTGTCTCAGGTCATGTGCTCCAAATTGAGCCCCTGAAACAAGTCATTTCAAGATGTATGCATGCATACCAAGATACATCTTTCTCCCACCCATTTACATGACCAAAACAAACCTCAAACGCATGCAAAACATACTATTTCAAACATCCTGCATGTTCTAACTTGTATGCCATTCAAAGGAACCACAACTCAATCATCAATTCAATACATGTCAAACCACTCACATACTTGAAACGTTCACCATACAAACATATACATTATTGATTTTACTCATTGCTATAGGTAGTTATAAGCCACTTAATTATATGCCACATAATATATCTCACAAGCAAACACTTACGTATGCATTTACAAATCAAAACATAAGGTTTTTTAAAACATGCACAAGCTAGGCTCAACTCAAACACTACCAAATTAACAACTAGACTTATACATACCAAATAACCGTATCACAACATATGTAACTGTCTGGTTTTGACCCCAGTCAGAATAGTGATTTTGGGACCACAAATCCGAGTTAGAAAAATATTTCAAACATTATTTTTTGTGCTTGTGATATGTGAATTAGCATGTGTGAAAGTTTTGTATTAAAATTTAATCGTATGTGTACTTAATTTGCAAAAATGACCTAATCGCGTAAAGTGTAAAAGCTGTGTGCTAGATGTTAAAAGTTCCTATTTGAATTGGATTTGTTTATGAGAGATCCTTATGTGGTTATTATGCCTTTTAAAAGGTTAATGGACATCAATGAGCTTTGTAAAATGGTTTGTTAATGTTTTATACTAAGGGCAAAATGGTAAACTAATTCTAAAATGAATTATAATTAAAATAAGGTCTGAAAATAAGGCATTATACATGTTCTTGGCTGAAAATAAGAGAAAAAGAAAAGATAAAAGCTTTGGCTAGGGTTCGGCACTTGCAAGCTTTGATTTAGGTATGTTTTTACTTTGATTTTTGATAATTTCTATGTTTTTGTAATCGTTGCTCCGTATATTATGGAACCCATGCCTCAATTTCTGATTTTGTTGATGATTTTGAAATGTGCCATGGATGGATTCATGATCTTTGTGATGTTATAAGATGAAATATCAAAGTTTGATATTTGGTTTACATGTTTTGTTCTTGGATTTTTGATGAAATTGAGTATTTTGGGCTAATTTGTAAAAAAATTATTTTGAAGGACTAAAATGTAAAATAAATGAAATGTATGGACTTGTATGGGAGCTATGAAAATTAGGCTAAGCTTGTGTATAAGCAAAGTTTGTGTATTTTGTGATTTTGTGAATTAGAGACTAAAGTGTCGAAATGTGAAAATGTAAGGGCTAGTTTGCAAAATGCTCCAAATATGTGTTCATGGATTGTTTTGAATAATTTGGTGAATAAAAAGGTTAATTTTGAATACATTTAGATCAAGAAAAGAGGAATTCAGATTTAGACCGAGGGAAGTTGAAGATTGTAAAGTACACAGTCCGAGTCGACAATTCAGAGTACGAGGTAAGTTTATACATAAAACATGGTGTTATAAATATATTTTGCTGTTGTGATTATACCTAGATTGTATATATGTTTAGTTTGGATGAATATGACAATAAATCAATAGTATTTGGCACTAAGTGTGTGATTTAAACTAGCTTGACTATATGAGGCACTAAGTGTGCGATCCCGACTTAGCTTCGGCTAATTGAGATGGCACTAAGTGTGCGGAATTGTTTTAGCTTCGGCTAACTATTGCAGCACTAAGTGTGTGGATGTTCAAAGCATTAATAACTTATGGAAAGTCTTAAAATATTTAAACAAAATGTGAGAATGAAAGTGAATAAGTACGGGAAGATTCAGGTATGTACGTACCTATGTGGTAGATGATACTATGAATGGGAAGCTCATTGATTTGGTATGAACATATGGGTTGTGTTGGTATAGATTTGATAGATGATTAGAGAATTTGTAAGTACTTATGTATTGATGATTTTTGGTACGAGCTTACTAAGCTTTTGAAAGCTTACTTTGTGTATGTTTGCATTGTTTTATAGATATCGACGTTACTGCAAGCTTGGGGATCTTCAAGGATCGTCACCACACTATCGAACCTCATTTTGGTACTCTTAAGAATGTATATTTTTTAAAGTATGGCATGCGTAGGCTAGTGGTTGTGGGATCATGTTCTGTTATGCATATACTTAGCCATGTGATTTGGCTAGTTGGTGTTTAAACTCATAATTGATAATGGCTTATGGTATGTGATGTTAATATGCAAATGTGGTATGTTATAGTAGGTAAGTTTTGGCAAGTTTAGTTTGAGATTGAATGATGTATGGAATGAAATGTTTTGGTATGATCTTATTTTATGTTTTGGCATAAAATTGGCTGAAATGGTGGTGCATATATGCTTGATTCTTTGCTTGCAGGTTGACCCAAATTTGGGGTGGCAAATTGGCTATTAAAATGACCTATTTTTGTCCACACGGGCAAAGAAACGGGCGTGTGCCTCATCCGTGTGCGACACATGGCTATGTGGCACGGTCGTGTGTCCCTGGGGTACCCTACAATTGTAAGTTAGGCCCGAACACGGCCAAAGCTCACGGGCGTGTGGCTAGCCGTGTGGCCCAAGTCAGGCTCGACCACGGCCAATGCACACGGGCATGTCTTGTAGCCATGTGAGCAAGTCAGTAGCTATGCCATGTTTTGGCACGGGTTAAACACACGGGTGTGTCTAAGGCCATGTGAGGCACATGGCCTGTTCACATGGGTGATTGACCTTTTGAAAATTTGAAAATTTTTATAAGTTCTGAAACTTTTATATGTTATCAATTTATTCCGAATGCACGTTTAAGTATCGTATGCTCGATTTTATGTTCTTAATGAATGTGAATGAATGACATTTACTGTAATGATTTGATATTTGATATACGAATATTCTAAGTTGTGTTATGGGTTAAGTAATGCCTCCTAACCTATTCCAACAACGGTTACATGTTAGGGGTGTTACAACATATCACAGAACCATTTTCTTCCTACTCACATGAGGGCATGCATATTTACTATCATCTCACAAATCATTTACAAGCCTCAATCAAAAGGCATAAACATAAATGAACTTGGCACCACTTGAAAACAAACCAATCATCAACCCTATTACATGCCATCAACCCTATTACATGCCATTTATAACCATTTTCCAAAAATAACCAAAATCTATCAAAATGGATCGATGGATAGTGTGATTGTGCTCCAACATTGATTCCAATCGTTTGAGCTTTCTGATGACCTACAGAAACAAAGAAAATTAACTACGTAAGCAACTAATGCTTTGTAAGCTGGTATAAAGAACTTAAACTTACCAAATGCATTAAATTAAACAACCATGAATAATTCCATTTAGTCATAGGCCAAATTTCCTTTTCCTATACACAACACCTTATAAGGTTAGTAGGTGAAGCAATACATATATATATCCAACCAAACAAGGCATATAACATATCAAACATTTCAATTTCATAATTCATTGCTCTTACATATATCATGCTTCATCTTTTCCTTGCAAATTCACATATCTTCATAATTCATATCATTAATCCAAATCATGGTTCATTTGATGTATCCATTTACTTATTAAAGCTTTACTTACTTATTGAACTTAATAAAATAACATTGGATACTTGTAATAAAATTTTCAGTACAAGTTACCTAATACAATAAATCGGCAGGAAGCCTGCTAGGCTAAAGGCCTAATATAATACACCGACTCAAAGCCTGCTAAGCATAAAGCCTAATAATATACATCAGCACAAAGCCTGCTAGGCACAAAGCCTATTAGGCACAAATCCTGATAATATACACAAGCATAAAGCCTGTTGGACTCAAGGCCCAATACACTATCTCCAATATAACTTAATTTCATGATTAATTTTCATCAACCAACATTTAATAATTACAAAATCACAATTATTAGCATAAAAGAAATATCAAGGAATTTAATATGACATATTACATATATTACGAACTTACCTTGACTGAAACGATTACTAAAACAGAGTCGACAACTAGTTCAGAACTTCAGCTTTACTTGATTTAAATACAATTACAATGTTTCTTTATCTAAATAAGAATTCAACCCAATTAGTACATTTCCCGCATTCTAACAAGTAGTTTTATGGAATTAAACCCTTCCATTATCAATTTAAAATTTACCCCCAAAATTTTAACTTTATACAATTTAGTCCCTAAAACCAAAACTTGCAATTTAACTACTTTTAACCATCCACCAAGTTAGTGGAATTTCTCCTAGTCACATAACAGTCCATAATCATCAAAGTTTCACATTAAATCCCGTAAATTTTACCTTTTTAACAAATTAATCATTTAACATTTAAATTACTAAAAAAACTCAAAAAAATACTTCTATTTAACAACAAAGCTTAATAATCTATCAATTAAATCCATACACACACTTAAACCATTCATGTCAAGTCCCTATACTTTTAACAGTTGTACAAATTGACCTTCAGGCTAGCTAGATTAAGCTAATACGAGCTCAAAAACATAAAAATCATTAAAAACAGAATCAAATCACTCACCATGCATGAAAAATCAGCTTGGTCGAATGCTTTTACTCAAAAATGGAGTTTTTTCTTACTAGTTTTGGTGGTGATAGTCCTTTTGAAGATGATAACCTATTTTAGTTTCTTTTAATTTTTGTTTTATTTATGAAATTATATGTTGAACCTTTAAAACATCAAAATTTTCCTCATTAAAACCCACCAATCGTCCGACAGCATCAACATAGGTATATTTACAAAATAAAACCCTCAATTCATGGTTTCATTATAATTTAATAAAATTAGAGCTATAGTGATTAAGTTTTAACATCTTTTACAATTTAATCCTTTTAATTAATTAACTATTTGAACATTAAAATTTCTTAACCAAATTTTAAGATAACCCTAATAACACTCTGTAAATATATAATAAAATATTTACGGGCTCAGTTCATAGAAACAAGGTCCCAATACCTTATTTTATAAAACCACTTAACTTTAATGATTTACCACTTAAACCTAATTATTCATTCAAATAACATAAATTATCAAATCAAAATTTATTAAAATATTATTTTGACTCG
Source organism: Gossypium arboreum (assembly GCF_025698485.1). Taxonomy (NCBI): domain Eukaryota; kingdom Viridiplantae; phylum Streptophyta; class Magnoliopsida; order Malvales; family Malvaceae; genus Gossypium; species Gossypium arboreum. The sequence goes on along the minus strand of NC_069072.1, from coordinate 105,334,560 downwards.
TAAATATTAAAAATAATATTTACAAACTCACTCATCAAATTTGTGGCCCCGAAACTATTGTTTCTGATACTACTAAAAAATGGGTTGTTACAGGAATATAGAAAAAATGGAAAATAGCAAGAATGTAATCAATTGGAGTCAATTATAAAAGAATCAAATGATTGTGAGACAGAAGAAGATGGAGATAGTGATGAGAAAGAAAAATGATAACATGGTATCCCAACTTAATTGGTGGAGGTGGAGTAAGGAACAGCCAAAACAAATCAACCCAAATTCAATAAAATTAGTCTCGTCTGTTATTAAACCTCCTAAATTAGAATTGAAGTTGTTTCCCACACATTTAAAATACAATTTTTTGGGAGAACGAAATACTCTACCAATGATTATTGTTGTAGGCCTAGAAGCAAACCAAAAAGAGGCTCTAATAAGTGTTTTGAAAATGCATAAGAAAGTGATAGGATGGATGATTATTGATATTAAAGGAACTAATCTTGTGTTTTAGCATAAAATCAAATTAGAAGTGGGAAAAAGTTCTATAGTTGATGCTCAGCGTAGACAAAATTCAACTATGAAAGAAGTGGTAAAAAAGGAACTATTTAAATGGATTGATGCAAGTATTGTTTACGCCATCTCTGATAGTGAATGGCTTAGCCCTACTTAGTGTGTTCCAAAGAAAGAAGGTTTAACTATTGTTGAAAATTATAAGAATGAGTTAATTCCAACAAGAATAGTCATCAGTTGGAGAGTATGTATTGACTACTGAAAATTGAATGATGCAACAAAAAATGACCATTTCCCATTGCCCTTTATTGATCAAATGCTAGATCATTTAGCAGGTAAAGCTTACTATTATTTCCTAGATGGCTACTCATGGTACCATCATTTCCCAATCCACCCTGACGATCAAGAGAAAACCCCTTTCACATGTCCTTTGGTACTTATGCTTTTAAAAGAATGTCTTTTGGCCCATATAATGCTCCAACAACCTTTATGAGATGCATGAATGGTATCTTTGTTGATAGGTTAGAAGAAGGATTAGATGTATTCATGTACGACTTCTCAGTTTATGGAGGTTCTTTTCAAGAATTTTTGGGAAATCTAGAGAAAATCCGAAAAAGAGGCGAAGAGACTAATCTAGTACTTAATTGGAAAAAATATCATTTCATGGTAAAAGAAGGATTGGTATTGGGGCATCAAATATCAGGAAAAGGTATGGAAGAAGATAAAGCAAAAATTGATGTTATAAAAAATCTTTCCAATTCTACAAATATTAAAGGGGATCGAAATTTTTTAGGACATGCAGGATTTTACCAGAGGTTTATAAAAGACTTTGTTCACATCTCTAAGCCTTTGAGTCAAGTCCTCCAGAAAGAGACACCTTTCATATTGTCCAAAGCTGTGTTAAAGCGTTTCGGGTAATAAAAGAAAAACTCATATCTACTCCAATTATCATCACCCCTAACTGGTTAGAACCTTTTTATTATTATGTGTAATGATAGTGATTGTGCAGTAGGTGCAGGTTTGGGAAAAAAAGAGAAATAATATATTTGGGGTTATTCACTATACAAGAAAAATATTGAATACGACACAATGTAATTACACCACAACTGATAAAGGGATGTTGGCAACAGTGTTTGCTTGTTAAAATTTTCGACCATACTTTCTAGCAAATAGAGTGTATGTGTACATTGACCATTCCACATTAAAATACATTATGAGGAAAAAATAGACAAAAGCCAGGCTAATGAGATGGGTTTTACTGTTTCAGGAGTTTGATTGGTGGATAATGCATAGGAAGGGGACTGAGAACCAAATTGCAGATCATTTATCTAAGATCGAGAATAATTTGAAAGCAGAGAACATTGAAGAAATTAAAGAGACTTTCGTAGATGAGCAATTATTTAGAATAGACATCTGTTAGATCAGGTTTGGTAAGCATCTAACACTGTGGTACGCAGATTATGTTAATTTTATTGCAATAGAGGTCTTCCTCGCATATGCATCTTGGCAACAAAAAAAGAATGTAACCAACGAATCAAAAAATTACATTTGGAAAGAACCATATGTGCTTTAAAAATGTGTGGATCAATTGGTTTGGAGGTGTGTTGCGGAGGACAAGATAAACAATATTTTACAAGGGTGTCATACATCTCCATGCGGAGGGCGTTTCGTTGCAAAAAGGATAGCCCAGAAAGTGCAACAATTAGGATTTTACTGGCCAACTATGAATAGAGACACTCATGAATTCGTACAAGGGTGTGATAGATGTCAACAAATTGAGAATATATCAAAAAGGGATGAAAGGCCAGGGATAATTGAGGTTGAAGTATTTGATATTAGGGGGATTGATTTCATGGGACCTTTTCCAAGTTCTTTCGGGAATCAATACATTCTCCTGGCTGTTGATTATGTTTCAAAATAGGTTGAAGTTGTCCTTTTACCTACCAATGATACAAAATTAGTAGAAAGGTCCCTTAGAAAAAAAAACATATTCACTAGGTTTGGTACACCACGAGCATTGGTCAGTGATGAAGGATCACATTTTTGTAGCAAGCAATTTGAAGTAGCTTTGGTTAAATACAACATAAGACACTGAATGACAAAATCCTATCACCCATAAGCTAATGGGCAAGCATAAGTGTCTAATCTTGAAATAAAATAGATCTCAGAGAAAACAGTAAATCCAAGTCAAAAGGATTTGGTAGCAAAGCTAGACGATGCATTGTGGGCTTACAGAATAGTGTGTAAGCCTCCTCTAGGTATGTCTTTGTATAAGCTAGTTTACGGTAAGAACTGCCACTTACCAATTGAATTGGAAAAGAAGGCCTATTGGGCAATCAAAAAATTAAATCTAGACCTAGAGTTAGATAAGAAGGAAATACTATTTCAACTTCAGGAATTGGAAGAATTCTATTTTATAGCCTATGAAAATACTAAAATGCATAAAGAGAGGAGCAAACTTCGACACGAAGCAAAGATTAGAAAGCATGAATTTCTACCTGGAAAGAAAGTTCTATTTTTCAATTCAAGATAAAAATTGTTCCCTGGAAAACTGAAATCAAGGTGGACAGGTCCATATACCATACACCAAGTAACTCCTCATAGAACAATAGATTTGATCGGAAAAAGGGGACAACTATTTCTGGTAAATGGCCAAAGAGTAAAACATTATTTTGGAGGAACAATCAACACAGTTGTCGATGAACAAATCTTGCATTGTAACGTACTATGGGATTTACAAGGAACTAAGGGAAAATCAACAACCATAAAGAGTGATTATGATGAAGAAGAAAAAAGTGTTAATTTTACAAAATATAGAGGAGTCAAGCTTGCATGTCGCGACACCCCTTCCGAATGTCGTGGCAACAGAAAATATTCAGATCATAAAACCTGCTCTTGATGTCACGACATCACTGCATAATTTGTTTTCTGAATTAACAATAATTGCTGACGTTTTTCAAGTTTAATTCTATTAGGATTCTAATTCTTTAACTCCTTACTTAGTAGAAATAAACTATAACTCTTAAATACTTTATTCTTTCCTTCTAATCTATAAATAGGTCACATTGATCTTCTCTTTTATCACCAACAAAGAAAGGAGAAAAAAAATCAAAGTGCAGGCATAATAGTTTGTGCAGGGAGTTTCAGCACGAATAGATTATCAAATGGCCAGTTTCAATGTAAGCGCTTCAAGCCCAATTGTTGAGTTCCAAGAAAGCGACATGGATAGATACTTGCAACAACTACAGCCGTATAACTTTATTCAAGAGTAGGGATTCGAGAATCAAACTGAAAGAGAAGGGACAAAGTTTTGTTTACCATCCGAAGAGCCTAGAATAATCCCTATAGTGTGTAACACCCTTACCCATATTCGTCACTGGAATAGCATTACGGAGCATTATCGGACTTATTATACAATTGAACATTCATTTCTCATACAATTATCAAATTCAAATACAAGTTATTCATAATCATTCATCAAGTCCCTAATACGAGCCTACAAGGCCCAAAACATGCTTTAGAAGTGCTGCGGGACTAAACCGATAACTCAGGAAACTTTTAAAAAAACTTAAAAGTTCTTTCAAAATACAGGGACCCACCCTGTGTGGCCCGGCCGTGTCTCTCACACGGCCAAAGACGCACCCGTGTCATAGGCCATGTCGACAATCAAAATGGGATCACATCGCCATTTCCTAGCCCATGTCTAACCCCGTGTAACTCTCTGACTTGGGTCACACAGCCAACCACATGCCTGTGTGACCATCCTGTGTGTTCTTCAAAATGGCCTCACATGCCTGTGTGCCAGGCAGTGCCAATCATGTAGGGTATACTGACTTATGCCACACAACCAAGTCACACGCCTGTGTGCTGGGCCGTGTGGAGCATAGTGACTTGATTTCAAATTAAACACCAGGGGACACACGGTCGTGTCACCTGACTGTGTGTCACACATGGATGAGACACATGCCCGTGTCTCTGTCCATGTGGACAAAAAATAGGCTATTTATCAAGCCATCTTTCTCACCCAAATTTTCATACATCTATACAATCTAAATGGCACATAATATGGCATAAATAAGCATTTAACCAATCTCAACTAGGTACCAAAAAAAACAAGGCACATAAGTACCACATTAGACTATTCAATTTTATACCAAATTCACATTCTCAATTCACTTAACTAGTTAACTTCATATATACACTTTCATTTATACATCACTTTACTTAAATCACAAGCATACCAATTCTCAATTATCAACTATATGATACTCAAATTACCAATTCACAAACAACCATTCACCACAAGCATTTATATATCAATTACCAAATACATAACAAAGGCCATTTACACATATATATACATCACCAAAAATACCAAAATAAGCCAACTTTCATGGCTCTACACAAAACCGAACACTTAACATTTACAAGATAATTCAAATGGCTAAATTTATTACCAAACCATAAACCAAAATGACCATAATTTCTATACATACCATATAACCAAAACATAAGTTCAAAAGTACCAAAGTGATAGCTTGATAGTGAGATGAGATCTCTGACGATTCCCAAATCCAAGCTAACTTCGCAATTCACTATAAAACACGAAAAAATAAACAGGGTAAGCTATAAAGCTTAGTAAGCTTATATGCTAAATAAATAAAACTTATCAACCAATAATTCAATAACATAAACATCACATATTACAATTCAAATTTGAAGCATAAGATTAAACACAATTTCCATCAACTACTTCGATTCGATGATTCTATAGTTCATGTACATACTTGTACAAACTCGTATCGACCTCATACTCATCCATATCTTTGATATACCCATTGAACCATTTGGAATACTATCAGATACACAGGAATCTCGCACCCTAAGTGCCAATACACAGTCGAAGCTATCTAAATCTCATATCACATATAATGCTCACTCTCGAGCTATCAACGGGTCTACTCACATAAGCTGACGGTCATGACATAGCTACGCAGTGCTGCTCACACAAGCTGACGAGAATCCACAACACATGCCGGACAACTCAGCCACTAGTAGGATGTACGGACCAACATCCAAATCACATAACCCCTAATGACATGTCATTCATATCCTAATTTATTCCTAAGGTTCAACCGGATTTTTCAATATCGAATCTTCATCGAATATATCTGCAAGGACATATTCATAATAATTCAATAATAAAACATTTAAAACACAATTATTCAAATGCTTATTAACATACGAACTTACCTCGAATGTAAGAATGATGAAATGAGTCAATAAGTCCAACCTTTAGTTTTTCCCCGAACTAAATCCGAATTTCACTTTTCTTGATCTATATGTAATCAAAATTAACTTATTTAATTATCATTCTACTCAATTTAGCCCAAAATGCATATTATGGCAACTTTTTTACAATTTAGTCCTTAGCTCATAAAAACACAAATTCATGCAATTAAGTCCCTACCCATGCTATCCAAATTTCATATAGCCCCATATCAACCCATATTTTTCATTTGTTTCACAATTTAACCACAAAATTTACACGTTTCACAATTTAATACCTAATTGGCAGTTTTACCAAAAATCACTTTACAAATGTTGTTTATCTAACAACAACCATGCATTTTCTATCATCAAAAATCAAAATACACACATAGTCATCAATGGAAAAACCCTAAACCTTTAATAGTTTTGCAAAATAGTCCCTAGGCTAGCTGGATTAGGTTACAACGATCTAAAAAATATAGAAATCATTAAAAACAGGACAAAAATCACTTACCAATTTAACAATGAAGTAGCCAAACCCTAGATAGCTTCCATGGAGGTTTTTCTCTCTTATTTTTAGTGGAAGAAGATGGATTAAAAGATGGTAGCTTTTTTTGTTTTATTAATTTACTTATTTAATTTAATAAATTACCTTATTAACCTTAACTAAAACATTAAAATTCACTTAAATGATATCCAATAATGTCCACTAACATTAAAAATGGTCTAATTACCACTTAAGGACCTCCATTTTAAGGTTCCATAGCTATTAGACACCTTTAGGTATTAGAACATTACTTTTGCACTTTTTGTGATTTAGTCCTTTTTATCAAATTGAACACTCAAACGATAAAATTTCTTAACGAAATTTTCACACAATCATACTATCATGCTGTAGACATTAAGATAATAATAAAGTAAATATTTTGGCCTCAAATTTGTGGTCCCAAAACCACTGTTTTGATTTAACTAAAAACAGGCTGTTAGATGGTGTAAGAATTTATCTAGCATTAAAACAAAGGGAAGCAACCAGACTATTCTACGAGATGCATTCTTTTGTAAAGGTGATAGGGATTAATGTTCCAATAACTAAGATGAGTATTTTCCAATTTTATGATGCACCATATTATTATAGCAATTATATCTATAAAACGGATTTGAAGGAATTCAAAAATATAGATTCAAAGGAAATATTGCGATTTTTAACAGAAGGGAAAAAGATGTGGACATATCAGACAAGAACAGTAATACCTAAGACATTCACTCAAGAGCTAATGACACTAAAAGCCAAAATGCAGATGTTTGTCTATTCAAGAATATGGCCTACATTAAATATGTCCAAGATTGGCCCAATTCAAGCTATCATAATACATGGGATCCTTCAATAGAAACAAATATGTATTGGTACATGGATATACAAGAATATGGTTGATTACATAAAGAATTTAGGAAAAGGAGTATTTTTCCTCATTTAGTCACAGAATTGTGTAAAAGAGCACAAGTCCCTATTGAGCGGATGGATAAAACCATGAATCCCCCAAGAAAATTACTCGGTAATGACATATTCAAGCAATTTGTTCTCCTGTAAACAAAATAGAAAGAGGGAAGGAAAAAAAGAGGACTTCAAGAAGATGATGAATAATATTGAGAATTATGATAGTAGGATTTTTATTTTTAAGAGTGGATGAATTTAGGAAAAGTAAATATGTTTCTTATTAGGGATTTGTTTTTTTAATAGTTGAATTAAGTATTTCTATTATGGTTTGTATTAATATCTTGACGGATGATTTAAATTTATTTTAGAACCAGGAAACATTTAGTTGTTTTGTAGATTGTTAAAATTTTCTATGTAGGGACCCAATAAAAAGAAGAAACAATAAATTGAGCTATTATCGAGCAAAAGAGGAAATACCCACCCTTAGCAGATGAAGCAACTAGGATCAATTGGGTCATTTCTTTCCTCATCTTTTTATGGGCTGCACATTAAGGACAATGTGTCTACTAAAGTGTAAGGGGGTAACATAGAAAATTTGTTGCAAATTTTTACGTTTTTTCCTTGATTTTTTCTTGTCTTTTGTGTGCTTTAGCTTGTAGAAATACAAGTATAGGTTGCTTGTGTTTGCAAATAAATTTGGCATGATGATATGTGATCTTAAATTTTTTATTAATAGACTACTATGTTCTATATGTTACACTGTAAATAGGGATTAAGTAATCAACTGAACTGTAACGCCCTAATTTTTGGGTTTTCTGTGTTTCTGTGATTTTTAAAATTTTTGTGTGTTCTGGTTGGTTAAAATATATATTTTAGTAGGTTAGTGGGCCTTTGGAAGGCCCAAACTTAAGTTAAATCCGTGGTAGTCTTTGGAATTTTAATTTTATGAACAGGTGATGCAATTGGCGTTTGGGCTTTTAAGAGTAAAGGGGTAAAAGATGACACAAAAAGGAGTGTGGTGTAGTGGCAAGGTGGTGCCACTTAGGGGACAAGAAAGTGACGCCATAGAGGAAGCAAGGTGTCCAAGGTTCAAGTCTTGGCTCTTGCAATATATTTTGGTTTTTCTTTTCAATAAATCTGAAAGCAAGTAGGTGCGCTTTAAAGTTTAATGTGTTGGATTTATGACACAAGTGAGTTGATGGCCTAGTGGTGGTGGCGTGAGTTGGCATGTGAGAGGACTTTGGGTCGAATCCCTTGGCACGCAAAGGTTGATTATTTTGCTATATTGGGACGGCAAGAGTTGGTGTTGGTTTTAAACTCTGGTGATGAAGGGATCCCACATCGGGAAGCTAACATAAGAGTAGATGGAGAGATGGTTTTAAATAGAGCAAACCATGAGGAGTGTAGGCATACCCTTCTTGGCTAATCCCATTCGCTTTGTGACGTGCTCGTTTGGGTTGGGCATCAGCTAAGAGTGTTTGGAGCGCGGATTAACTACAGTCTCCTAACAAGTGTGTATTTCTCATTACTCTAGCAGTAGGACGGCTATTTCGGGCCGCGATGGGCTGAAATGGACCATGTGGTCCCAATGGGTTTGTAGGCCCAAGTGGATAAGTTGTAAAATTACTAAAATACCCCTGTAGGGTAGGACTACCGATTTACCCCTGGAGGATAAAATGACTATTTTGCCCCTCGTGCGTAAATGTCTAACTTCTGTGATGATTGGGTTAGTTGACGTGGATTTATGTTAGTTATCATTAATTCCTAAGTCTAATGTGTTAGTGATCAATTGTAGGATTATCGCGTGGGAGATATCGTCATCAATCGTCATCAACCAGGTGTGTAAACGGCACCCTCCCTTAGACTGAATCGGTAAAAGCCGAAATATCGAAACGTTGGTATTTTGTGAACTCGCGAGCGTGCGAGCACTCGTGAGACAGTTGTTAATGAATATGGTGCATTTGGATGATTAGAGTACAGAGTGTGCATTTTCATGCACAACGGTATTTTTGGGCTTAATGGGCCAAAAACAGGTCAATGGGCCAACGGGCCCACTTTGGTAAAAAGACGAGGTAAGTACTTCTGATTACTTGGTAAACGTTAGAATGAGCATGAAACCTTAGCAATAGGTAATAATTACTGAAATACCCTTATGCATGCAAAATTACGATTTTTTTTCTGAAAAGCATGATGTTCTGTTTCTATATACGTATGCCATGACATATTATTTCTGTTGCATGGGACATGGGTTTATATTGATGGAGGAAGCGTTCTGGCAGCTTGGCTGCAATCTGGTGGCCTCGCCACATATATCTGTTCTGGTGACTTCGTCACAATATCTGGCAGCCTCGCTGCAATCTGGTGGCTTCGCCACACTCACATATATATATATATATTTGTTCTGGTGGCCTAGCCACAATATCTGTATCTGGTGACTTTGTCACAATATTTGGCAGCCTCGCTGCAATTTCTATGGTGTGCAGTGGTTGGGTGGGTCGAGTAGTCTCCCCACATGGGGTAAGGCTGGTACGGGGGTGTTATGGATGGCTCTAGGTTGGGATTTCTACATTCATGATATATTTGTTCTGTATCTGCTATGGGCCTATAGGTTTCATTTTGATTTCTGTACTGAGCCAAGGCCCAGATAAGTCTGACTCTGAGGTTTGATCTGTTTTGGGCTATGGTTGGGTTATGTTACACACTGAGTTTACCGAACTCACCCTTTATTTTCATCTCTACAAGAAATCCCCAACCATAGTGGGCTTGGAGCTGTGAGAGATTCGGAGTGGCCACATCATCTGCAAAGTTGGTTTTTCTAAGTTAGTTTATTTTATTATTTTATATTCTGATTTAATTTTGGGCTTTAAGTTGTAATAAGGCCGCTATTTAAATTTCTTTTTTTCCGCTATGGTTTTATTTTCTGATTATATTTATACTATGACAAAACTGCTAGTGTTAGGCTACGTGGGTTTTCAAAATTAATGAACGTTTTCAAGACTCAACAAGCACAACAAATGGATAGCCTAAAGATTGATAAACCGGCTTTTCATTCAACCGCTATTTTTACAAAAACCACCCCAATCACTTAAACCAGCGAATGCATACTAAGTCGTAAGTCCATGTGACACGTCAGATCTGGCCATAACATCTGGGCCGAGTTTGGGGTGTTACATGAATCAAATGATATAGAAAATATAAGGAAACAAGCATGCTAGTATGAATGATAAATAGTTGAGTATAAGTTTGTTTGGTTGATTGAATTTGTGCATATTAAAATATTAAAGGATGACCTAAGGTATTATTTGGAACACATCCAAAGCCAAAAAGCTGACTTATTCATATTCAACTTAATACGAATTTTTGAGCCTGTTGACACATCTTGATGAACCTCGTTACAAACCTCGAGCCTAAAAACATTAATTTGTATTTACCTTTTTGTTTGGTTCTATATTGCACGACTATAGACATTTGACCATACGTATTGAGGGCTAAGTAGATACATCATAGTGAATTTTGTAAAAATAAAGTAAAATAGGAAAGAATGGTGTGATATGGTAACTATAGGTTAGCCTGAAAATGAAAAATGAAAGCAAAAAGCAAAAGTGGTATGAGTGGAAAAAGTCTTGAAACAATGAAAAAGAAGTCATGAATGAGAGGCATGAAAAAAAGAAAAGAAAGGCGACAAGGTCACAGGCATAAGAAAAATTCATTCATTAATGCATAGAAACTCGTAGGATAGCTGTAGGTACTATGTTATCCTATGATTTACTATGTGGAGAAATAAAGAAGGTGAGAGAAGGAGAAAAAAGGCGGTGAGCAAGTAAGGCTCACTAAGTGGGAAGAATAGGGACCGAAATGATGTGACAAACTATTTTCGTGTTGTAACCCTCTTAATGCTTACTATTTTTTAACTCCATCTTGTTCTAAGCCTCAGAACGTTACAAGCCGAAAAATTTTACGTGACCTAAATATCCCCATGCATGCATGTACATTATTCTGAACAATTTCATAAACGACCACTTTTATTCTGCTCGGATAATCAAAGTACTTGTATGATTTATTGATGGATCCCTATAGGTGAGACCCTTAATGTTTCTATACTTTGTACTATAATGAACTTATATGTTTGTGGTCAAAAGTGGTAAGTTAATTATTCATCATATTAAAGTTGTTAGTAAATATGAAATGCCTAAGTCATGTGCGCCAAAGTCAATACTTGTATGATATTTGCTCAAGGGACGTCTCTTCTATTTCTTGCTTACGTTTATGTTGCTTGAGGACAAGCAATGACTTAAGCATGAGGGAGTGCGATCTGCTACAAATTGACGTAGCAAATTAAACTAGTTTTCGTACTTTAGGAGCTTGAAGACAAGCGTTTTTATTAAGTTAATAAAATGTGCAAATTGAGTATTTTATTGACCTTAGGGGCCGAATGAGGCCTAAGGGTGAGCTAATGACCTTTATAAGTGTGCAAGAGACCATTAGAAAGTGTACCAACATCGTAACATGGAAGGTTTGATGTCACAATATAGGGAGTTGAATGGAGAAATCAAGAAACTGCCTTCGATGTCGCGATAGTTGATAAGGATTACCGAAGCAAGCTAGTCACCCATAATTAGATTTGATTATTTTTATTCTTCAATCTCTTGAATTTTCATTATTTATATTATATTATTTTTATTATTATAAAAACATTCTCCTTTTATTTACCTTCATATTATAACTAAACTAAAGTACTAATTAGATCTTTCAGTGTTTAGGTTCATATTGATCTAGCACTCGCCTCCCTTAGGTATTATTCTCGGAGTACTCACCTAATCCATTGTAACTATATTAAAACTAGACTCGTATACTTACAGATACCGCTTTGTTAATATATTTTTTACTACAATTTTCATATTCTAGACATTAGTATGTCCGGAGACAGTCAGTGCAACAAAAGAAAAAAATAAAGATGAAAATCAAAACGAGTAGAAAAAGTACCTAAAAAGTAAAAGATTTTGTGAATGAGATGTATTAAAAAATAAAAAAATGTGATAAAGTCACAAAAGTAGAAAAGCTTGTTCATTAGTGCACAAAAACTCATGAGCTAACTATGATTGTTATATTAGACTATGAGTTTCTATGTGGAGAAATAAGGAAGGTGAGAGAATGAGACATAAAGCGGTGAGTGGGAAAAGGTTACTAAGGGGGAGAATAGGGGACAATATGATGTCCAAAACTATTTTTGTGCTTGAAACTATTTGATGCTTACCATTCTTGAAATCCATACATGTCCTAAGCCCTAGTACGTTACAAGTCGAAAAGCCCTATTTGATCTAGGTAGACTTAATCACAACTCGAAATCATACTGAATGAGTACATTCATTACTATTTGTATTCTTCTAGGATAATCAAATTAATTGTATAATTTATTGATGGATTCTCACACTTGATACCTTTAATGCTTGTATGCTTTATAATATACTGAACTTAGGTGTTTGATATCAAAAGTGGTAATTCAATTATATCTCATGCCAAGATTATATGTAAGTATGAAATGCCTATGCATGTGTTCCAAAGCTAACACTTGTACTATACTTGCTCAAGCGTTGTCTTTTTATTTATCGTTTTGTTTGTTCTGCTTGAGGACAACTAATAACTTAAGTGTGGGGGAGTTTGATCTGTTGTAATTTGGTGTAGCAGATTAAACTAGTTTTTGCACTTTAAGGGCTTGAATATAAGCATTTTAATTAAGTTTTAATTACATTTTGGTAAGTATTAATTAAGTTAATAAAATATCTAATTTGATTCTTATATTGACTTTAAGGGCCGAATGAGGCCTAAAGGTGAGCTAATATACTTTGTGAATGTGTAGGAGACCACAAGAAGGTGTATTAACTCAATAATGGTTATTAGGTTGCAATACGAAGCATAGGATGTCTCAACATATGGAGCAAAATAAGAAAATTCCAAGACTGCCTTCAATGTCACGACACAGCCTGAGGATGTTGCGACATACCCTTGAAGACACCTTAAAGTTGAGCATATTGCCCTTGATATCGTGACACATGACCTGATGTGTTGTGACATTGCCTTTGTACAGGAAATAATTATGAGCCAGGGGCATTTTAGTCCACACAATCAAACATTAAACACGAGGAAAGAAACTGACCTAGGGTTGAGGACGACGACCACCCTAAAGTCTATAAATAGGCTCATTTAGCACATGTTACAAACACCCTTTAAAATGATATAATTTTTTCTTTAGTTTTAGTCTTTTGATTTTTCCTTTTTCTTAGGTTTTAGATTTTTTTCCCATTGTTGTTATTTATTTATGTTAAAAACTCAAATTCTTGAATTACTACAAAACTCTGTGAGGATTCTAGGTTTAATTTAAATACCAATCAGGCTTCTTATGAACTCTATTCTTGAAATTGTTCTTTATGTTAATTCTTCCATTCAAGTTTATATTATTTACTAGATCTATGAGGAACTAATCCTATTGTGGAGGATTAGTAAGTGAAGGTATGAATAATTTATTGTTTTGTAAGGATTTTTTAACGGATCAGTTGTTTAGAAAATGAAGAATCTAAACCCTAGGCCTGGCTACCTTAGAAAGTTATCAAGGTGGGAATTAACCCAAATTTGTTATTGCCTATCTGTGAACACATTAACCTTGAACTGTTCTAGACTGTGAGGTCGGAAGATAAGTAGTTCTTGCCAACTCAATATTTTACTAGACGTATGGGAAGATCCTGTTAAGGTATTGACTAGTTGATTGACAAGGAAGCCCAAGATGACAGTTGATTATGATTACAAAAGCGAGCTAATCACCTATGCACAGACCAAATATATATTCACTTATTTGATTTATTGCTTTTCATTTATTTACTTTTATTTTATGTACCTTATTATTTTTGGTGTAATTTATCAAAAACCTTTCTTTTAACTCTTCATAGTATAATTTGATTAAAGTATTGATTAGATCTATTTATGTTTAGATTACAATTAATTTAGTGCTCGCCGCCCTTGGATACAATCTTTGGAGTACTCACCTACTCCGTTGTAACTATATTACAACCTAACCCATAAACTTGCAGATATCATTTTCACATCTTTTGTGTAGGATTTCTACTCTAGATGTTGGTACGTCCGGAGGTGTTCACCAAACAACCTTTTGCTACCCTCTTCTTTAAGAATCTACGACTTCTCTACCATTCACTTGTTCTATAGCCTCAAAATCATACGTAGCAACCTTTCTGATAGTTAATCCATAGTAGATAATCATGCCAACATCCGAGAAAAGGTGCTAGAAAATAACCTTTAAGCAGTTTAATGAAAATCCCTCTAAAAGAACAAGGTTTCGAATCCATAAGCGCATTGAAAAGAGAAACATGAGAGATGATTCAATTTCATCGATGGGAGAAATTATATTCAATCCCAACTGATTCGAATGTACATTTTGATTCTACATGAATTTTATGTCACGTTAAATGAGATAGATGCAAATAGACCAATGGATGTACCATGGATACAGATACTAGTTCAAGGGAAGGAAATTTCTATCTCAACTCCCGAGATAGTGAGGTCTTATGATGTTCCATTATATCTCTGTGATTTTATACAACAAATTAATCTAATGCATTTCCTAAAAGAAAATATGAATTATGTAATTAATCACCTAACGGACAGAAAGGGTAAGTGGAAATGCCACTTAAGAAAAGAATTTCTTATATTGTTCTCTCATAAGAAGTTAACTTCGAAGGCCAAAATGTGGTTGAAATTTATTAGCACTCGAATCTATCTAGCATTAGACATGTCCAATATCAATATGTTTTAGGCAATGTTGTTGTATGCGATTTTAAAGAAGTAAAGAATTTATGTAGGGACAAGGATATATCAGAGTATATGCTTCAATGCGCAAGGAAAAAAGAAGTGGAATTACTTTTCTCGCACTTCATGGCAGTCTTAAGCAAACAAACAAAGGTGTCAATGGGACGATTAGGTCATTTTTTACAATCAATAAAGTTTATGATATTGGAACCAAGTGTGGAACATCTGATAGGGCATAGGAAATGGAAAAGAGCTATAAAGACAAAACCACATCAAGGCGAGAATGTGTTATCTGATTTGGAATGAAGAGTTCAGTTGATGCAATAAGCTAGGCCAATTTACGAGGATTATGCGAGGATAGGCGGGTTAAAGCTGCCACAATTTCCTGTAGCTAAGTACGAGGTAAAGGCTGAACTGAGCAAGACGAAAAAAGAGGAGGAATCAGAAGGTAAGGATGATCTTGAAGAAGATCCAGAGGAAGATTTGAAGGGCGATCCAGATAAAGCAAATAAAGCGTTGGAGCCTAATTCCGACTAATTCTAAATCATTTTATTTTTTTTAATTTGGTCCTTGTATATTAATTTTATTTCAGATGAGTCTTTTTTTTTTAGTTAAGATTTTAGTATTTTATATATATATAGTTTGTGCTTAGTTTTTCTTTGTTGGAACCCTATACTTTTTTAAGCAACTACAACTTCAACCCAAAACAACAAAGAGGAGGAGTCCCACCAATTAAGTTGCATGTATCACGTCAATCGGGTAACCTATTTCTTTCACCTTTTATTTCACATTAGGAACAATTTACCTAATAAAGTGTGGGGGTGACTTAGGAAAATATATAAAATTTTCTATTATTTTGTTTTGTTTTTAGTAATTTTTAAATTTTTATTATGTGTTTTCTTTGTTATTGAGCTTGTACAAGTACAAGTGATGGGTTAGGAGCATGTTAATAGGATTTTGTGAATAAACTGTGATTTTAGTTTGATAATAATTTATTCTAAATAACCTAATTTTAGACTAATTAGTTCAATTTATTCCACTATGAATAGATTTAAGATGTTAAGTATACCAAATGGAAATGGATATATAAATAGAATGCATGTTTAATTGAATTATAGGTTGTAGAAATTGATACACTTGGTTGATTTAATCCATGCATGGAATTACCTAGGGATGACCTAAGACACTGTTTGGTAGACAATTTTTAGAGCCAAAACTTTATGATGTTCAATGATGAGCTTAAAATTTTTTTCGATATACTTAGAACAGGTAACAATGGATTGGGTAAAGTTGGCTTAGGCTAAGTTACTTGGAAATTGATTTCTAAAAATAGAATGTTCTATACTGTGTTTTTTATGCATTTTCGAAATATAGTATCTTTTTAATTTGCTTAAGCATTTTTGAAACTAAACATTAGTTAAATTGCCACGACATTTTGTTTAAATATGTATGCACTCTAATGCTTAGAGTTGCTAAGTAGATCAACATCACTTTGTTTGCTCCATCATTCTATTGATTAAAAAGGAGGACCTACGTAATAACTTGTGGTATAATTTTAGGGGCATTCCGCTATAGCAAAAGGTTGAGTAGCTAAGGAGGTAGTTTTATGTTCCATCCATATTTTTAGTTAAAAGCCATAGCATCATGAGTGACTTTTGGTTTAAATTCTGACATGATTGAGTACTCAACAATTTTTTGTATGCTCTATCGAGATTGTCAAGTCAAAGAATTTTGTGACATGCTCCATCAACAATCCACTCCGAGATGCGGAATTCTTCATTTATGTGACCCGAGGAATCACTCCTATCTCAAGTGCGCCTTATAAAATGGCCATAGTAAAATTAAAAGAGTTGAAAACTCAGCTGCAAGAACTGTTAGCAAAAGGTTCATCAGACTAAGTGTTTCACCTTGGGGTGCACCGATGCCGTTTGTCAAGAAGAAGGCTGGAACCCTTTGGTTGTGTATTGATTATTGGCATCTAAATAAGGTGACCATAAAGAAAAAGTATTCATTGCTTAGGATTGAGGTTCGATCAACTTAGTGGAGCCAAGGTGTGTTCAAAGATTGACTTGCGGTCTGGATACTACCAGGTGAAGATAAAAGGGGACAACATTCCAAAAACTAAGTTCCATACACACTATCGTCACTATGAATTTTTAGTCATGCCCTTTTGTTTGACAAACACGCCAACAATACTCATGGATCTGATGAATAGAGTATCCTAACCTTATCTTGATCATTGTATTGTTGTCTTCATAGACAACATTCTGGTTCACTTGAAGAGTTAGGTAGAGTATAAGGAACACTTGCGGAGAGAATAGGTTGTACCCAAAATTTAGCAAGGTGAAATTTGCCTAAAGGAATTCCATTCCTCAGGCCATATTATCTTCACAAAAGGAATGAAAGTAGATTCCCGAGAAGATATGGGTTGTATTTGATTAGAATCTGCTGAAAAGTGCTACTGAGGTACATTGTTTCCTTAGACTGGCAGGATATTACAAAAGGTTAGTAAAAAGATTATCTTTAATAGCAGCGTCATTAACACGGTTTTATAAAGGAGGATGAGAAGTCCCAATGGACTGAGTAATGTCAATGCAATTTCGATGAGTTGCAAAAAACATTGACAGAAGCCCTAGTGTTTAGTTAACCAGAATTAGGAGTGGAATATGTTGTATTTACAGATGCATATTTGAATGGGTTAGAGTGTGTACTCATGCATAAGGTAAAGGTAATTTATTATGCATCACGCCAACTCAAGCCACATAAGTGGAACTGTCCAACTAATGATTTTGATTTAGCAGATGTGGTATTAGCCCTGAAGATTTGCAGGAATTATCTATATGGGCAGAAATGTCACATATTCTCTGAACACAATAGCCTAAAGTATCTACCCTCCTAGAAGGAGTTGAACCTACATCAATGAAGATGGATCTAATTGCTAAAGGATTATGACCTGAGCATCGAATACTATCCAGGCAAAGCTAATGTGGTTGTTGATGCCTTGAGCAGTAAGACTGTAACAAATTTAGCTTCTTTGAAAGCAAGAATATGTTTAGAGGACCATGGGATTGTTCTCACTGAATTAAGGGCAAAACCCATGTTCCTATCTAAAATTTTGGATTCCCAATTGAAGGACACAATATATGAGGAAATAAAAAAGTGCATTTTGTCTTAGAACGCTAATAATTTTAGCCTTGATAAAGGAGAGTTATGCTTCATGGAAAGGTTGTATGCTCTCAATGAAGAAGCTCATCAATGACCCTACTCCCTTCATCCTAGAAGTGTAAAGATGTATAGAGATTTGAAGTAGTTATTTTGGTGGCTAGGAATGAAAAGAGAAATATCAAAGTTTGTAATAGAAATATCAAAGTTTGTAATGAAGTGTTTAACCTGCTAGAAGGTCAATGCAAAACACCATGTTCCTTCGGATAAGTTGTTCATAACTCTTGAAAGGAGTTATATTTCATGCCTTTAGACCTAGCTAATTGATTATACTTAAGTACATTTTGTTGCATTTTAGGATAGTTTGCCAGACCGGATGCCGTGGCAATGCCTGGAAGACCAAGTCAACATTTTCCATTCAGTAGTCCAAGTTCAAATTTAAACTTGTACCAAATAAATCCCCCTAAAAGAGGAGAAGATAATCAAGAGCTGTTAGCTGACCCTAGCATAATCTATCTATAAAAATCAATGAAGAAGACCTCACAAACGACGAAAAAAAGTGGGAGAGATCTTTAGGTGTGAATAAGGGCCGGCTACGCAAAAGAAAAGAAGTCGAATGTAACAGCCCGATTTTGGGTCTAGTCAGAACAATGGTTTTTGGACCATGAATCTAACGTAAAAAAATTTATTTTTATTATATTTTTATGGTCTACAATTTTATGGAATGATTTCGTGAAAATTCTGTTTAAAAATTTTGACGTTTGGACACTCAATTTGGTCAAAATGACTAAACTGCAAAAAGTGCAAAACTTGAGTTCTATAAGCTAGAGGTGTCTAATTGTTATGAAATT
This sequence comes from Gossypium arboreum, assembly GCF_025698485.1. NCBI lineage: Eukaryota > Viridiplantae > Streptophyta > Magnoliopsida > Malvales > Malvaceae > Gossypium > Gossypium arboreum. The sequence goes on along the minus strand of NC_069072.1, from coordinate 105,315,525 downwards.
TCAAATTGGAGGTCCTTAAATGGTAATGAGACCAGTGGTTAAGTTGTTGGACAAAAATGGACATGGTTAGGTGTGTTTCTAAATTTTTTCATTAAGGGCATTTTAATAATTTGGTAATTAAATGAATTAAAAAGCCAAAATTAAAGGCCAACTTTTTTCCATCTTTCTCCCATGGTTGAATTTTACAAGGAGAAACCATGGCTAGGGTTTTTCAAGCTTCCAAGCTCGATTGTAAGTCCATTCTAGCCCTGTTTTTAATGATTTTTATGTTTTTGAAATTCTTGCAACATGATCTATCTATTTCTACCACTAATTTAAGACATAATCAAAGTCTAAAATTTTACCCATGATGGATATTTGTGTATTTTGATGTTTAATGGTAGATTATACAAGTTTGATGTTTGATAAATGACTTTTGCTAAGTGATTTTCGATGAAAATGCTTAAAAGGACCTATTCGTAAAAGTTATAAAATAAGTAGTAAAAGTTTGTTTTAATGAAATATGTAGGCTGGTATGAGTACAATAAAGATTTGGCTAGGCTTGGGTAATGAAGAAATTTGATGAAAATCATTTTACGAGCCTAGGGACTAAAATGTAAAAATTTGAAACTTTAGGGGTAGAAATGTAATTTTTTCCAAAATATGATTTTGGGCTGATTTGAATAGTATAATGATTAAATAAGTTAAATGTGATATTATAGATCAAGAAAAATGAGGTTAAGAACTAGAAATGGGGAAAAACGCGTATTTGACGGTTAGGTCCTTTTCGCCATTTTTATGTCGAGGTAAGTTCGTATTTTTAATAAGCATTAAATTATATATGTATAATTGCTTAATTAATATGATTGTGGTAAATGCTATATTATTGAAATAAAATGTGAATGTATTAAGTACGACGCTCTGGAAATAACCAATTGAGGTTCGATATAGTGAAAGTCCCGGTTGAACCTTAAGAATAGATAGGATACAAATATCATAACATTAGGGTTAATGAGATTACGTGTAAGACCATATCTGGGATATGGCATCTATGAGATTTCGTGTAAGACCATATCTGAGATATGGCATCGATATGAGATTTCGTGTAAGACCACTGCTGGGTTATTGGCATTGATATGAGATTACATGTAAGACCATATCTGGGATATGGCATTGGTACGGTACTGTGAGTACGAGATTCTGTAGTATCCTTTAGTATTCCAAGGGGTTTAACAAGAAATTCAATGGGTATGTCAAAGAAGATAAAGAGTATGTAAGTGTTACGAAATTTGTACAGGTATGTACATAAGTTTATAAGCATTAACTTCATGATATTGTGAGTTCACGGTTTCCAAGATAATATTTTTGTGAAAGCCTTGTGATTATTGGCCTATACTAGTGACGTATGAAATTCAGGATAAATTTGGTTAAAGATCATTTGATTGGCTTGAAGGCCAAATTGAGTTATGATATAACATGTTTTATTCACACGAATTGCAATTTATCAAATATGAGAAAAGGAAAGATTAGCAAATTACCTTTTAAAATGACTATAGAAGTATAGGAGGATATGAGCTTTAAACGATTGAAAGATGTCAAAATATATGCTTGAAATGTGAATACTCGTAATTAATGTGTATGTTTATTATGAGATTTGAAATGATTGGTTGATTGTGGCAATCTATTGTAATGAAGAGATTATGGTTGTTAGGCTAATGTTAAGACATGTTAAATTATGCTTGTAAATTTATAGAGCAAATAATATGATTGAATAAGTTATAACTGTGAAATTCATAGCAATTTGTAATATCTTGTGTTTAAATTGTTGGACTTAATAAAAGATTAATATGAGTTTCTTATTATTTTCGTACAGACTTACTAAGCTATATAGCTTATCTCCTTCCTTTCCAATGTTTTTTTTAGTTCTGTGAAGCTAGCTCCAGTTGGAGACCGCTAGAGATCATATCACACTATCAAGCTATCATATGGGTACTGATGAATTCAAGTATTTTGAGTTTATGGGATGTATAGAGACTTGGTCTTTTGGTCATATGTGTCATTATGACTTTAGCCTATGTATTGGCTTGTAATTTTCAAGAGTTTGCTTTGATATTTGGCCATGTAAATTGGTTTATTTTGGCTAACATGGTTGTAAGCCTAAGTATATTCATATATGTGCCTATGTCTTTGGTGATGTGGTCATGGTATGCTTGTTGAAAGATGGAATGTGATTTATAGTATGATTGTGAAATGTTTGGAAATGTGATTCATGGATGAGATCATAGATTTGTGTACAATTAGGTATCTTGAAAGGAAATAACTATAGCTTAAAAAAAGTGAAATTGGCATGATTAAGTTATTGCATAATAAATGTTATGAGTATGATACATGTTGTTATTACTTTGGCATTTGTTGGACATTGTTGTGTATGTTTTTGGTTGCCTAAATATAATATGTTTTGTGACATTGAATTGGTGTAAGTGTTTGTGCAAATAAGGGTGGAAAATGGCTTGGTAAATAGCCTTGTTTTTTTTTACACGACTAGACACATGGGCATGTGTCTAGGCCGTATGTGACACACGGTCAGCCCCGTGGGTGTGTAATTCGGCCGTATGTCCCCTGCACCTAAATTTTTTCAAAATAGAATGCTCAGTATCGAGCACACAGGCATGAGACACGACCGTGTGCCTCAGCTGTGTGAAGGACACGGCCACGAGACACGGGCGTGTGCCATGGCTGTGTGACTTCAATTTGTTCTTGGATGACAAACAGAGTGCTACACGAGTTAGGGGCATGGACGTGTGTGACCACACGGCCTACCCACACAAGCGTGTTCCATATCCATATGGGCGTGTGACCCCTGTTTTAGCAATAATTTTCTAAGTGTCGTAAAATTTTCTAAAGTTCTCGATTTAGTCCGGACCACTTCCAAAGCACGTTTTGGGCCTCGTAGGCTTGATTTAGGGATGATATAATTAGTTGTTGAAATTTTTTAATTTGATGCCAAATTTATGACTTGGAAGTGTATGTTTGCTTGTGTTTAAGTCCGGTAATGCCTCGTACCCTGTTCTGGAGTCTAACACGGGTAAGGGGTGTTACATCAAAGGCAGTCCTTCTTAGCCAATCACGAGACGTTGTCTTTCTTTGAAGTGTGGGCAAGTTTAAAGTCGTTTCCCAAAATTCTTTCGTTATTTCCATTAGTGTTCCTTCGAAAGATTGAATTGAAGTAGTTGAACGCAATGTCGGATAATATTTTGGTTTGGAATTTTATTTCCCAGCCTATGAGCTAAATCTCATTGGGTTGGGATTACTTTTGATGAAACCTTAACTATTTTTATCGATGTCGTATATATCTAATTTACTTTACTTTTTCATTTTATTGTTGTTATTTCTTACTTAAAATGCAACAATCTTTAGACATAGAAGGTTGTTCGCATACTATAAACTAATTCTAATTCCAAAAGGGTTGGATTGGTTAGATTAAAATTAAATGAAATGAGCAATTATTCGATAGATACTTTTAGTCAACTCTAGACATAGAGTCATAATCATATAGGAGGAACCCATGCGAGATACCTAAAAATCGTAAGACATGGGCAAGGTAATTTCAGGTTTTGCCCTCATAAGAGGCGGGCCATTTTAGAACTATTCTGTGCAGTAAACTAGATACGATTTTTCCAGGGCATTATTGACAGTCAAGGTCGATTCTGGGTAATCCTGACTTTTTGAATCAACATCACTCTATCCTTATTCTTTATCGTAGTATCCTTGTCACAACATATTTAGTTGCTTATTTCTTTGTTAACATTCTATTCAGATAATCACTCCTGTTATTGCCATTACATTTCTGCTTTCACTTTTGCTATAGCATCTTATTCATCAATCTTGCTATCACAGTAACCAAATTATAATAACTTGACCATTTTGTGCCTCAATTTGATCCTTGTGGGAACGATAATCATTCATCACTTCATTACTTGAACTGATGTGTATACTTGCACAAAATTGCATATCATTTTACATGTGACAACTTTGCTCACTAGAAATCCCATAATGGAAGTGGGACAAAATCACAATGGATTTTGTCTCGAGGTTGTCCATTAGTGTATCCAAGAAAAATGTTGTTTAGGTAATTGTGGATCGACTGACGAAGTAAGGCCATTTTTTGGTTGTACGAATGAACTACTTGCTGGAAAATTTAGCGACGTTATGCATTTTAGAGATAGTTCACTTGCATGGCGTACCTTCTGCAATTATGTCTGACCGATATCCTAGATTCATGTTGAGATTCTAGAAATAGTTATAGACTTCTTTAGGAACCAAGCTTTGATTCATTATCACTTCCCATCCACAGACCGACGGGCAATCAGAGAGAGTGATCTAGGTGCTGGAAGATATTCTTCGAAGTTATGTGCTTGATTTTGGAATGAATTGGGAGAAGTATCTACCTTTGGCGAAGGTTACCTATAATAACAATTATCAAGGCAGCTTGGGCATGACTCATTTTGAAGCATTATATAGAAGAAAATATAGATCCTCGATATATTGGATGGAGCTTAGTGAGTGGAAGCTAGTTGGGCCAGACTTAGTCCGTAAGATAAAAGAAAAAGTAGTGGCCATTAAAAACCACTTGAAGGTTGCTCAAGATAGCCAGAAGGCATACACATATAGAACAAGGAAGGATATATCTTATGATTCTGGTGACAAAGTGTTCCTTAAAGTTTCATCTTAGAAATAGATTATTCGTTGTGGATTAAAAGGGAAACTTAGCACACGATTCATTCATCCTTACGAGATTTTAGAGTGTATCGGGCTAATGGCATATCGTTTAGCCCTTCCACCAGAACTATCCAAAATTTATGATGTATTTCATGTGTCAATATTATGAAAATATCGCTCAGATCCAAATTATGTAGTTCAGTTGGAAACTTTTGAGGTAGAACCCAATTTTTCCTATGAAGAAGACCCTATATATATTCTAGACATGGAAATTAAGATACTTTAGAACAAAGAGATTCCCTAGTTAAGTTGCTTTGGTCAAACTACAAGGTAAACGAAGCTACATGGGAGAGCGAAAGCACCATAAGTAAAAAATATTCGCATATCTTCTTAGGTAAGAAATTTCAAAGAAAAAATTTATTTTTACAGTGGGGGAGTTGTCACACCCTAGTTAGGTGAACCAGGTCGGTTTGAGAGACTACGCTAGTAGAGATCGCCTAAGTTGTGAAACGTAGACTGGGTAAGGATGATGACTTCATGGTCGAGAGTTAAGAAGAATTTCATTAATGCTGTGGAGTGCCAATCCGAACAATAGCGGGATTATAGTTAGGGCAAGAGTCTTAATAGATGGACATTCCCGCTAATAAAATCGCCACCCGTGTTTTAATGTTGTTACTTAGGTGAATATAATGGCTTGTAGGATACATTTAAGTCACCTAGCATCCTAGAGAAGGTAGCGTGTCAATAATTAGGACACTAGTAGAGCCTCATAGGATGTGATTAATTAGTGGAAACGTGCAAGACCAGATAATGATTAGAGATAATCCTTATTGGGATTTGGACGTGGTTTAGCTATAAATAGGATAATGTGGTAATGGAGAGAAGATTTCTGATTCATCTTCTCCACCAAACTTTGTTATCTTTGAAGAATCTAAAAGAGTTTTTTTGCTACTAGCAAGGGTATTAGTTGTAAAATTTAAAATAATTTTGATGCTAGTTGTCTACTAGTAAATTCTTAAACCTTTCTTTTAAGTTTTTCCAAATAGATAGAGATTAACTTAAGAAAAGATTGGTGGAATTTCTTTGAATAATAGGTAGGAAGGAAACTCCTATCCAAAAATCATTTGCATGTCTATAGATTCTTGCTGCATCTTAAGTTTTTTTTTTTATGATGAAAGAAGTTTTTTTATTATTTAGATAAAGAAATGGGAGAAGGTTTCAGTGCTGAAGGAAAATAACTAGTAGTGTAGATAAAGCTCTAAGTAAAGTATTATGGTGAGTTCCTTTGTACCTTGTGTCTAGTATCTATCTTAAATTGTTTAGTCTTAAACTGTGTATAGTTAGGTAAATGGCTTAGTCATCTATTCCTGATGTTCATGTTTGAGAGATCTCATTCAAAGAGTCAAAGCATGCATTGCTAATTACGATTAAATAGACCCGAAAAACCTAGTATATATATACAATACGAGTACTCATTCCTTGGTGCACAAGCTCCATATCCAAATGGGTATAAGGAGGTATTGAAAGGATATTGAATATAATGATATAGAATAAATAGTATAATACGATTTGCCTCTAGTATGGCACTTATTACAAACCATGGTTGGTGAAAACTCGACCTTGCAGGAGAACACTTAGATGTTCATACAAGGAGAGTTAGGAGGATAAGGAGGTAGTGTTGTACATAGCTCAGATGAGTGAATTTGAAGATATAGGAAATATTTGGTTCTTCTAGAATTAGGGATCAGAAACTAGCACAATGAAGGGAGCACGTAAAAAAAGGGTGCAAGTGGTATTTCACGTTGCATGAGCACATGAGCAGTAAACTTGTCTATTATAGTGGGTAAATGTTACATGTGAATATGATGTGTGAATTGTACAAGTGTACATGTCAAATCAAGTAATAAAGTGATGAGTGAGTATCGTTCCCACGAGGATTGGATGAGTACTCTTTGTCTAAGTTATCACAATTAAGCAAAAAAGATAAATGTATCAAATGATTTTTAATGAAATTAGAATGGGATTAACACATTAGAAGTGAGAGTAATGAAGTATACTAGCATAGGTTACCATTGCAACAAATAAAATAAGAGTATTAAGGACATTAGCAAGGTTGGAATATTGGTTGTGAAGGCTGGGATTACTAAGGAATTTGTTCTAACCCATGCACAATGTCATGGCAAAACTATGGTGAACTTACTATTCGATTGGGTACTAATGTGGTTTACCTCTGTCAAAAGCAAGACCTAGGGTTACTCACCCCTAAGGCACTATATATGTCTATAGGCTCAGGATTAGCAACTACTACTAAAGCTCAACCCTTTAAAGTAAGGTTCTATGTCTAGAGTTTACACAAGTATTTCACTCAACGCTCACTTATATTACCTAACTTCAGTCCAGGTAACCTAATCATGTTGGTGTCAAGCTACCTTAAGACTTATTGAGCATTCATCAATTCTCTCTTAAGAATTTAAACAAAAACAACCATTGGGTAAAGCAGTAATATGAACCATATTAATCCATAAACATTAATCGAAGTTAAAACATCATCCAAAATATTAGTTTAGAACAAAAGAATTAAAACAAAATACAGAGGAAGAAATATGGGTTTCAAAACTCAAATCCCCCAACTCGGTGTCTTGTTGCTCAACTTCACCAAAGTTTATAGTCAGCTCAACTTGCCCTTCTTGCCACAATAAGACCTCTATCCTAGCTCAAAAAAATCGTCATCTCCCACTTCTCTTCTCTCCCCTTTTTATTGCCTTTTATACTTGGGTTGTCCTCTATGGTAAAAGCCGTTAGCTAATGACTATTTTCTTCCAAATTTTGAGGTGAATATTCTCTATTATCCGTGCATGTTGGGGACCAAATTCTAAGTGCTCTCATTGTTGACTGTGTCATTTTCTTCACCAACATTGCCATAGTAACTTGTCATAATGCCTCAGCAAACCTTCATCTTTAGCTATCCTTCTCCCTTAAACCTACCATTCAGCCACAACAAGATCTTTTCACAAGTAATTAAAAGTAAAGATACAATAAAGTAATCACCATCTCAAGTTCTTAGATGCACTGCTCGATTGACTACAAATGATCATGCAATTACCTAAAATAAAGCTAATTTTACTTAAGTACAAGCAAATAATTAAGTCTAAAACTATGAACTATAACTCTTTTCAAGAGTTATCAGTAAACCACACAAGTGGGCTATTCACTGAGCAGATGTACCCGTGATTGTCTTATATGAGTGTAGAAACAACATTGTTCGCCAACCGGTTGAGTTGAACTGCGGTATCATCCGTGAGTTCATTTATAACCAGATTAATGTATCCACCAAACGTGGTGAACTAATCAAGTCTCTTTTTCCTTCTTATCTGATAGTAATTAAGTTGGGATTATTTTTTCTAGGAACTCACTAAGTTCTTACGAACTTACTTAGTTTCTCTTTCCTTTCAGGTTCATAGGTTAAGTGTGGTGACTGAAGGGACACAGCCAGATTAGCGGCCATTTGTGAGCCTTCTTAATTTCAAGGTTAACATGTATTTGCTGGTGTTGTTAGGTTCCTTGTTAGATACCACCTCTTGGGAATTTTTTTTTACTTGTATTGAATGTTATTTTGAAAACGTTGAATGATGAATGGAAGCCTTGACGGCATAACGATATTTATGATTCATTGATGTAAATTCAGTAGTTGAAAAAAGGTAATTCGAGTATAATTAAGTATTTAAATGTGCTAGATTGTTATACAAAAATCATGCGACCAAATACAGGTCAGACAAGGGAACTACCACTTTGGAGGAGAAGGTATCTGCCAAAATGATAATGTTCTCTTCTAGAAAGGAAAATGAATACACGTCTTTTTAGATCAGGTCAACCTGTTGGAAAAAAATGAGTTTGAAAATGCAACGGAAAATAAATTTAAAGAAAAACCAGAGCTTTAAAAAAATTTCCAAAACAAGATCTTAGTTGTGATATTTAAAGTAACAAACACTTAATCAAAATTTTACCTTTTCGATTTGTCTAAGATGAGTGCTTCGACCAAGTAGTCTTCTCCTGTATCCTCAAGTTCATGCCTGTCGACAATGGGCTCACTTCGAATTAGAAAATTTTTCACAAAAATTACTAGTGGGGTAATTTTGCAATTTCTCTAAACTTTTAGGTCAAGTTTTAAATTAGAAAAAGTTCTTTACAAATTTTCTAGAACAATATCTTCAAAGAATTTTCTCTCTACAATTTTCTCTTGAATTCAAGTGTGTGTAAATAATGACCTAAAGCTCTTTTTATATGGGGAGAGTTTAGAGAGTTCAACTATGATTAAACTTAATCACTTTAATATTAAATTTAATATTAAATCTTATTAAAATAATAGAATATTTATCTTCAAGATAAATTTAATTTAATATTAAGATAATCACTTTAATATTAAATTAATAAAATACTATTAAGATAAGTATTAAACTATTAAAAGAATATTATTTTTGGAATAATTAATCTTAAATCAAATTCTCTGTTAGAGTCCCAGTAGGAGTGTAACTCTTCCACTGCTCAACCAATGACGACCAACCGCTAGCACCACTATGTTCGATGATGCAAGTGCGACACCTTTACGACATCTTGAGCCGGTTTGGCTGTTGCCAGTTTGATCTGAATCAATGATGATTCGGCCGGTCTGGTCTAGCCACCGATTGGACCATCGGCCTACTTTCACATACAGGGCCTAATTTGACTATTTTTTGGTCTTGTCCTCGGTTTTGGGCTCCCAAGCCCAATTTACAATCTCAGGTCCAATTTTCAAGTTCGATTACCCATTGGGCCAATTTTTTTACTTGAAAATTAACTTCCAAAAATTTATTATTAATTTTACTTGATTTGATTAATTTAATTTTACTTTATCAAAATTAATTTTTCCAAAAATCACTTAGATTTTTCAAATTAATTTTTCAAGAAAATTCTTTAATCGAATTCTCTAGTTGAACAATTCTTATGACCGCCTAATTTACTTCCACATCGAAGAGATTAACTTAATTAAATTATTCCCAAGGTTGTAGGATTTTCTTCTGATTCAAATACAGTACGATTGAGCTTTTGTTAAACTAGAGAAGGGACAAATCGAATATATACAACTAGGCTCTTGTGATTGCAATTATTCCTAGAAGCATCGTTCCGATAATTCACAATTACTTAATCATGGAGTCAGTCCACAAGAAATACAATAATTGAAAACTCCTTATTGTATAATCTTTATGAAAGCAATTCATCCAACTGTTTCGTCCAATGACCTCATCATATGTGCATTACCGTCATATGATATCCTTGATTATTTTAAGTTAAATCCGTTCACTCAATACAATCCTATTTTATCTCATTGTTAGCATTGTGTCTTCTTAATGATTAATATGATCACTGTCAACAAATGATTTTGATAAATTTCTAGTTTGAGAATACGCAACCCATTGCCTCGTTCCATATTTATCAATCCATATAGTTCCAATGAGAGGATATCATTAATTCTAGATTGTTGCTAGTAAAGTCATGCCATCGACAAGTCATGTATCTAACATATCGGCTATGAGCTCGATCATCTTTAGAGCATAAGCCTTGATTTATATCAAAGTACATGAGTTGCATACGCATGTTTTTTAATAGCCTAATTTTGGGCTTAGTCAGAATAGTGGTTTTGGAACCAAAAATCCGAGGTTGAAGAACTATTTTTATTATTATTTTGGTGTCATAGTATGATTATATTAGTCTATGAAAATTTTGGTGAATTAATTTTAGCGTTTGTGAGCTTAATTGCAAAAAAGGACTAAATCGCATAAAAGGAAAGAGTCTTGTTTTAATAGCCAAAGGTGTTAAATTGCTAAAGGACCATATTTGGGGTTGTTTAAAATGCAAATAGACACTTTTAGGAAGCTTGGCAGGCCATAAGGTAAAGAAAGAGTCAAAATTTCAAAGTTAGGTAGTTTAGGTGACCAATTTTGACTAAAAATAAAATAAAAAAAGGGGACCAATAGTGTCATCTTTTTGCACCAAATATTTCAGCCATTTTGGGGGTTTTAGGAGCTCAAAAGTTTCAACAACTCTTCACTCTTGAAAGTAAGTGATTTTCATGGCCATTCTTGATAATTTTTGCATTTTTGGAACCCTTGTGGCATGAGCTAGCTAATGAGGGGACTATTTTACAAAATGATTGATAGTCTAGGGATTTTCCATGAAAGGAGTTGTAATATTTACTGAGTTTTTATGGAAGAAAATGAATCCTAGTTGTTAAATAAACAACTTTTGTGAAGTAGTTTTCATGGAAACCATAACTAAGGACCATTTTGCATAAGTTGTAAAATAGGTAATAAATGTGTGAAATAATGAGAATTATGGGCTGCTCCTAGTAAAAAAATTATTCGGCTAGGCTTGATTAAGGAGAAAATGTGATAAAAATCGATTTTTGGGTCTAGGGGCAAAATGGTCATTTTGCCTAATTATAAATTGTTGAGTACCTAGATCGATAAAATGATTAAATTTGTGAATTCTTATTATTTTAGATCAAGAAATACAAAATTTGAACCTAGACTGAGGGAAGGCCAAGCAAGTAGATTAAATCGTCCAGTCGCCTACATTTTGTAATCCGAGATGAGTTGTATGTGAATAATGCAACTAAATTGCTATGATGTATGATTGAATTGATATTGCATGAAATACTGGATTGTGATTATGAGAATGCATGTCGAGAAATTACCGTAGTAAAGACTTTTGGTTGAACATTTAGAATAGACTTGGATTTTCGTACCTTGACAGTGGGTGGTATGTGAGCCAGTGTAAGACATGTCTGGGACATGCATCGGCCACATCATGAGTGCCAGTGTAAGACATGTCTGGGAAATGCATCGGCATTGAGACGAAAGCTAGTGTAAGACATGTCTGGGACATGCATCGACCTTGAGATATACAAGCTAGTGTAAGACCTGTTTGGGACATGGCATCGACACCGATAGATGAGAGCTAGTGTAAGACCTGTCTAGGACACGATGTTGACTTAAATGTTCTATCCAGTGTAAGACCATGTTTGGGACATGACGTCGGTAGCTTATCCTAGGTTTGGGGTTTTTGAGTAGCCGATAATATTCCAGATGATTCAACGAAAGATTTATGATTTGTATCAAAGTGAGAAAAGTTATGACCATGTGGTGAGTGGTACAGGTAAGTTATGACCATGTGGTGAGTGGTACAGGTACCTACTTGAAACGTATGAGATGTGGGCTCAATATATGCCATATGAATTGTATTGGATGGTGATGATTGAGTTGTACTTATATCTATTCATTGTATTCATGGACAAGTTATAAAATGTTATGAGCATATTGTTGTATGATAATTAGTTGATGTTTATTTTCATGCAGCTTACTAAGCTTTATGCTTACCCGTTTTCCTTAACATTTTCTTATAGTGCCATCAAGGTAGCCTGTGGATCATCGCATATGTCGGAGAAGCTAGTCACACTATCATCTGAAGCACTTGGTATAGTTAGTTCTTTTATTTTGATTGTGTGTATAGGATTTTGACTTTTGAGTTTTGTGTCATTGTTAATTGGCCAAATGTGTTGCCTTAATTTAATACTTGACTCATTTTGTATAAGGCCATGAAAAATTGCCGATATTGAAAGTTATTATATGAATGCAAGAAAACCTTTCGTGAATGTGAAATTATTGGTGTGGTTGAATAAATGAAATGTACATAGACCTTAGTTATGGTTGCTTGGTTGAGAAATCATGTTATGTTAGATTTTGGTATGAGGAATGGTGTTAGATTATGTTTCAGGGTGGCGAAGGGCTTGTTAGATAGCCTTATATCGTCCACACGGGAAGACACACAGGCGTGTGTCTAGGCCATGTGTGACACACGGTCAGCCCCATGGGTATCTTTTTCGACCGTGTGTCCCCTGCACCTTGAATTTCTAAGTCAGTATGCATGGTAGTAAACGCACAGGCAGAGACACGGCCGTGTGTCTCAGCCGTGTCCTCTGGCCACCAGCATGTGTCCCAAATTTTTGCTGACGTCAGAAATAGAATGTCAAGGTTTTTAGACACGGGCTAGGACACGGGCCTGTCATAGCCATGTGAAGGACACAGGCCATAGACACAAGTGTGTGTCAGGTCGTGTGAAAACCCCTGTAGGTTCGAATTTAGAATTTAATTCACACTGGCTCGGGGCACGGGCGTTTCCCCTTGTGCCGAGGTCTTGTGAACCACACTGGCCTTTAGCACATCCATGTCATAATGGCCACACAGGCGTGTTCCCTATTGCAAGTGGCATTTTTTAAAGTTTTCAAAGATGTTGGGATTAATCCTGAGTTATTTCCAAAACGTGATTTGGGCCTCATAGGCCCATATTAAGAACTTTTAGATTAAAAGAGAAAAGTTTTAAGTTTGACCTAGTTTTCATAACTCGAAAATGATTGTATGCATGTGGTTAAGTCAGGTAATGCCTCGTGCCCAGTCCCAGCCTCAAACTCGGGTAAGGGGTGTTACATTTAGTGGAATTAGAGTTATGGTTTAGTTAATTCTAGGACTAACCTAGCATGAGTACAAGTCTAGCTATACATGCCATAATCTTATATTGATAATGTGACGACTCTTGACAAGATAAATTGTGTTTTTTATATAGAGAAAATGGATCCTGACGTGGCTACGGCAGATGATGTGGAGAGTAATGTGCCGGCTCCCGCTAAAGGGACCACGCCAGTAGATAGTGGCCTTATGACAATGAGTCAGGGCGGAGGGGCTAGAGAAGCTTACCTCCATATGATAGACACTTGGTACTCGAAGTTTATTCGTGCAAATCTGAATACTCCACCTCATCCATCTCCCCCAATTCTTCAACCCTTTCATATAGCTCCTCAAGGAGCAGAAATGGTTAGAAGAGAGAAACCTCCAGTGGATGGAATTAGAAAGCACGGGGCTGAGGAATCTCAGACAAATATTGATGATGACCTAGAGAGAGAAGAGTTTTGGTTGGAAAATACCATCAGGGTATTTGATGAGCTATCATGCATACCTGAAGAGTGCATGAAGTGTGTAGTGTCACTCCTACAAGACTCAGCCTACCAAGGGTGGAATACTCTCATGTCGATCTTATCGAGAGAAAGGATAACGTGGGAATTATTTCAGGAAGAGTTTCGAAAGAAGTACGTTAGCCAAAGGTTCATCGACCAAAAGAGGAAAGAATACCTCGAACTAAAGCAAGACCATATGACAGTGACGGAGTATGAGCGCGAGTTTATGAGACTCAGCAAGTATGTGCAGGAGTGTGTCTCCACAGAAGCTACGATGTGTAAAAGGTTTGAAGATGGATTGAACAAAGACATAAACTTACTAGTTGGCATCTTGGAGCTAAGGGAATTTGTGGTGCTTGGTGAAAGAGCTTGCAAGTCCAAAGAGTTAGCTAAAGACAAGAAAAGAGCTGACATCGAGTCTCGTGACTCAAAGAAAAGACAGATGGGGAAATCACATCAAACCTCATCCAAGAGATCGGGAGAATTTCCTACTTGATCAAAAGCATCATTGGGATTCTCGAACAAGAGTAAGAATAAGCAGTATACAGTGACAAAAGCCCAAACCACATCTATCGCGAGTGTTGGTAGTGCTCGCCCTAATAGACCAGAATGTTCACAGTGTGGAAGACATCATTTTGGTGAGTGCTGAGGTACTGAAAGGGGCTATTTTAAATGTGGGTCCTTGGACCATTTTATTCGTAGCTATCCCAAAATGGTCGAGAAAGATAAGGATTAAAGCGTGAGATCAAGTAATGCTTCTTCAAGGGGTAGACCACATAAGAACCCGAGAAGTAGGGCTAGCACTAAAGGTGCGCCTAGAGATGCTACTGTGAGGTCCGAGGGCAGAGCGCCTGCAAGGACTTATGCTGTACGTGCCCGTGAAGAAGAAAAGTCTCCTGATATGATTACGGGTACCTTTTCTATCCATGACATATCTGTTGTTACTTTGATTGACCCGGGGTCTACCCATTCCTATATCTGTATGAAATTGACACCCCGTATGAATATGATAGTTGAGTCCACTGAGTTTGTGGTAAAAGTCTCTAACCCTTTAGGCAAACATGTGTTAGCTAACCAAGTATATAGAAATTGTCCTTTGACAATTAGACGTCATTGTTTTCCTACTAAATTGATCTTATTACCGTTCGACGAATTTGATGTAATCCTTGGGATGGATTTGTTGACTTCTCATAGTGTTGTAGTGGACTGTGGGAGAAAAGTTATTGAGTTGAAGTGTGAAGGTGGGGATGTTCTTCGGGTTGAATCGGGTAGAATGGATAATTTGTCTATGGTGATATCGTCCATGTCAGCAGTGAAATATTTGAGAAAATGGTATGAAGCTTCCTCACTTTTGTATTGAATACTCAAGTGTACAAATTGAAGTTCGAGTTAGTACCAGTGGCTTGTGAGTTCACAGATGTATTTCTGAAGGAATTGCCGAGACTGCCCTCAGTGAGAGAAGTTGAATTTGGAATTGAATTAGTCCCTGGTACGGCACCTATCTGGATTGTTCCGTATAGGAGGGCTCCAACGGAATTAAAGGAGTTGAAAGTACAGCTACAAGAACTAATAGATAAAGGTTTTGTGAAACCGAGCTACTCTCCGTGGGGTGCTCCAGTGCTCTTTGTGAAAGATGGGTCGATGAGGTTATGTATAGACTACAGACAGCTCAACAAGGTGACAGTGAAGAACAAGTATCCCTTGCCAAGGATCGACGATCTGTTTGACCAATTGAAAGGAGCCATCGTGTTTTCCAAGATAGACTTAAGGTCCGGTTACTACCAGCTCAGAGTAAAAGAGCAAGATGTTCCAAAAACTGCATTTAGGATGAGGTATGGGCATTATGAGTTTCTTGTCATTCCCTTTGGTTTAACTAATGCCCTTGCGGTATTTATGGACTTAATGAATCACATTTTCTGACCATATTTGGATAAGTTCGTTGTCGTTTTTATCGATGACATATTGGTTTATTCGCGTGACGAGAGTGAGCACGCGGAACATTTAAGGATGGTGTTACAAACCTTCAGAGATAAGCAGTTGTATGCCAAGTTTAGTAAAAATGAATTTTAGCTACGTGAGGTTGGATTCGTGGGACACATTGTGTAGGGTGACAGGATCAGAGTTAACCCGAGTAAGATCGTAACTATCATTGAGTGGAAACCACTGATGAGTGTGTCAAAGATAAAAAGCTTTCTGGGTTTGGCGGCGTACTACAGAAGATTTGTGAATGGATTCTCAATGTTGCTACTCCGATGACAAGGTTGTTACAGAAAGATATCAAGTTTGAATGGACAGAAAAGTGCCAACAGAATTTTGAAAAGTTAAAGGCTTTGTTAATCGGAGCTCCCATTTTAGTGCAACTGAAATCGGGAAAAGAGTTTATGGTATATAGCGACACCTCCTTGAATGGATTGGGGTGCGTACTCATGCAAGAAGATAAGGTCATAGCTTACGCTTCGAGACAACTAAAGCCACATGAGAAAAACTACCCGACGCATGATCTAGAGTTGGCCATCATCGTGTTCGCATTGAAAATTTGGAGACACCATTTGTATGGCGAGAGATGTTGGTTATTTACTGACCATAAGAGTTCAAAGTATCTGGTTACTCAAAAAGATCTGAATCTATAGCAACGAAAGTGGTTGGAGTTGATAAAGGATTACGAGTTGGTGATTGACTACCACCCCGAGAAGGCGAATGTAGTCGCTGATGCATTAAGTAGTAAATCATTATTTGCCTTGAGGGCTATGAATACTCAATTGACCGTGACTGATGATGGTTTGATTCTAGTTGAGATAAGAGCTAAACCAATGTTCCTTCAAGAGATTTATGAAGCTTAGAAAGGTGATAAGGACTTACAAGCTAAGATGGCTCAGTGTGAGGTGGGAAATGAATCAGAATTTCGTGTTGGTACCGACGGTTGCATGATGTACCAAGACAGAATTTGTGTGCCCAAGGATAATAAGATTATTCATAAGATTTTATGAGAAGCATATAGTGGTTGCTTATCTATCGATCTGGGTAGTGTGAAAATGTATAATGACTTGAAGAAAATGTACTGGTGGTCAAGAATGAAAAGAGACATTTAAGAGTTTATTTCTAAGTGTCTAGTTTGTCAACAAGTGAAGGCCGAACATCAAGTACCTTCAGGTTTACTTCAACCTATGATGGTTCCCGAGTGGAAATGGGACCGTGTAACCCTAGATTTTGTGTTAGGGTTGCCTTTGACGCCAAGGAAAAAGGATTTTGTTTGGGCCATTGTTGATAGATTAACAAAGTCGACACATTTTATACCAGTGCGTACGAACTATCCTCTTGAGAAATTGGCTGAATTGTATGTTTCTGAGATCGTGAGACTCCATGGAGTACCTTTATCGATTATTTTAGATAGAGATCCAAGATTTACCACATGGTTTTGGAAGAAGCTACAAGAGGTGTTGGGAAAAAAATTGAATTTTAGCACTGTATTTCACCCGCAGATCGACGGTCAGTCAGAGAGAGCAAAGTTGTGACAGCCCAAAATTGACCCTAGTCGGAATATGGTTTCGGGACCACAAAACCGAGGCATAAAAATAATTAAAAATTTATTTTGATGCCTATAATATGTGTGTGCTCATGTATGACATTTTATGAGGATTGATTTAGTGTTATAAAGGTGAATTCCACAAGAAAGGACTTAGTAGTGAACTTTGAAAGTACGATAGGGAAATGTGTGATGACTAATTAAAGCATGCATGCAAAATAATGGACTTGCATGTCAAATTCCCTTTTACAAGTGATGGCCGGCCATGACAAAGAGATATGGGCTAAACATGTCATGAAACATGTTTTGTTGGGCATTAGGAGAAATAATAAACAAATAAGCATGGGTAAGAAAAGAATGAAAAAATGTGTGTGAGAGAGTAGCATTCCCCATTGCCGTGCAACCAAGAAGAGAAAACAAAAAATTGTTCATCCTTGTTCTCTCCTTTTGGCCAAAAATACTAAGAGGAAGAAGAGATTTTGCTTCATTTCCTTTGTTTAGAAGAGATCTAGAAGGATATTTGGCTAAACTTGCATCAAGATTGAGGTATGTATGAGGTTGTGTCATGAGATTCATGCATGTTTTAGTTGCCAACTTGATGTTCATGTTAGCCATGGTTCAAATCCTTGTTATGCCATGGAAGTGGTATTTGGTCAAGGTTGGTATTGTGATAAAGCCATTGCATGTTAAGTGTGAAGCTTGATGATGATGCATGCAATGATGGATTGTCTACTCTTGAAATTTCTTTGTAGCCATCTTGAGTAAGACTTTGAGTTTTCTTTTGTTTAACCATGATTGAAGATAAAAGGGCATGATTATGATGTATTCGCCATGATGCATTCATGAGCATGGTTCATGCTTCTTGCATGTTAGTTAAAATTTGTGTTTTAGATGGCTATGGACACCTTGAAATTCGCCATGCTCATATATGTATATATATGTTTGCACATGATGTTTTGGCTATGAAGTAAGTGATGAATATGTTTGTTTAAAGAAGAAGATGTTGAAGAATGCTTGTGAAATTGCAAGCACATTCGCCTAGCACACATATGAGTGCTTGATGCTATATTATAAGTTTTGAGCTACAACATGCAAAGCATTAACTAGTAAAATGCATGCTGTTTTTGTGTGGTATTAAGTGCATAATTGGCCTCAACATGGACATGTATATTCGGCCTTAGGTAGCCTATTGAAGGCCTTAGCTTTTCCTTGATGCCCGAATGAATTGTATTGAATTGCTTGATGTAGTATAAAATGTGCATGACCATTGTGTATTCAAGCTAAAGGGTGGCCATTTGACCATTTAAACTCCTTGTCATATTCGCCATAAGCTAGCACAATGAGGTTTTAATAAATTGAATTTGTTTGAATTAGCTCAAGAGCTTAGAGGGCCACAATTGGACAAGGGAAGGAAAAATAATCGAATAGCCGTAAAAGCCATTCGACAACATCCGAGGTAAGTCCTCAAGAAGTGACCTTAATTGAATTATGTGGAATGAAATATGGATGTATTGATTATTGATTTATGTGTGTATGAGTATTCGAATGATACTCGGGCTAAGTCCCGGCGATTATGCTAGTGATTATAATTGTGTTTGAGCCTTAGTAACGAAAATGAAATATGTATGTCCAATGATTATTGATGTATGTGTGCATGAGAAATTGAATGATACCCGGCTAAGCCCAAGACAATTATGCTGGAAATTATATCCGGTTAAGACCAAGGCAATTGTGCTAGTGGCTACATCCGGCTAAGACCAAGGCATTCGTGCGAGTCATTCTATCCGGCTAAGACCAAGGCATTCGTGCACGTGGTTATATCCGGTTGTATTCAAGAAGCTTGGGCTGGAGGTGAGTGTTGGTTGCTGTAATAAATTCAATTAGTACGCTCGAAAAGCCCAAAGAATAAGGTACGCGTTTATATGTGCATTGGAAAGTCGACATATTTGAGCAACATTCGCTCAATCGACTAACAATTTCAGCTATTGGAATGGTTGATACTTTGTGAAAGTATATAATGATGAAGTGTGAAGTAAGAATGATTATGAGAATGTGTATTAATGAAATGATGCATTTGGTTATGTGAATGTATTGCTTAAATTAAAGCTGATTTTATTCCTTGAGACTTACTAAGCATAAAAATGCTTACCCGTTGCTTTGGCTCTGTTTTATAGATTACGCCGATAGCAATCGGATTCGGGATCATTAAAGTCGAAGTCATCCACACTATCAACGCCTCTATTTTGGTATAAATTTTGGTTGAACTTTGAAATGGCATGTATAGGACTACCCTTGTTGGTTTAAATATGCTGTGATGTATATGTGTACGGCCATGCGAAAATGGCTCGTAAAAGTGAAGTACGAACTTAGACTATTTTCGGTTTGTATATATATATGGTGTCATGATGTGATTATGGATTGGAGATGGGAATGTTGGTCACATGATCAGCCATTGGTATGGTTAAAATGATCATATATGAACCTATGTATGGCAAGACTAGTTGGTTCATGGAGACTACAAAATAGGTAAGACCTACCTTAAAAACAGATGCTGCCAGCTGCAGTGACGTGAATGTGAAAAATCACCAAAATTTGTAGGAATGGTATTAAATAGTGAATAAGCTATGTAAATGAACCTTGATGAGTCTATTTTCATATGGAAGAAACAAAATGTTCATAGGAGTTACATGTTAAGAGATATTAAAGCTATTGTGAGACAGGGCCAGAACGGTTTCTGGGTCCCCTGTCGCAACTTTAAAAATTTACTATAAATTATCCAGAAAGAAGTAGGAGTCATGCCTTATATGTACAGATTCCATTTTGAGTCTAGTTTCATTAGAAACAAACGGTACCAGTATTAAAGCCCTGTACAGAGAGATATTCAAGTTATAACGCGCGAAGGTCAGAGCAGTCGATCCCTGTAACATGGGTGACTTTAACTAATAAACTGTACCAATTGGCCTGACCAAAAATTCTAGAAATAAATCCATGGATGGATATATGAGTCTAAATTCAGGGAAAATTTACGAAACCAGTTTCCGAGTTTTGAAACTCGAGATATGATTTTTAAGGCGACGGTGACGCAGTTTTCCAGCCTGACTGGAAATGTCAAATTGGGGGGCAAAATATGTGAACTTGGCTTGTTAACCCCTCGTGTCCGACACCGGCGATGGTCTCGGGTTCGGGGTGTTACAATTCAGATCTTCGAAGACATGTTGTGGTGTTGTGTTCTTGAATTTCAAGGCAGTTGGGAAAAGTACTTACCGCTAGTTGAATTCACCTACAACAATAGCTATCAGTCAATTTTGAAAATGGCACCTTATAAGGCCTTGTATGGATGCAAGTGTCGAACGCCCTTATATTGGACAGAACTTAGAGAGAGTCAGATTCACAGGGTCGATTTAGTCAAAGAGACCAAAGAGAAGGTTAAAGTGATTCGTGATTTCTTGAGAGCCACTTCGGATAGATAGAAATCCTACGCAGATTTGAAACGAAAGGAAATTGAGTTTCAAGTCAGTGATAAAGGTGTTTTTGAAAGTATCCCCGTGGAGGAAAGTCCTCAGATTCGGTAGAAAGGGCAAGCTGAGTCATCGTTTCATAGGGCCTTATGAGATTATCGGGAGAGTAGGGCCTATTGCCTACCGATTGGCTTTCCCTCAAAGTTGGAAAAGATTCACGACGTGTTTCATGTGTCTATGTTACGTAGATATAGATCGGATCCTTCGCATCTGATCGCACCAACTGAGGTTGAGATTCAGCTGGATATGACTTATGGCGAAGAGCCGGTTAAGATTTTGGCTCGAGAGGTTAAACAATTGAGGAATAAAAGTATAGCACTCGTGAAAGTTTTATGGCATAGACATGGAGTCGAAGAAGCCACATGGGAATCTGGGGAGACCATGAGAGACCAATACCTGAATCTATTCACCAGTAAGATTTTCGGGGACGAAAATCCCTAAGGTGGGAGAATTGTAACAGCCCGATTTTGGGCTTAGTCAGAACAATGGTTTTGGGACCACCAATCTGGGGTTGAAGAATTATTTTTATTATTATTTTGGTGTCATAGTATGATTATATTAGTCTATGAAAATCTTGGTGAATTAATTTTTAGCGTTTGTGAGCTTAATTGCAAAAATAAGACTAAATCGCATAAAGGGCAAGAGTCTTGTTTTAATAGCCATAGGTGTTAAATTGCTAAAGGACCATATTTGGGGGTGTTTAAAATGCAAATAGACACTTATAGGAAGCTTGGCTGGCCATAGGGTCAAGAAAGAGTCAAAATTTCAAAGTTAGGTGGTGACCAATTTTGACTAAAAATAAAATAAAGAAAGGGGACCAATAGTGTCATTTTTTTGCACCAAATATTTCAGCCATATTGGGGGTTTTAGGAGCTCAAAAGTAGCAGCAACTCTTCACTCTTGAAAGTAAGTGATTTTCATGGCCATTCTTGATAAATTTTGCATTTTTGGAACCCTTATGGCATGAGCTAGCTAATGAGGGGACAATTTTACAAAATGGTTGATAGTCTAGGGATTTGCCATGAAAGAAGTTGTAATGTTTGTTGAGTTTTTATGGAAGAAAATGAATCCTAGTTAATTTTTGTGAAATAGTTTTCATGGAAACCCTAACTAAGAACCATTTTGCATAAGTTGAAAATAGGTAATAAATGTGTGAAATAATGAGAATTGTGGGCTGCTTTTAGTATAAAAAGTATTCGGCTAGGCTTGATTAATGAGAAAATGTGATAAAAATTGATTTTTGAGTCTAGGGGCAAAATGTTCATTTTGCTCAATTATAAATTGTTGAGTACCTAGATCGATAAAATGATTAAATTTGTGGATTCTTATTATTTTAGACCAAGAAATACAAAATCTAAACCTAGACCAGGGGAAGGCCAAGCAAGTAGATTAAATCATCTAGTCGTCTACATTTTGTAATCCAAGGTAAGTTGTATGTTAAAAATGCAACTAAATTGCTATGATGTATGACTGAATTGATATTGCATGAATTGCTAGATTGTGATTATGAGAATGCATGTCGAGAAATTACTGTAGTAAAGACTTTCGGTTGAGCATTTCGAATAGACTTGGATATTTGTACCATGACATTGAGTGGTATGTGAGCCAGTGTAAGATATGTTTGGGACATGCATCGGCCACATCATGAGTGCCAGTGTAAAACATGTCTGGGACATGCATCGGCATTGAGACGAGAGCTAGTGTAAGAAATGTGTTGGACATGCATCGACCTCGGGATATATAAGCCAGTGAAAGACCTGTCTAGGACATGGCGTCAACTTGTTGTGTGTCAGTGTAAGACCTGTCTGGGACATGGCATCGACACCGATAGATTAGAGCCAGTGTAAAGCTGTATGGGACATGGCATCGGCCTTGATATATGAAAGTAAGTGTAAGACCTACTTGGGACACGTCATCGACTTAAATGTGCTAGCAGTGTAAGGCCATGTCTAGGACATGGCATCGGCAGCTTATCCCAGGTTCAGAGTTATTGAGTATCCGGTAATATTTCAAATGATTCACTGAAAAAGTTATGATTTGTATCGAAATGAGAAAAGTTATGACCATGTGGTGAGTGGTACAGGTACCTACTTGAAATGTATGAGATGTGGGCTCAATATATGCCATATGAATTGTATTAGATGGTGATGAG
Organism: Gossypium arboreum; assembly: GCF_025698485.1. NCBI lineage: Eukaryota > Viridiplantae > Streptophyta > Magnoliopsida > Malvales > Malvaceae > Gossypium > Gossypium arboreum. The sequence goes on along the minus strand of NC_069072.1, from coordinate 105,292,591 downwards.
TAAGTTGTACTTATGTCTATTCATTGTATTCATGGACAAGCTATGAAATGTTATGAGCATATTGTTGTATGATAATTAGTTGATGTTTATTTTCATGAAACTTATTAAGCTTTATGCTTACCCGCTTTCCTTTCCATTTTCTTATAGTGCCGTCAAGGTAGCCCGTGGATCATCACATACGTCAGAGAAGCTAGTCACACTATCATATGAAGCACTTGGTATAGTTAGTTCTTTTATTTTCATTATGGCATGTATAGGATCTTGACTTTTGAGCTTTGTGTCATTGTTAATTTGCCAAATGTGTTGGCTTAATTTAATACTCAACTCATTTTGTATAGGGCCATGAAAAATGGTCGATATTCAAAGTTATTATATGAATGCAAGAAAACCTTTCGTGAATATGAAATTGTTGGTGTGGTTGAATAAAAGAAATGTACATAGACCTTAGTTATGGTTGCTTGGTTGAGAAATCATGTTATGTTAGATTTTGGTATAAGGAATGGTGTTAGATTGTGTTTCAGGGTGGAGAAGGGCTTGGTAGATAGCCTTAGATCGTCCACACGGGTAGACACATAGGTGTGTGTCTAGGCTATGTGTGACATACGGTCAACCCTATGGGCGTGTTGTTCGACCGTGTGTCCCCTGCACCTCGAATTTGCAAGTCATTATGCATGGTAGTAAATGCACGGGCAAAGACACGACCGTGTGTAGACACGGCCTCTGGCCACAGGCGTGTGACTAGGCCATGTGCCTTAAATTGTTGCTGACGTCAGAAATAAAATGTCAAGTTTTTTAGACACGGACTAGGACACGGTCGTGTCATAGCCGTGTGAGGGACACGGGCCATGAACACGGATGTGTGTCAGGCCGTGTGAAAACCCCTGTAGGTTTGAATTTGGAATTTAATTAATAGGCTCGGGGCACTGGCGTGTCCCCTTGTGCCCAGGCCATGTGAACCACACGGGTATTTAGAATGGCCATGTCATAATGGCCACACGGGCATGTTCCCTGTTGCAAGTGGCATTTTTCAAAGTTTTCAAAGATGTTGGGATTAATCTTGGGTTATTTCCAAAACGTGATTTGGGCTTTATAGGCCCATATTAAGAACTTTTAGATTAAAAGAGAAAAGTTTTAAGTTTGACCTAGTTTTCATAACTCAGAAATGTTTGTATGCATGCGGTTAAGTCAGGTAATGCCTCATGCCCAATCCCGGCCTCAGACTCAGGTAAGAGGTGTTACATGGTTATTGACTAACTCAGGATTTAGGGAATGCACACCATGAATTTCACAAGTGAATTAATTCACAAATGAATTCAGAATTAATTCATCTTTGGTCCAGTCCAATGTATCATTCTACCAATGGATACATCTATGTCTCTACTCGTGGAGTCAATTGTTCTGATAGCCAAGACTAGCCATCTCCCCACTTGGAATTGTAGATGAAATAATAATCCTTCTCAGTATTTGAATCAAATGCTCACTTTGATTCTTTTACGGGATGACAAACTTATTTAGATTATCTACTGAAGTAAGTCGTCTTTCTCGCAATGTAAACATTCTTTACAATTCCACTTATCTTCAGTTTGAACTTTAGACAATCAATAAGCTAATATTTACTTCTCACAATTTTTCTATGCATGCAAAATATAAAAGACATAAATACAAAAGACATAATAGTGAAATGTGAAATTAACTTTATTTATTTATTTATCATTCAAATAAATAGAAAACCGTTACATATTTACTACAATATGGGCACATTTCCCAACACAACCCGTGATGCTGTATACCTAGATCCGAGGGTCAAGTCGTGCATGGGCTGTCACATACTAAGTATGTTTAAGATTGTAGAGACATATGAGTATTAGTTTAGTGTGCATGAATTAATTATGATTCCATGGTATTTCATCTATGAAATGCTTGTATTGCATGTTTATAATAGTAGAACATGGAAAGGAATCATCGATATGTTAGACGAAGTTAAGATTGGGAAAAAAGGGTGATTCTGTTAGATATCGTCATACAATGTTGCTGAGAGCACCCATGATAAGCGAAGCTCTGGGTCTTATGGAAAGAAAACTATAATGTTTGAGCATCACGGTTAGGAATGGCAAAACGGTGGAATGGGCGAAGGAATAGGAAAATTGGAATTCCATTAAGATTCCACCATCTGGGATTGTTGGGAACAAACCATGATGCGCGCAAAGCTCCGAGCCTTGCGGAGGGACACTTCAGTGTTCGAGCATAAAGGTAAAATGTGAAAAGAAATGATATCAAGTAGTTCTTCGGGGTGGTATGGTGACGATGATATTTAGGTTCCATAGAGTGTCACCACGAAGGCAATCAACAGGCCCTATAGTGTGACATTGCAACAACGGTAAAGTCCTTCGGGGTGACACCTCTAAGAGGTTTAAGGTGTAAGACCATAGCTCGATTATGGTGACCAATGAAGTCTGCAATGACATTAAACATAGGGTTATATGGTGTAAGACCACAGCTTGGCTATGGCAACCAGTATAGTCCACCGAGAAAGAAAACACTGGGATTATGAGGTGTAAGACCATAGCTTGACTATGGCAACCAATATAGTCCTCCAAGATATTAAACATGAAACCTGATGAGTAAGACCATAGCTCAGCTATGGCAGCGTGTGGAGTATATCGAGACAATAAGCCCAGGTGATTAATCAGGATGGTAATCATGGGAAATTTTGCACACAAGGAAAACAGGTTAGAAGGAAAATGGAAGTATGGGCACGCAATAATTAGCAAGCAATTTGAAAGTGATAAACTGTAATTTATACATATTTTTACCCCAGTCTTAACACATTTTGTGGATGATTTTTCCTTAGAATTGGTGAATTCGATGCTCCTAATGCCTTAATTTCATGTTTTATACTTAGGTGAGCTTAGAAGAGTGAAAGGAATGAGAAATGGGCCAACAAAATGGAGAAAATGGGCCAACGTACGAAATCAACACGGCCTGGACTTCCTCACACAGGCAGACCACACGGCCGTGTCAATTTGGCAGAATCGAAGCATGATTCACACAGGTAGAGCACACGCCCGTGCCATTCTAATAGGCTCGAGCATGGCTTGAAGTAATCGCACACAGGCATGTCACATAGGTGTGTCCCTGTCGAGCCCAAGTTGAGTCCAATTCAGAAAAGGCTAATTTTGAGGGCTTTTAGGCATTCTAAAGCCTATAAATACGCCCTAAAGGAAGATAGATGGGGAGGCACAGGGAGGAAGGAAGGAATTACTCGAAGAAAGCTGATTGATCCATCTCAGAAGCTGGATTCATCATCAAGACTGAATATCTCCCCTCAATTTCCCTTCAGGAGTTTTGGGTTTTCTTTATGTTTTGTATTCATTATTCTTCTGAGATGTTTTCCATTTTAGTTATGAACTAAATCCCCTGAATACCTAAGGGGAATGAAACCTAAGACGAATCTTGTTATTATTTTCTGAATTGTATGATAAATATTTGGCTTGTTCTTAATTATGTGATCTTAATTCTTGTCTTGATATTCCAGGATATTGATTCAAGTTAAGCTCTTATTCAGAGGAGGAATAGACCCTGTCTAAGATTACATTTGTCATAATTAAGCGTAGTTGGTTGTGCGCCTAGAGATAGGGTGACAATATTTTGCCAGATTAGGGTGAAACCTAATAAGGGGATCCATAGATCGAGTTAATACAACCCTAGGGAGTTAATTAGAAAGAGATTTCAATTATTCAACCTAGGGTTAGACGTTGTTAGTCTCGAGAGGGATAATAATATAACTTAGGGATCTCTACGGAACAAGTCAAATGAATAAATTGCCCGATTCAAAGTCAAATAACAAGTAAAGTCTAGGTGGATTTTTCCTTAGGTATTGTCTTAATTCAATCGAGATTTCCAAAAGTAATTCCCCAATTCTATTTTCTGTGAATTCTTAGTTTAGTTAATTAGTTAGTTAAAACAAACCCCATTATTCTTAGGCTAGATAATAAAAAGACAGTCATTACTAGTACTTTTAGTTCCTTTGGGTTCGACAATCCGGTCTTGCTAAAGCTATACTACTGTTCGATAGGTACACTTGTATTTATCGCGATAATAGTTAAGTTTCAAGAACGATTCATTATAAATTTATAAAACTTATCACACAAAATCACGATCAAGTTTTTTGGCGTCGTTGCCGGGGAACTAAGATATTAGGAACACTCAATTTTTATTACTTTAACCATTTATTTTTCTTGCAAGTTAATTTTATTTTATTTTTATTATTATTTATTAATTTACTTTTTCTTTCTCTTGGCAGGTTTTTATAGTTTAAGACTAGAAGAAACCCGTCAAACCATTACTTTTTGATAGTGAGATCGATTGCACAGCTCGCAGAAACCGAAGAGAAATAAGGCGAAGCCTAACATACACAGAGGAAGAGCAAGAGGACAATATCTCAACTACGACTGAGGAGATGGCTGAAAATCAAGACATCATCTACCTTCTGCGATACCTGCTAAACTAGCAAATCAGAATCCTACTCCTCGTACTATGTATGATTATGCTAAACCTACTTTAACAGGAACTGAGTCAAGTATAGTTAGGCCTATTATTGCTACGAATAATTTTGAACTAACACCTAACACTATTCAAATGATACAACAATTTGTTTAGTTTGATGGTTTGCAGGATGATGATCCAAACACTCGCTTGGAAAATTTCCTGGAATTCTGCTATACATTTAAAATTAATGGCGTTTCTAATGATGCCATTTGTCTTCGGTTATTCCCCTTTTCATTGAGGAACAAAGCTAAACAGTTGTTAAACTCGTTACCACGAGGGTCAATTACTACTTGGGAACAAATGACTGAAAATTTTTTATTAAAATATTTTTCGCTGGCTAAAATAGCAAATTACGTAATGATATCTCTTTGTTTGTGTAGATGGACTTAGAAACTCTTTACGATGCATGGGAGAGATACAAGGACCTACTGCGAAGGTGCCCTCACCATGGATTACCTCTATGGTTGCAAGTTCAAACATTCTACAATGGTGTGAACCCCTTGACAAGACAGATGATTGATGCAACAATTGGAGGAACCATCAATAACAAAACACCTGAAGAGGCTTACAAATTTATTGAAGAGATGTCACTAAATAACTATCAGTGGCAAGTCATGAGGACTAAGCCAACTAAAACAGCAGGCGTTTATAACGTCGATTCGGTTACTATATTGTCAAACTAGGTAGAACTTCTAAATAAAAAGAGTGATGCTTTACTTGGTTCTTCGCAGGTTCATCCATTAATGCACTGTGAAGTCAGTAGAGGTGGATCAAGCAATTCAGAATATCAATCCTATAGCCACAACATGGAGAACGAACAATTAAATTACTTGGGTAATAATCCTCGACCTCAAAACAATCCATATAGTAACACTTACAATACAGGCTGGAGGAACCACCCAAATTTCTCATGGGGAGGCTAAGGAAATCAGATACCATTTCCAGGCTACTAGCAACCACCCAACCAACAGGAAAAGAAGCCGAACCTTGAAGAGATGCTCTCAAAGTTTATATCAGTGTCAGAAACTCATTTTTAGAATACAGAGACAGCACTTAAGAATCAACAAGCATCGATCCAAGGGCTCGAAACTCAAATTGGACAGCTTGCCAAGTTGATTTCTGAACGACCACAAGGTAGCTTGCCAAGTAACACAGAATCTAACCCAAGGGAGCAACTCAACGCGATTACTAGTCAAGATGAGGAAGGGTTAGTCACACCTGAGCCAGAACCGAGGCAAGAAATTGTGGTGAGCAGAGGTCAAGGTGAGGTAGGTCATAATAAAAACAAATCAGTGAATGTCAAATATAAACCTCGTATGCCATACCCCAACGCGACAAGGAAAGACCGCTCAGATGAATAATTTGGTAAATTCCTTAAACTCTTAAAAAAATTACACATTAACTTACAGTTTATTGAAGCTCTATCACAGATGCCAAACGCAATGAAATTTTTAAAGGAGCTTTTAGAAAATAAGCAGAAGTTGGATGAGCCTTCACATGTGAAGCTAAACGCAGTTTGCTCAGGTATTCTGCAGAATAAGCTACCCAACAAATTAAAAGATCTAGGGAGTTTTACAATTCCTTGCTTAATTGGTAGTTTAGATGTTACTAATGCACTAGCTGATTTAGGGGCTAGTATTAACGTCATGCCTTACAAAATGTTTAAACAACTAGGTCTTGGGAAACCCAAACAGACTAGGATGAGCATTCAATTAACAGATAAAACTATAAGATTTCCTAGGGGTATTATTGAAGATGTGCTAGTTAAAATCGATAAATTTATATTTCCCGTTAACTTCGTTGTTCTAGACGTAGAGGAGGATAGCAACACTCCTTTGATTTTAAGAAGGCCCTTTTTAGCAACCACTAAAACGAGTATTGATGTTGGCACAGGTGAGCTCACACTTCTTGTGGGAGACGAAACAATCACCCTTCAAGCTCACAATTCTGGCAACATATCGGAAATTGAAGGTGATCGTCTAAACCATTCTACTAAAACTGACAATATGGTGCAACCTACTTTGCAGGAAATGAGTCTAAAAGAAGTACATGAGCCATTCTCAAGCAATAGTAGAGGACCTATTTATGAAGAACGAAGGCTACAAATCGAGGAGCTAGATGAATGGCGGACACATAAACTGAGAACACAAGATAAACCAAAACTATGCCAGGATGAGCTCAATACCTTTCCAAATCAACTTAAGGTTGGAGATAAAGTTTTATTAGATGCCGCAGATCCTCACATTGTCACTACCAAACTGAATAAAGAAATCCCTCTGACGGTACTTGGCATTTTCCCATTCCGTACAGTTGAGGTAAGTCATTCCAAGTTCAGTACTTTTAAGGTAAACAACACCCGTCTAAAACCTTATTTTGATAAGAATGATAGCAGGAATGAAGAGTATAAACTCTTCGAAGCACCATGACCATTCAATGGAGAGGTAAGTCGAGCTTAGACTATAAATAAGCACTTCTCGGGAGGCAACCCGAGCACTAACTGTATTAACTTCTTTAAATTTTAGTGTTTAACACCTAAATTACTAATGGAGCTCTTGAATACAGGTTTCCCACACAGACACGGCCTAGAACACGGGCGTGCCTTAGGCCGTGTGGAAACAAGGCAAATATTTTCCCCAGCACGGGCTACGATAAATAGCCACGGCCGTGTGACATGGCCATGGGCGAACCTGCCAAAACAACACGGGCTTGCGACACGCTCGTGCCTTGAAACCATGGCCAAACCTAACAAATTAACACGGGCGTGCAACACGCCTATGCCAAGCAACTGTAGTCGAACCTGTTAGATTAACAAGGGCGTTGGCCTACATCTATGGGCATGAGAGAAGCGAACGAAAACAGACACGGCCGTGCGACACGGCCGTGTGCACCCACACGCCCAAGGAATATGGGCATGGGCCAATTGTCAGACGTGCCCAAATTCAAAGTTCGCAAATCACATGGGCGTGTTCCCTGGCCGTGTGTCCCAAAATCTATAAATACCCTTCACTATTCATCATCTCCCTCACCCAAAATCCCTAAGCCTAGCCGTTGCAAGTCCACACGACCTCCCTAACATGCCCGTGCGCCGCTTCCAACCCTATTTTTGATGCTCATTCTCCTCTTTCTAGCGTTTGTTTACTCTTTTCTCTTTTATTTTACTGATTTCTAATTCTATTTATCATAGTAATCTGCACTTTTCATGGTATTTTCATCTTTTTATAACTCAAACTTCGTATCTAGAGTAGTTTTCATCCTTTTCATGTTGAAGTTGTTACTCATTTCCTGATTTCTATGCTCCATTTGACTATTTTACTTGCACATTCATAGTTAAGTAGATAAATGTATATTTTTAAGTTTTATTTTGGTAATTCCTTTTTATTTTCTTAGTCAGTATATTAGGCTACATTCATTCATGGTTATTGTTTCTATGGGTTTCATGTTATTAATCCCACACAAATTCATTCTTTAGATATCTCCATTACTTATTCTCATAAGGGTTATTTGGCACATTTACTTCGGCTATTATAGTATAGGTTAATATGTAAGCCCCATGGAAAGTATTCACATTTCACTTCAATTTCCATTACAGGTACATCAGGTCATCTTCATGAGGAAAGAAAGCCGCTATCCCTACTTTGAAGAAAAGGAAGGGAACGTTATCTTCCTCGGGTCTTACCGCGAAAATTCGCCACCCATACCTCTAATTTCCACCCGGCAATCAGGAAGAGCTATCCCAAATCCTACGGGCCCTACCTTTAGGTGTGGGCTACTACATTGACTGGATAGCGCTTGAACTAATCTAGTTGGCTGACGATGTACGAGCACTCCTGACAACCGATCCATGGGACCTCTTCTTTGCGATCATCAAGCCGACGTACCTTGAACTCACACTTGAACTTTGCTCGACATTCCATGTTCAAGACGTCATGACCAACTTTGATGATCCTGGAATAGTCTAGTTCCGTCTCGGCGGTTTAGTTAACCAGTTGAGTGTGCCTGAGTTCGGCATAACTTTGGGCCTGTACACAGAGGAGTTCATGGATGAAAACAACCTTGACACTCTCCATCGCCACATCCACTACTCTCCCTTGAAGTGCTGGTACGCTTTGGTCCCCGGTTCAGCCACCTACGACCTGAGCCGCTCCAAGGCATCAGCTCTCTCTCCCTCATTGAGGTACCTACACGCTATTTTGGCACATACTTTTACAGGACGTCGAGAGAGCACCAGCATTGTCAACACTCATGACGCCTACTTTCTATGGAGCATGGCGAACGGGCATGTACTCGACCTCGCCTACTTTATTGCCCTCGCCATTCGCCACTAGACAAACGGCATCGGAGGAGGGTCATCTCCATTGGCCCCTACGTGACTCGACTGGCAGGACACTTCGGGCTCCTCAACACAGCAGCCCAATCATCCTCCCTTACTCTTATTGGCCAGATGTCCCCACAAGGCATCTCGAGCATGCTTAGTATGAGGATGATCGAGAAGCGCCGAGGAACCAACCCTCCTCAGTATCGTTTTGCCTAATCCACCGAGGAGGAGGCTCCCGAGGACATTATTGATGATGTCCCTTTACGTCACGAGGACCCACCGTCTCAGCCACCACCACCCTCTCGTCCAGTTCATGTGGCGGCTTCATACGCTGATATCTCTAAGCACCTAACTCGATTCGAGCAACAATGTTTTCAGCGCTTCGATCACATTAATTCTACACTACAGCAGATTTGTCAGCACCTCCACATCTCATCGCCACCCCCACCTCGCGAACCATCTAGCGATGAAGATGTTTAAAAACTTTTATTTGTTATTTTATGTTTTTACTTTTATTTTATTTTAAGACTACTTTTTATTTTTCTTTAACTTTATTTTTATTAGGACTTATAATTATTATTTTACAAATTTTAATTTTGGCTAATTCATATTGAGTACTTACTCTTCCTTATATATTTCCTAAAAGATTTCCTAATTCTATCACAGTTATAAAGAGCTCCAAAGCTCACTATTTCTCAAGGACTCGAAACTCCACTAGGGAAAGTTCTCCACGACTGTCATGTCCTGTTCGACCACGACTATAACCAACTTCAAATATAATATTCTTTTGGCGCAGGACTTATGGACTAATGAACCTCTACCACCGCCGGAGTATCGTCCTCCACCTTCACACCGATTATTCTCCAAAACTCCAATTCAAGAAAATTCATTCATCACTCAGGAAGTTTCACCTCTCTCCCTATCTTATTTTTATATTCTTTTATATATATATCTATCTTTGTACATTGAGGGCAATGTACATCTTAAGTGTGGAGGGGTATTCATTTCAATATCAGAAAAATCCCTGAATGATTGCCTTGTTCTCTTGAAAAGCTCTCATATCATGTTTAGGATAAATTTTGATTGATTTATGATTTTTATTGATATATCTTGAATTAAAACATAGGCATTCATGCATTGATGGTTTAAACTTTAAGAAATTAGGGAAACAAGCATGATACGTTGATTTTTAAGAGTTTAAAATTTTAGGTTGTTTCCCCAAGTCTAAGTATTATCTTGAATTAGAATTCACAAGTTTAAACATCAAAAAGCCATAATTTTTGTGAGATCTTGAGCCTTCAAGAGCATTTATTAATTCTTTCATGCTCACTTTCATTATGAGTGCGTCAGTATTGAACTGTTATTCTAGAACTTGCTTGATTATGGATGTCAAGACCACACTATTTGATTTGACATGTCAAGATGATAGAGGCACTTAGGATTAACCCACTCATGCCATGAAAAGCCTACCTCCACGGTTAACCCTTAGTAAACCCCGTTGAGCTAACAAGCCATTTCTTGTATTACCCTTAATATTAACCCTTAACCCATTATTGTTGAAACCCCATCAATTATTTTGATCCCTATTTTTGTTGAGATTTGAGTTGAATAAAATGCTTAGTTATTTCTTGTTCTTAATAGTTAGTCTATGTTATTTGACATGTTCTTAAAAAAAAAAGGTGTACATATATTTGTAGTAATCTTTTGTTTTTGAGCTTAGGTACTTAAATTCCATATTCTAAGAAAAAGCTCTGTTGTATGCAAATAATGATTAAAAATTTTTCTAGTTAAGTAATTTTTCAATTCAATCTCGATTCTAACTTTTTCTTTCAGCTTGTGACCACAACCTCTAACCAAGCCTCGTTACAACCCTCTAAAGACCTTTTTATTGATGTATCATCTCAATTTATAGTGGTGGAGATTTGATTTTCATGTAAGCCTATGGTAATAACTTTTCATATTGACTGATAAGTGCTACTTTCATTGTCCTTAAACACTTTGAGTGATTTGAGTGAATCTTTAGTGAGGGTGTTAAACTCCGTGGGATTTCGAATCAAGGTAACCACTTAGATAAGGGGAGATGCCTAAGTTTTGCATGATTAAATACTCAACTTGGAATGTTTGAAGCTCTAATGTTCTTTTAGTTGAATTCTCATTGTATGACTACTCATGAATTAGTTTGATAAATTTTTTATAGAGATTATAAGTTGAGAAGAATTTATTTTGATTATGAGTTGAGAATTTTGCTTGAGGACAAGCAAATGCTTAAGTGTGGGGGTATTTGATAAACCATAATTTATAAATATTTTTACCCCATGCTTAACACATTTTATGGATGATTTTTCCTTAGAATTGGTGAATTCGATGCTCCTAATGCCTTAATTTCATGTTTTATACTTAGCTGAGCATAGGAGAGCGAAAGGAATGAGAAACGGGCCAAAAAAACGGAGAAAATGGGCCAACGTACGAAATTAACACAGCCTGGACTTTCTCACACGGGCAGACCACACGGCTGAGTCAATTTGGCAGAATTGAAGCACGATTCACACGGGTAGAACACACGCCCGTGCCATTCTAACAGGCTTGAGCACGGGCTCATGTAATCGCACATGGACGTGTCACACGGGCGTGTCCCTACCGAGCCCAAGTTGAGTCCAATTCGGAAAAGGCTAATTTTGAGGGCTTTTAGGCATTCTAAAGCCTATAAATATGTCCTAAAGGAAGAGAGATGGGGAGGCACAGGGAGAAAGGAAGGAATTACTCGAAGAAAGTCGATTGATGTATCTAAGAAGCCGGATTCATCATCAAGACTGAAGATCTCCCCTCAATTTCCCTTCAGGAGTTTTGGGTTTTCTTTATATTTTGTATTCATTATTCTTCTGAGATGTTTTCCTTTTTAGTTATGAACTAAATCCCCTAAATACCTAAGGGGAATGAAACCTAAGACGAATCTTGTTATTATTTTCTGAATTGTATGATAAATATTTGGCTTGTTCTTAATTATGTGTTCTTAATTCTTGTCTTGATATTCCAGGATATTGATTCAAGTTAAGCTCTTATTCAGAGGAGGAATAGACCCTGTCTAAGAGTACATTTGTCATAATTAAGCGGAGTTGGTTGCGCGTCTAGAGATAGAGTGACAAGATTTTGCCGGATTAGGGTGAAACCTAATAAGGTGATCCATAGATCGAGTTAATGCAACCCTAGGGAGTTAATTAGAAAGAGATTTCAATTATTCAACCTAGGGTTAGACGTTGTTAGTCTCGAGAGGGATAATAATATAACTTAGGGATCTCTACGGAACAAGTCAAATGAATAAATCGTTTGATTCAAAGTCAAATAACAAGTGAAGTCTAGATGGATTTTTCCTTATGTATTGTCTTAATTCAATCGAGTTTTTCAAAAGTAATTCCCCAATTCTATTTTCTATGAATTCTTAGTTTAGTTAATTAGTTAGTTAAAACAAACCCCATTATTCTTAGGCTAGATAATATAAAGACAGTCATTACTAGTACTTTTAGTTCCTTTGGGTTCAACAATCCAGTCTTGCTAAAGCTATACTACTGTTCGATAAGTACACTTGCATTTATCGTGATAATAGTTAAGTTTCAAGAACAATTCATTATATATTTATAAAACTTATCACACAAAATCAGGATCAGAAAGAATCCACCAATGAATTGGAAACGTAATGGAACTGGGAAAATACTACTAGAATAGTAGTTCTGAAAGTTAGTAAGGCATATAGAAGGTAACCCAGTAAGAAATAGCCATGGGAAATGACACAACAGTGGTACCTAGTGTACAGTTGACAAAAGATGGTTTAACCAAGGATCGTATATAAGGATCCACCATTAAAAACTGCTAGAGGGTGCTTAAAGAAACCCTATAAGCTAGGAATTAAACATAAAGTACGTTAGTTAGTCTATAAGGAAGAGAGGGGTTAGTTAGAACCATTGACAGAGAGGGTTTCAAAGAGGGATACATCAAGTGGCAGATATGTTTTTCAATACTATTCCTCTTCAAGAGGTAAACTATTGATAAAGCACTATCCAAATGTCTAGTTCCATAGGGAACCAGCATATGAGGGAAATCGTGAACACAGATGATCACACAGATGATGTTCTACTAGGTACTGAAGGCCAAAGCAGTGCACAGCAAACAAGTATGTTACACTTAAAAGTAAGGTATCGTGAATAAGGAGGATTATAAGGAAGTAATCTGACCACTATTCAACAGAAGTGGAACTTGTTCTGCCAGGGTGACGTGGGTCTTTATTAGTTAGCCCAACATATGGAACCTCAACAAGTCCTTTAGCACTACGGTAAGAAAAAAAGTTTGTCAATAACTAATAAGAGGTGGGAGGTTTGCCAATAAGGCCATAACTAAAAGGGTTGTTAGGAGGGTAGGTTGAAAGACTACCTTATAAGCACATGATGAAAAGAAGAATCCAACACTAGGAATAAATGAAAGGAAGAATGCAAGTACAGGAAATAAAGAGTTCGCTAATATGGCGGGACATCCGAGGAAACGTAGGAAATAGTCAAAAGATGATAAGATTCTCCAAGAGAAAATTGCATAATAGTCTAACCGCCACTTCAAGTTAAGGAAAATTGTCCTCAAAACAAGCAGGGAGTTAAATGTATTTAGTTCATTTCATCTATGATAAACCGTGATTTATACATATTTTTATCCCATGCTTAGCCTATTTATGAATGGTTTCTCCTTAGATTTGGTGAATTCGATGCTCCTAATCTTAATTTCATGTATTACACTTAGGAGAGCATAGGAGAGTAAAAAGAGCGAGAAACGGGCCGAAAACGGAGAAAATAGACCCATGTGGGAATGCAACATGGCCTGGACTTTCTCACAAGGGTGTGTCACACGGCCGTGTCCCTTTAGCAGGATTGAAGCACGACTTACACGGGTATACTACACGCCCGTTCAACAGCCTTGACCACGACCTGGAGTAATCACACACGGGTGTGTCACACGGGCGTGTCCCTGCCAAGCCCAAGTATAACCCTATTTGGAAAAGGCCAATTTTAAGGGCTCTTAGGCATTCTAAAGCCTATTTAAACACCTGATGAGGCACTTAGAAGGGGGACGCAGAGTAGGAAACAATAAATTACTCAAGGAAAGCCGATTGATCCATCCTAGAAGCCGAATTCATCATCAAGACTGATGATCTCCCTTCAAGTTCCTTCAGGAGTTTTTGGTTTTCTTATGTTTTGTTATCTTTATGCTTTTGAGATGTTTTCTTTCATAAGTATGAACTAAACCCCCTAAATACCTAAGGGGAATGCAACCTAAGACTGATCTTGTTATTATTATCTGAATTGTATGATAAATATTTGACTTGTTCTTAATTATGTGTTTTTAATTCTTGTTTTGATATTCTAGGATATTGATACAAGTTAAGCTCTTATTCAGAGGAGGAATAGACCCTGTCTAAGAGTAAATTTGTCATAATTAAGTGGAGTTGATTGCACGCCTAGAGATAGGGTGATAAGATTTTGTTGAATTAGGGTGAAACCTAATAAGGGAATCCATAGATCGAGTTAATGCAATTCTAGGGTGTTAATTAGAAAGAGATTTCAATTATTCAACCTAGGGTTAGACGTTGTTAGTCTCGAGAGAGATAATAATATAACTTAGGGATTTCTACGAATCAAGTCAAATGAATAAATCGTCTGATTCAGAGTCAAATAATAAGTGAAGTCTAGGTGGATTTTTCCTTAGGTATTGTCTTAATCAATCGAATTTTCCCAAAAGTATTTTCCGAAATTTTCTTTCTGTGCATTCTTAGTTAGTAATTAGTTTAGATAACCAAACCTCTTAATTTTTAGGCTAGATAATAAAAAGGAAGTAAATACTAGTACTCGTAGTTCCTTTGGGTTTGACAATCTGGTCTTGCTGAACTATACTACTGTTCGATAGGTACACTTGCCTTAATCGTGATAATAAGTTAGTCTCCAGAATGATTCTTTCATAAATCTTTAAAACCTATCACGAATATCACGTACCAAGTTTTTGGCACCGTTTCCGGGGAACTAGGATATTAGGAACACTCGATTTTTATTACTTTAGCCATTTTACTTTTACTGCAATTTAAATTTTTATTTTCTTTTCTAATTCTTCATTTATTTTTTTCTGACAGGTGTTTCTAGTTTATGACCAGAAGAAACCCGTCAGGACCGTTACTGTTTGATAGTGAGCTCGATCGCACAATTCGAAAAAACCAAAGAGAAATAAGGCAAAGCTTACGATACACAGAGGAAGAGCAAGAGGACGATACTTCAACCACAACCAAGGAGATGGCTGAAAACCAAGAAAATCTGCTACCTCCTGCGATTGCTGTTAATCAAAATCCTGCTCCGTGCACTATGTATGATTATACAAAAGCTTCTTCAATAGGAACTGAATTGAGCATAGTTAGACCTGTTGTAGCTACAAATACTTTTGAGCTGAAACCTAACACAATTTAAATGATACAGCAATTTGTTCAGTTTGATGGTTTGCAGGACGAGGGTCCCAACGCTCACTTGGAAAATTTCTTAGAGTTTTGCGACACTTTTAAAATCAATGGCATTTCTGATGACGCCATTCGCCTTTGGTTGTTTCCCTTTTCATTGAGGAATAAGGCTAAACAGTGGTTGAATTCATTGCCACGAGGATCAATCACTACTTGGGAACAAATGACCAAAAAGTTTTTATTAAAATATTTTTCGCTGGCTAGAAAAACCAAATTACGAAATGATATCTTTTCTTTTGTGCAGATGGATTTAGAAACACTCTACGATGCATGGGAGAGATATAAGTACCTCTTGAGAAGATGCCCTCACCATGGGTTACCATTCTGGTTACAGGTTCAAACCTTTCATAATGGCCTGAATCCTTCGACTCGGCAGATGGTTAATGCAGCTACTGGCAGAACCATCAATAATAAGACACCTGAAGATGCCTATGAATTTATAGAGGAGATGTCACTAAATAACTATCAGTGGCAAGTCATGAGGACAAAGCCAACGAAAATAGCCGGCGTTTATAACGTTGATTCAGTCACCATGCTCTCTAATCAGGTAGAACTCTTGAATTAGAAAATTGATGGTTTTCTTGGTTCTTCACAGGTTTACCCAGTAATGCAGTGCAAAGCAAGTGGAGGTGGATCAAGCAATTCAGAATATCCACCTTATGGCCACAACATGGAGAACAAGCAGTTAAATTACATGGGTAACAATCCTCGATCTTAAAACAATCCTTATAACAATACTTACAATGCAGGTTGGAGGAACCACCCAAATTTTTCATGGGGAGGCCAAGGGAATCAGAAACCACCACCACCAGGCTTCCAACAACCACCCTACCAACAAGAGAAAAAACTGAACCTTGAAGAGATGCTAACAAAATTCATCTCAGTGTCAGAAACTCATTTTCAGAATACCGAGACAGCACTTAAAAATAAACAAGCGTCAATCCAAGGGCTAGAAACTCATATAGGTCAGCTTGCTAAATTTATATTTGAAAGACCATCAGGAAGCCTGCCAAGCAACACTAAATCTAACCCAATGGAGCAACTCAACGCGATTGCCATTCAAGATGAGAAAGGATTAGTTGCAAAACCAAGGCCAGAAACGGTGGTAAGCAAAGGTAAGAATGAGGTAGGCCAAAATGACCTAAAGTCGATGAGTACAGAATATAAACATCGTGTGTCATACCCCAATGCGACAAGGAAAGACCAATCAGACGAACAATTTGGTAAATTCCTTAAACTTTTAAAAAAACTACATATTAACTTACTGTTTATTGAAGCCCTTTCACAGACACCAAATGCAGTTAAGTTTTTAAAGGAGCTTTTAACAAATAAACGAAAGTTGGATGAGGCGTCGCATGTGGAGTTGAATGCAGTTTGCTCAGCCATATTACAAAATAAGCTACCCAACAAATTGAAGGATCCGGGGAGTTTTACGATTCATTGTTTAATTGGCAGTTTAGATGTTCATCATGCATTGGTTGACTTAGGGGCAAGCATTAATGTTATGTCTTACAAAATGTTTAAACAGCTAGGTCTTGGGAAACCCAAACAAATTAGGATGAGCATTCAATTGGCTGATAAAACCATTAGATTTCCTAAGGGTATCATTGAAGATGTTCTTGTTAAGATCGATAACTTTATATACCCAGTAGACTTTGTTGTTCTACACATGGAAGAGGATAGTAACGCACCTTTAATTTTAGGATGACCCTTTTTAGCGACTGTTAGAACCATTATTGATGTTGGTACAGGTGAACTCACACTTCATGTGGGAGACGAAACAATCACCCTTCAAGCTCGTAATTCGAGTAACACATCAAAAATTGAAGGTGGTGGTATAAATTATTCTACTAGTATTGATCATGTGGTGACACCCTCTATGCAGGAAACAGTTTCGAAGAATACATATGAGTTGTGTCCAAACAACAACAAAGGACCTACCTATGAAGAACGAAGGTTACAAATTGAGGAGCTAGATGAATGGCAGATGCAGAAATCGAGAACACTCGATAAACCGAAATCGAGCTAGGACAAGCTCAATACCTCACCAAATCAACTTAAGGTTGGAGACAAAGTACTACTAGATGTAGCAGATCCTCGCATTGCCACTCCTGATCCTAATGAAGAAATTCCCCTTACGGTACTCAGTATTTTCCCATATGGTACAGACGAGGTAATTCATCCCAAATTTGGCACATTTAAGGTAAATAATACCCATCTTAAACCTTATGTTGATAAAGTTGATAGCAGGGATGAGGAGTGTAAACTCCTTGCACCATCTTGACCATGCAGAAGAGAGGTAAGTCGAGCTTAGACTATAAATAAGTGCTTCTTGGAAGGCAACCCGAGTGCTAACAGTGTTAATTTCTTTAAAGTTTTAGTTTTTAACATCTAACATACTAACCGAATCATGGAACGCAGATTTTCAAAAGACCACACAGCCACGCACACGGGCGTGCATTAGGCTATGTGAAAATAGGGAAAGATTTTTCCCTAACACGGGATGCTATAACTTTCCACGACCGTGCGACATAGTCGTGGGCAAAACTGCCAAAATAGCACGGGCATGAGACACACCCGTGCCTCGAAATTGTGGTTGAAACTAAGAATGTAACACGGGCATGAGACAAGCCAGTGCCATCTACCTGCGATCAACACTGTCAAAATGAACACGGGCATGGGAGAAGCGAACGGAACAAGACACGGCCGTGCGAGACGGTCGTGTGCACCCACACACCCAAAGAACACGGGTGTGGGCCAAATGTCAGACGCGCCCAAATTTAAAATTTGCAAAACACGGGCAAAAATTAGGCCACACGGGCGTGTCCCACGGCCGTGTGCCCTAAAAATCTATATAAACCCCTCACTATTCATCATCTCCCTCCCCAAAAAAAATCCTAACCCTAGCCGCTGCAACTTCACACGCCCTACCCCCACGCCCGTGCGCCGCCTACAACACCGATTCTGACGCCCCAAGCTTCTTCCTTTTGCGTTTGTTTACTCTTTTCTCTCTATTTTCTTTAAATATTTGTTTATTTCATGATTCCTCTGCTATATTGAACTATTTTGAATGAATATTCATAGTTAGAATATTAAAATACTCATGCTTGTTTAATAAAATTTTTTGTCATTTTAGTTATTACATTATGCTATACTCTTTCATTTTTCCTTGTTTCCATGAAATTTATGCTTACCCATATGCATTCATTCAATATTTCCATAATCCTCTAACTTGATATATTTAGTGGTTTTAGTTTGTATCATCTCGTACGTAAATCTCATAAAATATTGATATTTAGCCTTGATTTTCCATACTATTCTTGGGGCATATTGGTTGAACTTTGATTTTTCAATGCAGGTACAATGTCATCCTCATTTGGGAAGAATACCGCTGTTCCCGCCTTGAAGAAGAGGAAAGGAGTAGCGTCACCCTCGAGTCCTACCAAGGAGATTAAGCACTCATTCTTTCAGGTTCCCTTGGGACCCCAAAAGGAATTATATCAGATATTATGGGCCCGACCCCTAGGTGTGGGCCGCTGCATTGATCGGGCTGCGCTCGAATAGATTCAATTGGCAGACGCAGTCTGAGCCCTCCTAATTACTGACCTGTGGGGGCTCTTTTTTGAGATCGTCGAGCTGACGTATCTAGAGTTTACATTGGAACTCTGTTTGACGTTCCATCTTCAGACCGTCATGACAAACTTCGACGATCTTGGAACGGTCTAGTTCCGACTTGGTGGTCTAGTACACCAGTTGAGCATACCCGAGTTCGGGATTGCACTAGGGCTATACATGGAGGAATCCATGGACGATAATGAACTCAACACCCTCTATCGCCACATCCACTACTCCCCCTCAAAATGCTAGAGGGACCTCGTCCTAGCCTCGGCCACCTACGACCCTAGCTGCTCCAAGGTATCGGCTCTCCCTCCATCCTTGTGGTATCTACACGCCATCTTGGCTCACACTCTGATAGGGAGACGAGAGAGCACCGACGTCGTCACCACTCACAATGCCTATTTCTTATGGAGTATGGCGAATGGGCACGTCATCAACCTCGCCTACTTTATTTCCCTTGCCATTCGCCACCAGACGGAGTCTACCAGGCCCTATGTGACACGACTAGCTTGGCACTTTCGGTTCTTCAACACAGTAGCCCAATCATCCTCCCTCACTCTCATCGGCCAGATGTCCCCACAGGGCATCTCGAGCATACTAAGTATGAGGATGATCGAGAAACGATGTTGCACCTACCCTCTTTAGTACCACCTCGTCCAGTCCACCGAAGAGGAGGATCCAGAGGATATTACTGATGATGTCCCTCCATGTCATGAGGACCCACCATCTGAGTGCCTTACTCAATTCAAGCAGCAGTGTTTTCAGCACTTCGATAACATTGATGCTACTCTACAGCAGATTTGTCAGCACTTCCACATCTCATCACCACCCCCACCTCGCGAACCATCTAGCGATGAAGATGTTTAAAAACTTTTATTTATTATTTTATGTTGTTACTTTTATTCTATTTTTACTACTTTTTATTTTTTTAAGCTTTTTTGTATTAGGTTTTATAATTATTATTTTACAAATTTTAATTTCGACTATTTCATTACGAGTAATTATTCTTCTTTATGTATTTCCTAAAAAAGTTCCTGATTCTATCACAGTTATAAAGAGCTCCAAAGCTCACTATTACTTAGGAACTTGGAACTCCACTAGGAAAGGTTCTCCACGACTACCATGTCCTGCTCGACCACGACCATAGCCAACATGAGATATAATATTCTTTTGGCGCAGCATTTGTGGAACCCAACCTCTACCACCACTAGAGTATCCTCCTCCACCCTCATCATGGCTTTGGCTGTTTATTCTCTATGACTCCAATACAAGGAGTTCATTCATCATTCAGGAAGTTTCACTTCTCTCCCCATCTTATGAATATAAATCTATCTTTGTCAATATATCTTTCTTTATACATTCAGGGCAATGTACATCTTAAGTGTGGGGGGTCTTTTATATCATCATTAGAAATCCCTAAATTTTGTCTTATTCTCACGTGGATTACTCATATCACTATTAGAATGAATTTTGATTAATTTATGATTTTTATTGATATGTCTTGAATTAAAATATAGGTAATTATGCATTGATTGTTTAAACTTTAAGACATTAGGGAATCAAGCATGATAAGTTGATTTTTGAAGAATTAAAAACTTTTAGGTTGTTTCCCTAAGTTTGGGTATTATCTTGAGTTGAAATTCACAAGCTTGAACATCAAAAGGCCATAATTTTTGTGAGATCTTAAGCCTTTAGAGCATATTTTATTCCTTTCATGCTCACTTTAACTATGAATACGTCAGTTTTGATTTGTTATTCTAAAACTTGCTTGATTATGCATGTCAAGACCACACCATTTGATTTGATATGTCAAGATGATAAAGGCACTTAGGTTTAACCCACTCACTCCACAAAAGCCTACCTCCATAATTAACCCTTAGTGAACCCCTTTTGAGCCTAGCAAAGCCATTAATTGATTTGCCCTCAATATTAACCCATAACCCATTATTGTTGAAATCCCCTAATTTGATCCTTATTTTGGTTGAGATTTGATTTGAACAAATTGCTTAGTTATGTTTTGTTCTTCTAAATATTTGACTTGTTCTTAAAAAAAATACTTACATACATATTAGTAGTAATTCGTCATTTTTGAGCCTAAGTGTTAATTCCATATTCTGAGAAGAAGCTCACTTGTATTCAACTGATGACTAGTTCTATTTCTATCTAGGTAATTTTTCAATTCAATCTCGATTCTAACATCTTCTTTCAGCTTGTGACCACACCCCCTAACCAAAGTCAGGTTACAACCCTCTAAAAAGACCTCTTTGATTGATGTATCAGCTCAATTTATAGTGGTGGAGATTTAATTTTAAAGCAAGCCTATGGTAATAACTTTTCATATTGACTAATGAGTGCTTTTATTGATGCCCTTAAACACCTTGAGTGATTTGAGTGAATCATTAGTGAGGATGTTAAACTCTATGATATTTTGATCAAAGGTAATCACTTAGATGAGGGGAGACACCTATGTTTTCGTGATAAAATGCTCAACTTGGAATGTTTGAAACTTTGATGTACTTTTAGTTGAATTTTCAATGTATTAGTACTTATGGATTATTTTGAGATATTATTGATAGGGATTATAAATTGAGAAGAATTTATTTTGATTATGAGTTGAGGAATTTTGCTTGAGGACAAGCAAATGCTTAAGTGTGGGGGTATTTGATAAACCGTAATTTGTACATATTTTTATCCCATGCTTAGCCTATTTCTGAATGGTTTCTCCTTAGATTTGGTGAATTCGATGCTCCTAATCCTTTAATTTCATGTTTTACACTTAAGAGAGCATAGGAGAGTAAAAAAAGTGAGAAATAGGCCGAAAATGGAGAAAATAGACCCAGGTGGGAAAGCAACACGGCCTGGACTTTCTCATACGGGCGTGTCACACGGCCGTGTCCCTTTGGCAGGATTGAAGCACGACTTACACGGGTATACTACACACCCATGCCTATTCAACAGCCTTGACCACGGGTTGGAGTAATCGCACACGGGCGTGTCCCTGCCAAGCCCAAGTATAACCCTATTCAGAAAAGACCAATTTTAGGGGCTCTTAGGTAGTCTAAAGCCTATTTAAACACCTGAGGTGGTGATTGTGTGATTCGTAGCAAGCAATAAATATTTTTAATGAAGGTCAAACCTAGACTAACTATTATCATGACGAACAGGCAAGCGCACCTATCGAACAATAGTATAGTAATGGCATGACCGGGATATCGTACCCAAGGGAACCAAAAGTACTAGTAATAACTATCTTTTTATTATCTAACCTAGAAATAGAGAGAGGTTGTTTATTAAACTAATTAACTAGACTAAGAACGCATAGAAAAAAAAATTGGGGAATTTCTTTTGGGAAAATTGATTGACTTGAGACAATACCTAAGGAAAAATCCACCTAGACTTTACTTGTTATTCTGGCTCCGAACCGGACGATGTATTCATTCAACTTGTTCCGTAGAGATCCGTAAGTTATGTTATTATCCCTATTCAAGACTAATAACATCTAATCCCTAAATTGAATAACTGAGACTTTTCTCCAATTAACACTCTAGGGTTGCATTATCTTGATCTATGGATCCCCTTATTAGGTTTCACCCTAATCCGGGAAAATCTTGTCACACTATTTCTAGGCGCGCAATTAACTCTGCTTAATTATGACAAAAGTACTCTTAGACAGGGTCTATTCCTCCTCTGAATAAGAGCATGTCTTGAATCAGTATCCTGAGATATCAAAACAAGAATTAAGTACACATAATTAAGAACAAGTTAAATATTTATTATACGATTCAGAAAATAATAACAAGATTCGTCTTAGGTTTCATTCCCCTTAGGTATTTAGGGGATTTTGTTCATAACTAAATAAGAAAACATCCCAAAAGAATAAGGAATCAAAACATAAAGAAAACCCAAAACTCCTGAAGGGAAATTGAGGAGAGTTCTTCAGTCTTGATGATGAATCTGGCTTCAGAGATGGATCAATCAGCTTCCTTGGGGTAATTCCTTACCCCCTTCTCGGTCTCCCCTTTTCTCCTCCTCTAGTGTGTATTTATAGGCTTTGGAATGCCTAGAAACCCCAAAAATTGGCCTTTTTCGAATTGGACTTAACTTCGGCTCGATAGGGACACGCCTGTGTGACGTGATTACCAGGCAGTGTTTGATCCGTTAAATTGCACACGGTCGTGTGGGTCAATGGCCAGGCCGTGTAAATCGTGAAAACCTTGGTCGACACCCTCGAAATACATGGGCATGTGAGCTACCCGTGTGGCAAGGCTTAGGCCGTGTCATTTTCTCGATTTGGTCCGTTTTGTCCATTTTTGTCTTGTTTTTGGCTCCTTTCGCTCTCCTATGCTCTTCTAAGTGTAAAACATGAAATTAAAGCATTAGGAACATCAAATTCAACAATTCTAATAAGAAATCATCCATAAAATGCATTAAACATGGGGTAAAAATATGTATAATTTATGGTTCACCAAATACCCCCACACTTAAGCAGTTGCTTGTCCTCAAGCAAAATTCTCAACTCATAATCAAAATAAATCTTTCTCAACTTATAATTTCTATTAATAATATCTCAAATTAATCCATAGGTAATCATACATTGAGAATTTAACTAAAAGAACATAAAAGTTTCAATCATTCCAAGTTGAGCATTTTATCCTGAAAATATAAGTGTCTTCCCTCATCTAAGTAATTACCTTTAATTCAGAATATCACAGAGTTTTGTATCCTCACTAAAGATTCACTCAAATCACTCGAGGTGTTTTAAGGACAATAAAGGAAGCACTCAATAGTCAATAATGGAAAGTCATTACCATAGGCTTGCATGAAAATCAAATCTCCACCACTTTAATTTTAAGATGATACATCAATCAAAAGGTCTTTAGAGGGTTGTAATGAGGCTTGGTTAAGGGGTGTGGTCACAAGCTGAAAGAAAGGGTTAGAATCGAGATTGAATTGAAAAGTTGCCTAACTAGAAAAAGAGTTAATCTTCTGTGACAGCCCTATTTTGACCCTAGTCGGGAAGTGGTTTCGGGACCGCTAAACCGAGTCGCAGAAAAAAAAATTTAATATAATATTTTATGTCTAAAATATGTGATCATGCATGTGTGAAATTTGAATGCTTTGATTTTTGTTAATTTGAATGTGTTTCTAAATAAAAAGGACTTATGTGAGAAGCTTTGAATATATGTGTGGCTTATTTTAAGTGATTAATTATTGAATGATGCAAATAAGTGGGTTTGCATGTCAAATTGCCACTTTTAATGTTAGTGGCCGGCCATGATGGTTTTGGTGAGCAAAATAAGCATATTTTATATGTATAATAATGAATTGATATTTTTTTAAGTAGTTTATTGATATATTTATTAATATATAGTTATTGACAAAAATAAAATAAGAATGGGGGAAGAAAACAACAACTCATCTTTGTTTCTTCACCTAGCCGAATTTCATAAAAAGAAGAAGAGTGAAGGATGGTTTTGGGGACCATTCAGTCAATTGGAGGCAAATTTGAAGGTAATTTGATGTGGTTTTGTAAATTGTTGATGAATTTGTGTTTCTCTTCTTTTTCTCGCCGAATCCCACTTGATAAATTTACTTTATGAGGCATTTTAGATTCGGCCTTAGTGAAAATGAGTGAGGAAATTTGAATTGAGGATAGAAGATAGTAAACGAATGTTCAATGGACAATTTGATACCAAAATTCATATGTTTATGAGCTTGTTTTTGAAAAGTATGTTACATGTGAGTGATTAGTTCATGAAGGGATTTTCAGTTATGTTGTTTTATATGAGTAATGGATTGTTGAGTTCATGCTATTATGAATAAAATTGATTAAGAGAGGCTTGAGATAATTAAATATGCATGTTGGTGGTAAGATAAGCATTCGGTTTTTATCATGGAAGCATAGGGAGCTTGTTAAAAGTTGAATTTTATAAAAGTTAAATGTGTGTGTGCTTGTGCTAGTGCCGAATGTGCCTAGGGTGATTTAGCATTGAGTTTGGTGTTATATGACTTGAGTTTTATGGTTTTGGATTTTTAAGTGTTGTTAAATACTTTGAATAATATATATAAGTGGCTTTGATATGTGAAATTCGGCCAAGTGGTTATAAGTATGATTTTAGAAATTCAATGATATTCGGCCGATTTGAATAATTCATGGCACCTCAAGCAAAATAGTTTTAGATGTTATTAAATATTGAAATTATTTAAGCATATTACCAAATGTGATTTTAGTTAATGATTCGGTTATGAGTGCTGATTTGTTTTATAATTAGCCGAATGTGTATATGTATACTATGAGGCGGTTTAGCTTAAAGAAAATTAAGGTGCTCGGAAGGTGATTGTCGTGGATAGTTTAAGTAATGAAATTTAATTTCTGTTATGTAAAGTGATGACATTGCTATTTGCAAATTTGAATTTAAAAATTGTTGATTGAGCATCAAGAGCTTATGGGGACAAACTCGGATCGAGGAAAAAAAAGCGAAGGTAGTCGTGTAGTCGATATAGCCGTCGATAACTTTTGAGGTAAGCTCTTAAGCGATTAAGTTGAATTTATGTGTAAAGATTAAATGAATATAGAATAAAGTTTTAGTATATGTGATATATAAATATATATATTTTGAATGATTAGTAATGTTCATAATATGAGTAGAAAATGGCTAACTTACTCGATTGAATTGTGCATGGAAATGAGGTATATGCTAAAAGAGTTTTAGAGAATGATATATGATCTCGTGTTTTGGTTAAGTAATGATAAATAGAATGAGTATGAATTTAGTGAGGACTTTGTGTGATAGCCAAATGTCTTATGAACTAATATGTGTGAATGGTATTTTGAATACATAAGATAAGATGGAATAACTGAAAGTATCATGAGTTAAGACTGAATAAATTACTATGAATTTCTTGTAAATGCCGAATAGTGATTACATTTGGCTATGAAATTATGCTTCAAATTCTTGAATGTATTTGAAATCAATATAAGGAAATGGTATTTTAATAAATTATGTGATGAAATTACGAATGAATTACGAGATGAATTGTGGATTAATGTTACAAAGTAAGTGAAACTACTAATGTGATTAGGAAATTGAAGAAGGAAATTGAGATCTTAGTAAGTTCTTAAGTGTTTGAACTTTTGGAAATTTAAGAGTAAATTGTAATAGATACGCTTGGGACAAGAAGAATAGCGTGATTTTAGAAAATCACCATAAATTGTTGGAGTTGAGTTAGAGGCTAAAAAAAATTATGTAATTAAAGCTTAATGAGTCTAGTTTCAAATGAAATCAATGAAAACATATGTTGAATTCTTTACAATGAGAAATTTGATTCGAAGTGAAGAGTGGTCAGATTAGTCAAACAGTGAAACAGGGGAAA
This sequence comes from Gossypium arboreum, assembly GCF_025698485.1. Lineage (NCBI taxonomy): Eukaryota > Viridiplantae > Streptophyta > Magnoliopsida > Malvales > Malvaceae > Gossypium > Gossypium arboreum. The sequence continues at coordinate 105,266,201 of NC_069072.1, read as the reverse complement.
CTTTAAGAAAAATCTGGTATTGATTGGCCAAACCAAAAATTCTGAAAATTTTATGGATGAAAGATATATGAGTCTATATTCAAGAAAAATACGGCACTTGATTTGGAGTTTCTTAGCTCCAGTTACAAATAATTTAATGATTTGCTCGGGAAGGCGGTTTGTAGTGAATTTGTGATTATGTTGTAAACATTGATAAAAGCTGTTTGAGTTGCTTATAAGATATTGATTAAAACCATATGTGAATTTTGAATTGTGACGTTAGGAAATGATATATAAGTGGTTTTGATATGATGAAATTGATGTACAAGATATGTATATGTGGTGAGGCCGAAACGGCTAATATTAAATGTGTGCAAGTTATCTGAAGGGCCTTTATGAAAATGTGTGCTATCTTATTTGTATAGTGAGGCTGAATGGTTACTTAGAAATGTAATATGGTTGAGTGGTTATTTAATGAAAGAAAAGTATATGATGTATTAGCAAGTAATGATAAAAGCATTATTTTATATATGTGCTTGTGTATGTGGTGCGACCGAATGGACAAGTGTGAAATGTAGATATGTTTATGTGTATATAATGGGGCCGAATGACCAATTGTGAAAGGTGGGTATTATTAGATATTTGATGAGGCCAAAGATAGTAAAAAGTATATAAAATAAATTGTGCTGAGATTGTATCCGGGTTTAAAGTCCCATAGGCTTTGTGCTGGTGTTACGTTCGGGTTTTATACCTCGTAGGCCAAATGCTAGTGAATTCGATAAAGTATATGACTACGAGATCCTATGCTAAGATGATAAATTGAACTCGTATTACACATTAAGTGATTCAGGTATGTGATATATATATTATTTATGTGAGATTGATCTTAAGAGAATTAAAAATGTGTAATGAGAAGCATATGAAAAGATGTGGTAAACTCATATGTATATTTGTATATGTGTGCATTCAGTTATTATGCAAAGTTACAAGATAGTTTTTGATATGCCATTTAACTATGAATGTTGAAAGTAAGTGTGGGTAAGAAATGATACACTAGTGAAATTTGAAAGAATTAAAGTTAATCCGGAAGCTTGTAGATACTATGTTTATATGAGTTTGAGTATAAACGGAGTAAAATGATGTGTTTGTGCATAATCGGCCAAATAGTATTGTACTCAGAAAGTGTTATGTGATTTCAAACATTTGGTTTGTTTTTAAGTTCAACTGTTTAAATTGCTTAAGACTTACTAAGCTTATGAAAGCTTACTTTGAATGTTATGTTTCTCTGTTTATTTTTGCAGATCGTTGACTCTTACTATTAGCACAGGGATCATCAGCACCTCATCACACTATCTACTATTGTGGTTATCATGTGATTTGGACTTAGCTTATGGCATGTATAGGTTAGACTATAAGTAGAATGATATTTTGACTATTGTATATAAACCATGCGAATATGGCATCTTATAGAAGTTTACTTTTATAAGTTTTAAATTCGATCTCTGTTTGTGTCTATTAGTTATATAAATAAATGATCTTTTATTTAAGAAAAGGTTCAAAATTTTACTGTTCTGATCTGATTCCTAATTTCTCGTATCGTCTCTTCCTATTCTGGCGACGTTTACGGGATAGGGGTGTTACATCTTCACTTGCGAACAACAGAGCTTCTCTCAGAATATGAAATTACAGATATGCATACATAGTCGTGTTTTTTTTTAAGAACAAGTTAAATAATATAGACTAAATGTAACACCCCGTACCCGAGTCCGTTACCAGAATCGAACACAAGGTGCACACAGACTTAACTATTTTCACAGTCCATTTAGAAATTTCCAGACAAGCTGGTTACTGCATCACTGTCGCCTTAAAAATCATATCTTGAGTTTCAGAGCTCGAAAATTTGTTTCGTAATTTTTCCCTGAAACTAGACTTATATGTCCATCTACAAATTTTTTTCTAGAATTTTTGGTTGAGCAAATTGGTACAGTTTATTAGTTAAAGTCTCCCCTGTTGCAGGGATCGACTACACTGACCTTTGTGCGTTACGAAATGGATATCTCCCTGTACAGGGCTTCAATACTGATTCCGTTTCTTTCTATAGAAACTACACTCAGAGAGAAATCTATACATATATTTCATGACTCCTAATTATCTCTGGTTAATTTACAATAAATTTCTAAAGTCGGAACAGGGGATCCAGAAACCGTTCTGGCCCTATTTCACAAGAACTTCAATATCTCTTAACATGTAACTCCTATGACCGTTTCGTTTCTTCCATATGAAAGTAGACTCATCAAGGTTCATTTACATAATTTATTCACTATTTAATACCATTCCTACTATTTTTAGTGATTTTTCACATCCACATCACTGCTGCAGTCTGCATCTGCCTTTAAGGTAGGCTTTACCTATTTCATGATTTCCATGATTCAATTGGCCCTTTTTGCATACATAGCACAAAGTGTGATCATGATTAACCATTCCAATGGCTAATCGTTTCAAAACAATTCCATACCCCATAATGATCAACATACAAGCGATTATAGTATTATACTAAGCATTATATAAGCCATTTTAGCATGGCTATCCAAGTTTACACAAAACCGAAAGGTACATGACCTTCAACAAAAGGGTAGTCCTATACATGCCATTTCAAAGTTCAACCAAAATTATACCAAAATGATGATCCATTGCCTATTTCGAATGACTTCATCCTTTACTTAATCACCCACTTTAATAGCTAATTTAATTCATTTCATTCCAAATAAATTACATACAATTGGAATTCATTAGATTTCAACCAATTCATAATTCAACTATCAAATATTCTCTTAACCGATTTTGTGAAACATGGAAAATTTGGTCAATTTTCATCTTGCAAAATTTTGTCCAAATCTTACCATAAATTTTATAAAACCTTAAATTATTACTCAAGTTAGATTCTAATCTTCTGATTTCATTACTAAACTTGGTTAATAACCATACAATTACTGGAAAATCATTATGCATAAATAAATGGGTAAAATTTCAATTATGGCTAATCAAGCCAATATTTAATCAAAGGGAACACTTTAATCCTTTAAACTCAGCAATTTTCTTCAATTTTAAAAAGAAAAATAAACTTTTTCCTTTTGAATCTAATGTTCAAAACTTTTCTTCATCAAACTTATTTTCTTCCCCAAGAGGCTTTGATAGTGTGGATGACTTGACTTCAATGATCCCGAATCCGATAGCTAACGAGCAAAATCTATAAAGCGAGAAGCGAGAAAAGCGGAGTAAGCAATTTATGCTTAGACTTTGAACAAATTCAGCGTTAAACCAACATAATAAAAAATTGTAGCCCTTCACGGTTCGTGTTGAGCTACCGGTGTTAAATTTTCCCCAATCATTCGACCGGGTCAACCTTAACTATTTCCACCAATTAAAAGGTCAAACCCTCTTCAAGGGCGCCAATCAACTTAGTAGGTGATGTAATTCTCATACAAAATTCAAACCGATTTTAAAAAAAGGTTAACCCCCATTTAATTAGTCCTTGAAACCTAACCACTTCTAAATTCTAAAATTTTTTCCTCAAAATTTCTTTTTCAAGAAATACAAATCTTTAAAATCCAGAATTTTTGTATTTCTTATTTAAATTTGGCAGGATCCGAAAACTTCTTCCATTCAAAAAATTTTTAATAATTCCTATTCCGTTTTTTCTTGTGAAAGAAATTAAATTTCTTTACTACTTTACCTTCCAATTACAAATTTTCTCCCAACAGGGCTCCAACTTTTGGATTTACAAGAATAATTTAGTAAGTTTGAGCAAGAAATTCAACACAACAAAAGCATAGCATTCATAAAGCTAACGGATAATTTCATATGCACAAATTCTCAATATCATACTCATTTCACATTCCAACCCCTATGTTCATACATAAGGGATCACCTTAGTCAAATCTGGGAAACTCATTACTCGTTTGGCGAATATTATTGAAGGAATCAACTAATTCAAGCTCATATGAACATACCTCATTGCTAGAATTTTTTCAAGCGCATTAACTGAAATTTTACAGCAAGATCGCTTATTCTAGAATCACGTACCTTGAATTTAACGGATATAACGACTCGCTCAAATGCCTTGGATGAAGCCGGTTATAGCGACTTCATACGAATGCCTTGAGACTTAACCCGGGTTTAGTAACTTGCACAATGCCTTGGCTTAGCCCGGATTTATTAACTTCGCACGAATGCCTTGGATCCTAGTCGGATATAGTCACTTAGCACAAAGCCTTGGGACTTAGCCCGAACATCATTGAATAACCGAGCACAATTATCAATAAATTATGACACATTCATATTTCATTTTCAATGGCAAAACTCAAACACAAGGCACTTTTACACTTGCAATTTCGGCTCAATAGCCACACACAAAGAGCATGATTTTAATTTGCTTTAAACATGATCTAATCAATTCGAATTTAAGCTCTATTACTCAAGAACTTACCTCGGACGTGGTCGAGCGATTTAAATGGCTATTCGACGACTTTTCCTTCCCTTATCGGATTTAGCTCCCTTTGCTCTTGAGCTTAATTTAACAAATAAATTGGTTTATCATTTGAGCATCGAAGAGAATTCAAGATACTTAGCCAATATATATACTCATTAGGCATCAAAATCGCATATATACGAAATCATGAATCGAACTCAACACATTAGTTAATATTCTTCTTAGCGAATTTTCTAAGCCAAGAATAGGCATCAATATGCTTGCCTCTAACCGAATGCATGCACACCATTTCCCTCATGTGGCGAATATACATGTCCATGTTGAGGCCAATTATACAATAATACCACACAAAAACAGCATACATTTTACTACTAACGCATTACATATCGTAGCTCAATGCACATCTCTCATTTACTTCATAATCGAGACATCATCACAAGCAAATATACACCTTGAAATAGCATATATGTCATACCAATACATCGTGTGCAAACATATATACATATATATATATGCTAGAGCCGAATCTCAAGTTGATTGTAACTAAACATGAACAAAATTTCAATACACAAATCTTACTTTCCATGCAATGAGCATAAATCACACTTATGGATGTACCATGGCGAATACATCACAACACCATAATTTTGGTCATGATAAAACAAAGAACTTAGTATCTCATTCAAAAATGCTAAAAGAAAATCTAAGAGTCCTCAATCCCCCATCACATGTATCATTATCAAGCTTGATATTTAGCATGCAATGGCATTAACACCATATTTACTTTGGCGAATTTCATTCCCATGACATAGCAAAGATTTGAACCATGGGCTACTAAGAACATCAAGCTAGCAACTAAAACATGCATGAATCTCATGGCACAACCTCAAACATACCTTAATCTTGATGCAAGTATAGTCAACCTCTTCCTAATCCTCTTCCAAAACAAACATGAAGCAAAATTCCTTCCTTCCTCTAGTATTTTCGGTCAAGAGAGAATGAAAAGATGGATGAACAATTTTTTTCTTTTCTCTTCCACAATGCACGGCAATGGGGTTTCACTCACACACACACATTTTTTTCTTTTCTTTATTACCCATACTTATTTGTTTATTGTTTCTCCCTAATGCACCAACAAAACATGTTTCATGACATGTTTAGCCCATGATTCCTTGTCATGGCTGGCCACTACAACAGGGGGAATTTGACATGCAAGTCCTCCCTTTGACTACATGCACTATTAGGTCCTTATAGATTAGGCTTTCACTTTTCAAAAGTGTCACACAAGTCCTACTAACTGAATTCACATGCAATCGGCTAAATCAACTTGAAATTTTCACACATTCATAATTACATATTCTAGACAATAAATATTACATTCAAACATTTGGTGACTCGATTTAGCGGTCCGAAACCACTTCCGACTAGGGTCAATTTTGGTGTCACAACTCTCCCCACTTAAGAAATTTTCGTCCCGAAAATCTTACTGGTAAATAGGTTTGGGTAGCGCTCTTTCATAGAGCTCTCGGGTTCCCAAGTAGCTTCTTCCATCCGTGTTTGAACCATAACACTTTTACTAACGGAACCCTTTTGTTTCGCAACTCCTTCACTTCATGAGCTAGGATACGAATCGGTTCTTCTTCATAACTCATATCGGATTGAATTTCAACCTCGATGGACTAATTACGTGCGACGGATCAGATCTATAAGCGCAAAGCATCGAAACATGAAAGACGTCATGAATCTTTTCAAGTTCGGGGTAAAATCAAGCGATACACAAGCTGGACCGACTCGTTCGGATATCTCATATGGCTTTGATGAACCTCGGGCTCAATTTGCCTTCTGACCAAATCGAGTATCTTTTTCCAAGCGAAACTTTAAGAAACACTTTATCTCCCACTTGATACTCAATGTCTTTTCGTTTGAGATCCGTATGACTTCTAATGATCGGAGGCTATCTTTAGATTTTCACGGATTACTTTTACTTTACATTGACATCTTTAATCAAATCCACTCCAAAAATTTTGTTCTCACCGAGCTCGGTCCAAAACAATGGTGTACGGCATTTACGCCCGTACAAGGCCTCGTAAGGCGCCATCTTAATACTTGATTGAAAACTATTGTTGTGGCGAATTCAAGCAAAGGTAAGTACTGTTCCCATTAACCACCGAACTCGAGGATGCAACATCTCAACATATCCTCAAGTATCTGAATTATCCGCCAGATTGACCATCGGTTTGGGGTGAAAGGCGGTGCTGAAATTCAACTTGGTACCCAAAGCTTCTTGCAATTTCTTCCAAAATCGCGATGTGAATCTCGGATCTCTATCCCACACAATGCAAATCGGTACCCGTGTAATCTCTGTCGAGAAACATATAATTCAGCTAGTTTATCTAATGAAAAATCCGTACGCACAGGGATAAAGTGAGCCGACTTAGTCAGTCTATCAACAACAACCCAAATCGCGTCCTTCTTACTTGCCGACAATGGCAGTCCGGACACAAAGTCTATTGTGACTCGATCCCATTTCCACTCGGGTATCGTAATCGGTGAAGTAATCCACAAGGCACTTGATGTTCCGCTTTCACTTGTTGACATATTAAACATCTCGAAACAAAGTCGGAGATGTCTCGTTTCATACCATGCCACCAAAACCGACGTTTCAAATCGTTGTACATCTTCGTACTCCCGGGTGTATTGCCATTCGGCTACAATGGGCTTCGTTCAGAATTATCGAAATAAGTTCAATTCTTTGGAACACACGACGACTTCGAATCTCAAACAATCGTCATCGTCAATTTGAAACTCCGATTCCTTGTTGAACACACTCGGCCCGTTTTGCAAGCAACTCCTCATCAACTTTACGAGCTTCACGAATTTGATGAGTCAACAATGGTTTGGCCTTTAATTGGCTACTAACACATTGTCGGGTAGGATAGACAAGTGTACATTCATCGCTCGTAAAGCAAGCGGTGATTTCGGCTTAAGGCGTCGCGACCACATTAGCCTTTCGGGTGATAATCAATGATGAGCTCATAATCTTTTAACAACTCGAGCCAACGTCTTTGTCATGATTTAAGTCTCTTTGAGTCATCAAATATTTGAGACTTTTGTGATCCGAATACATATGGCACTTCTCACCAAATAAGTAATGTCGCCATATCTTTAAAGCGAATCGATGGCGACAATTCGAGATCATGGGTGGGATAATTTTTCTCATGTGGCTTTAATTGTCTCGTACGCGTAGGCCACAACTCGACCTTCTTGCATCAATCGCAACCTAACCCAAGTAGGGGGCGTCACTATAAATGACAAACTCTTTGCAGATTAATTTGCACTAAAAGCTGGAGCTTCCGTCAAATGAGTTTTCAATTGATCGAAACTTTTACGACACTTTTCCATCCATTCAAACTTGACATCCTTACGAAGCGGTTTAAGTCATGGGTGTGGCTATCATTGAGAATCCTTTTACAAACCGTCGGTAATGTAAGCAAGTCCCAAAAACTCGAACCTCGGTAATATTTCTGGAGGCTTCCAGTTAAGTATGGCTGAAATTTTACTCGATTTAGACTCGAATACCGATCTGAGATACCACATGACCCAAGAAGCTAACCTCTCTTAACGAACTCACAATTCTTTGAACTTAGCATATAACCGCTTATCCCGTAAAATTTGCAACACTAATCTCGGGTGCTCGCATGTTCGGTCTCATCTCTTGAATAGACTAAGATGTCGTCAATGAACACAACTATGAACCGATCCAAATATGGTGCGAAGATCCGATTCATCAAATCCATAAATACCGCGAGGGCATTAGTGAGCCCAAGCGGCATCACTAAGAACTCGTAGTGACCATATCTCGCTTCAAGGCGGTTTTGGGTATGTCCAAATCTCGGATTCATGGCGATAATAGCCCGATCTCAAATCTATTTTGAGAACACCGAGGCTCCTTGAGTTGATCGAACAAATCATCGATCTGTGATAATGGATACTTGTTCTTTATTGTCACTTTATTAAGCGGCGATAGTCGATGCACAACCTCATGGTTCCGTTCTTCTTTTCACAAACAACACCGGTGCACCCAAGGTGAAAAACTTCAGGCGAGCAAAGCCTCTATCCACCAACTCTTGCAACCGAGCTTTCAACTCCTTTAATTCCGTTGGTGCCATACGATCGGAGCTATCGAAATCGGTGTGGTCGGTACAAGCTCAATGCCAAACTCTATCTCCGAGCAGTGGCAAACCCGTAATTCTTGGGAAAAACATCCGGTATTCACAAACCACCCAAGCGCAGATTCGGTTTTATTTCTAACTCCTTATCATCAAGTACATACGCAAGGTATGCTTCGCACCCCTTTCTTACATATTTTGGGCCAACATTGATGATATCACGGTGGCAACCCTTTAAGTCCGTAGACTCATTTCGGATCATCTCGTTATTTATGCACCTCAAATCAATAGTCTTGCTTTTGCAATTCACAACCGCATCATGCACGGTCAACCAATCCAACCCAAGAATAACATCAAATTCATCGAATGGCAAAAGCATCAAGTCTGCCGGAAAGCAGAACCTCGAATTACTAGGGACATTTCTTACACACTTTGTCGACCAACACGTAACGACCCAAGGATTTGACACCGAATTACGAACTCGATGAGACTCAATAGGTAAAGTCTTCTTTGGATGCTAAGGTTTCTCATATATAAGAATGAGTAGAACACAGGTCAATCAAAGCAATCACATTAGTATCAAAGAGAGTGAAAGTACGGTAAGAACATCTGCGAGGAAGCATCCTCACGTCGCGTATAGCATAAGCCCTAGCAGAGCACGAGCCTCGGATCTGGTCGTAACATCTCTAGATCCTCTCGACCACCACTAGCATTGCCGTATTTCTAGATGGTCTACCTCGGCGGTGGTAGCACCGGTTTCCCACTCGATTTGTATTCATTCTCGACAACCTCGGGCAATCTTTAATAAAGTGGTCGACCGATCCGCACTTGTAACAGAGCGGTCACGGAACCTCTGACTTCGAATGCCATTTGCCACAATGTTGACACTCCGTTCTGTCTCGACGTTCATTCCCAACACTGGCGACCGAAGTTCCTCGTGTACCCCTAGGGGGTCGATCACGATCTCGTCTAAAAAGGCCCGAAGCGTCTCTAGACCGGCCCACATCATCTCTAAATTTCTTCGATGCATGTTGAAGAGACTTTCCCGAGGATCTTTTTCGAAACTCTCCAGCTCCCACATCAACTTTTTGTTTTTCTTTTCTAAGCTCTTGACTTTACAAGCTCGCTCAACAAGTACTACTGAACTCTCGTATTTCAAGAATGCCAACGAACATTTTATGTCTTCATTCAGCCCATCCTCGAAGCGTTTACACATGACGACCTCGGACGAAACACATTCCGGCGTATCTACTAAGTCTAACAAATCTTCGCTCGTAATCGATGGCGACATAGAACCTTGCTTAAGCTCAAGAAATTCCTTCCGTTTTGATCAACAAATCTCGATGATATACTTTTCCAAAACTCGGTTTGGAAAAACTCCCAATTACTTGCTCTCGGGGCTGTGAAGTTAGAGTGCTCCACCAATAGTAGGCAAGAATCACGTAGCAAGGAGATAGCACACTTTAGGCATTCATCGGGTGTACAAGATAGCTCATCGAGTACCCGGATAGTGTTGTCCAACCAAAATTCAGCTTGCTCGGCATCGTCGCTATCCGTAGCTTTAAATTCAGTAGCCCCATGTTTTCAGATTCTATCAACTGGGGATTATTCGACCTTATTTGGTCAGTTACCGGAGGCATTGTAGGTATGGGGGCTGTGTTTGTTGGGAATGGAGGTTGTGGAACAGCCGTATTAGTTCGAATGTATTGGTTGAACCAATCATTCATCACGCTATAAAAGGCTTGCCTAGCCTCATCATTCGGATTGCTAGCAACAGGTTGAGAGTCCACGGCTGTCCCTTGTCGGAGCAGCGCCACACTCTCCACATCATCGCCTATCGCTTTCGGTTGGGATCGGGATCCATTACTATAATAAACACAAATTCAAGCGTCGAAATATCCACACTATCAAATAATCACAAAAAATGGCATGTATAGCTAGACCCAAACGCATTACGGTAGTCCTAGAATCGACTAAACCGTAGCTCTGATACCAATAAAATTATAACACCCCGTACCCGAGTCCGTTACCGGAATCGAACACAAGGTGCACACAGACTTAACTATTTTCACAGTCCATTTAGAAATTTCCAGACAAGCTGGTTACTGCATCACTGTCGCCTTAAAAATCATATCTTGAGTTTCAGAGCTCGAAAATTTGTTTCATAATTTTTCCCTGAAAATAGACTTATATGTCCATCTACAGATTTGTTTCTAGAATTTTTGGTTGAGCCAATTGGTACAGTTTATTAGTTAAAGTCTCCCCTGTTGCAGGGATCGACTACACTGACCTTCGTGCATTACGAAATGGATATCTCCCTGTACAGGGCTTCAATACTGATGCCGTTTGTTTCTATAGAAACTAGACTAAGAGAGGAATCTATAAATATATGGCATGACTCCTAATTATCTCTGGTTAATTTACAATAAATTTCTAAAGTCGGAACAGGGGATCCAAAACCGTTCTGGCCCTATTTCACAAGAACTTCAATATCTCTTAACATGTAACTCCTATGACCGTTTCGTTTCTTCCATATGAAAGTAGACTCATCAAGGTTCATTTACATAATTTATTTACTATTTAATACCATTCCTACTATTTTTAGTGATTTTTCACATCCACATCACTGCTGCAGTCGGCATCTGCCTTTAAGGTAGGCTTTACCTATTTCATGATTTCCATGATTCAATTGGCCCTTTTTGCATACATAGCACAAAGTGTGATCATGATTAACCATTCCAATGGCTAATCGTTTCAAAACAATTCCATACCCCATAATGATCAACATAAAAACGATTATAGTATTATACTAAAATTGTATATAAGCCATTTTCGCATGGCTATCCAAGTTTACACAAAACCGAAAGGTACATGACCTTCAACAAAAGGGTAGTCCTATACATGCCATTTCAAAGTTCAACCAAAATTATACCAAAATGGAGGCTTTGATAGTGTGGATGACTTCGACTTCAATGATCCCGAATCCGATAGCTAACGAGCAAAATCTATAAAACAGAGAAACAGAGAAAGCGGAGTAAGCAATTTATGCTTAGTAAGTTTGAGCAAGAAATTCAACACAACAAAAGCATAGCATTCATAAAGCTAACGGATAATTTCATATGCACAAATTCTCAATATCATACTCATTTCACATTCCAACCCCTATGTTCATACATAAGGGATCACCTTAGTCAAATCTGAAACTCATTACTCGATTGGCGAATATTATTCAAGGAATCAACTAATTCAAGCTCATATGAACATACCTCATTGCTAGAATTTTTTCAAGCGCATTAACTGAAATTTTACAGCAAGATCGCTTATTCTAGAATCACGTACCTTGAATTTAACCGGATATAACGACTCGCTCAAATGCCTTGGAATGAAGCCCTTTATAGCGACTTCGCACGAATGCCTTCGGGACTTAACCGGGTTTAGTAACTTGCACAATGCCTTGGGCTTAGCCCGGATTTATTAACTTCGCACGAATGCCTTGGATCCTAGTCCGGATATAGTCACTTAGCACAAAGCCTTGGGACTTAGCCGGACATCATTGAATAACCGAGCACAATTATCAATAAATTATGACACATTCATATTTCATTTTCAATGGCAAAACTCAAACACAAGGCACTTTTTACACTTGCAATTTCGGCTCAATAGCCACACACAAAGAGCATGATTTTAATTTGCTTTAAACATGATCTAATCAATTCGAATTTAAGCTCTATTACTCAAGAACTTACCTCGGACGTGGTCGAACGATTTTGACGGCTATTCGACGACTTTTCCTTCCCTTATCGGATTTAGCTCCCTTTGCTCTTGAGCTTAATTTAACAAATAAATTGGTTTATCATTTGAGCATCGAAGAGAATTCAAGATACTTAGCCAATATATATACTCATTAGGCATCAAAGTCGCATATATACGAAATCATGAATCGAACTCAACACATTAGTTAATATTCTTCTTAGCGAATTTTCTAAGCCAAGAATAGGCATCAATATGCTTGCCTCTAACCGAATGCATGCACACCAATTTCCCCTCATGTGGCGAATATACATGTCCATGTTGAGGCCATTTATACATAATACCACACAAAAACAGCATACATTTTACTACTAACGCATTACATATCGTAGCTCAATGCACATCTCTCATTTACTTCATAATCGAGACATCATCACAAGCAAATATACACCTTGAAATAGCATATATGTCATACCAATACATCGTGTGCAAACATATATACATATATATATATGCTAGAGCCGAATCTCAAGTTGATTGTAACTAAACATGAACAAAATTTCAATACACAAATCTTACTTTCCATGCAATGAGCATAAATCACACTTATGGATGTACCATGGCGAATACATCACAACACCATAATTTTGGTCATGATAAAACAAAGAACTTAGTATCTCATTCAAAAATGCTAAAAGAAAATCTAAGAGTCCTCAATCCCCATCACATGTATCATTATCAAGCTTGATATTTAGCATGCAATGGCATTAACACCACATTTACTTTGGCGAATTTCATTCCCATGACATAGCAAAGATTTGAACCATGGGCTACTAAGAACATCAAGCTAGCAACTAAAACATGCATGAATCTCATGGCACAACCTCAAACATACCTTAATCTTGATGCAAGTATAGCCAACCTCTTCCTAATCCTCTTCCAAAACAAACATGAAGCAAAATTCCTTCCTTCCTCTAGTATTTTCGGTCAAGAGAGAATGAAAAGATGGATGAACAATTTTTTTCTTTTCTCTTCCACAATGCACGGCAATGGGGGTTTCACTCACACACACACATTTTTTTCTTTCTTTATTACCCATACTTATTTGTTTATTGTTTCTCCCTAATGCACCAACAAAACATGTTTCATGACATGTTTAGCCCATGATTCCTTGTCATGGCCGGCCACTACAACTTGGGGGAATTTGACATGCAAGTCCTCCCTTTGACTACATGCACTATTAGGTCCTTATAGATTAGCCTTTCACTTTTCAAAAGTGTCACACAAGTCCTACTAACTGAATTCACATGCAATCGGCTAAATCGAACTTGAAATTTTCACACATTCATAATTACATATTCTAGACAATAAATATTACATTCAAACATTTGGTGACTCGATTTAGCGGTCCCGAAACCACTTCCGACTAGGGTCAATTTTGGTGTCACAACTCTCCCCACTTAAGAAATTTTCGTCCCGAAAATCTTACCGATAAATAGGTTTGGGTAACGCTCTTTCATAGAGCTCTCGGGTTCCCAAGTAGCTTCTTCCATCCGTGTTTGAACCATAACACTTTTACTAACGGAACCCTTTTGTTTCGCAACTCCTTCACTTCATGAGCTAGGATACGAATCGGTTCTTCTTCATAACTCATATCGGATTGAATTTCAACCTCGATGGACTAATTACGTCGCGACGGATCAGATCTATAGCGCCAAGCATCGAAACATGAAAGGCGTCATGAATCTTTTCAAGTTCGGGGTAAAATCAAGCGATACACAAGCTGGACCGACTCGTTCGGATATCTCATATGGCTTTGATGAACCTCGGGCTCAATTTGCCTTCTGACCAAATCGAGTATCTTTTCCAAGGCGAAACTTTAAGAAACACTTTATCTCCCACTTGATACTCAATGTCTTTTCGTTTCAGATCCGCGTATGACTTCTAACGATCGGAGGCTATCTTTAGATTTTCACGGATTACTTTTACTTTCTGTTCAGCATCTTTAATCAAATCCACTCCAAAAATTTTGTTCTCACCGAGCTCGGTCCAAAACAATGGTGTACGGCATTTACGCCCGTACAAGGCCTCGTAAGGCGCCATCTTAATACTTGATTGAAAACTATTGTTGTAAGCGAATTCAAGCAAAGGTAAGTACCATTCCCATTAACCACTGAACTCGAGGATGCAACATCTCAACATATCCTCAAGTATCTGAATTATCCGCTCAGATTGACCATCGGTTTGGGGGTGAAAGGCGGTGCTGAAATTCAACTTGGTACCCAAAGCTTCTTGCAATTTCTTCCAAAATCGCGATGTGAATCTCGGATCTCTATCCGACACAACAGAAATCGGTACCCCGTGTAATCTCACAATCTGAGAAACATATAATTCAGCTAGTTTATCTAATGAAAAATCCGTACGCACAGGGATAAAGTGAGCCGACTTAGTCAGTCTATCAACAACAACCCAAATCGCGTCCTTCTTACTTGCCGACAATGGCAGTCCGGACACAAAGTCTATTGTGACTCGATCCCATTTCCACTCGGGTATCGTAATCGGCTGAAGTAATCCTAAAGGCACTTGATGTTCCGCTTTCACTTGTTGACATATTAAACATCTCGAAACAAAGTCGGAGATGTCTCGTTTCATACCATGCCACCAAAACCGACGTTTCAAATCGTTGTACATCTTCGTACTCCCGGGTGTATTGCCATTCGGCTACAATGGGCTTCGTTGAAATTATCGAAATAAGTTCAAATTCTTTGGAACACACAGACGACTTCGAACCTCAAACAATCGTCATCGTCAATTTGAAACTCCGATTCCTTGTTCGAAACACACTCGGCCCGTTTTGCAAGCAACTCCTCATCAACTTTACGAGCTTCACGAATTTGATGAGTCAACAATGGTTTGGCCTTTAATTGGCTACTAACACATTGTCGGGTAGGATAGACAAGTGTACATTCATCGCTCGTAAAACAAGCGGTGATTTCGGCTTAAGGCGTCGCGACCACATTAGCCTTTCGGGTGATAATCAATGATGAGCTCATAATCTTTTAACAACTCGAGCCAACGTCTTTGTCGCATGATTTAAGTCTCTTTGAGTCATCAAATATTTGAGACTTTTGTGATCCGAATACATATGGCACTTCTCACCAAATAAGTAATGTCGCCATATCTTTAAAGCGAATCGATGGCGACCAATTCGAGATCATGGGTGGGATAATTTTTCTCATGTGGCTTTAATTGTCTCGTACGCGTAGGCCACAACTCGACCTTCTTGCATCAATCGCAACCTAACCCAAGTAGGGGGCGTCACTATAAATGACAAACTCTTTGCGATTAAATTTGCACTAAAAGCTGGAGCTTCCGTCAAATGAGTTTTCAATTGATCGAAACTTTTCGACACTTTTCCATCCATTCAAACTTGACATCCTTCGAAGCGGTTTACGTCATGGGTGTGGCTATCATTGAGAATCCTTTTACAAACCGTCGGTAATGTAAGCAAGTCCCAAAAAGCTCGAACCTCGATAATATTTCTCGGAGGCTTCCAGTTAAGTATGGCTGAAATTTTACTCGAATTAGACTCGAATACCGTCTGAGATACCACATGACCCAAGAAGCTAACCTCTCTTAACCGAACTCACAATTCTTGAACTTAGCATATAAGCGCTTATCCGTAAAATTTGCAACACTAATCTCGGTGCTCGCATGTTCGGTCTCATCTCTTGAATAGACTAAGATGTCGTCAATGAACACAACTATGAACCGATCCAAATATGGTGCGAAGATCCGATTCATCAAATCCATAAATACCGCGGGGCATTAGTGAGCCCAAAGCGGCATCACTAAGAACTTCGTAGTGACCATATCTCGCTACGAGGCGGTTTGGGTATGTCCAAATCTCGGATTCATGGCGATAATAGCCCGATCTCAAATCTATTTTTGAGAACACCGAGGCTCCTTGAGTTGATCGAACAAATCATCGATCTGTGATAATGGATACTTGTTCTTTATTGTCACTTTATTAAGTCGGCGATAGTCGATGCACAACCTCATGGTTCCATTCTTCTTTTCACAAACAACACCGGTGCACCCCAAGGTGAAAAACTCGGGCGAGCAAAGCCTCTATCCACCAACTCTTGCAAGCGAGCTTTCAACTCCTTTAATTCCGTTGGTGCCATACGATCACGGAGCTATCGAAATCGGTGTGGTCTCGGTACAAGCTCAATGCCAAACTCTATCTCCGAGCAGTGGCAAACCCGGTAATTCTTCGGGAAAAACATCCGGGTATTCACAAACCACCGGCACAGATTCGGGTTTTATTTCTAACTCCTTATCATCAAGTACATACGCAAGGTATGCTTCGCACCCCTTTCTTACATATTTTTGGGCCAACATTGATGATATTACAACCGGCAACCCCTTTAAGTCCGTAGACTCATTTCGGATCATCTCGTTATTTAGCACCTCAAATCAATAGTCTTGCTTTTGCAATTCACAACCGCATCATGCACGGTCAACCAATCCAACCCAAGAATAACATCAAATTCATCGAATGGCAAAAGCATCAAGTCTGCCGGAAAACAGGAACCTCGAATTACTAGGGGACATTTCTTACACACTTTGTCGACCAACACGTAACGACCCAAGGGATTTGACACCGAATTACGAACTCGATGAGACTCAATAGGTAAAGTCTTCTTTGGATGCTAAGGTTTCTCATATATAAGAATGAGTAGAACACAGGTCAATCAAAGCAATCACATTAGTATCAAAGAGAGTGAAAGTACCGGTAAGAACATCTGCGAGGAAGCATCCTCACGTGCGGCGTATAGCATAAGCCCTAGCAGAGCACGAGCCTCGGATCTGGTCGTAACATCTCTAGATCCTCTCGACCACCACTAGCATTACCCATATTTCTAGATGGTCTACCTCGGCGATGGTAGCACCGGTTTCCCACTCGATTTGTATTCATTCGGACAACCTCGGGCAATCTTTAATAAAGTGGTCGACCGATCCGCACTTATAACAGGCGGTCACGGAACCTCTGACTTCGAATGCCATTTGCCACAATGTTGACACTCCGATTCGTCTCGGCGTTCATTCCCAACATCGGCGGCAAAGTTCCTCGTGTACCCCTAGGGGTCGATCACGATCTCGTCTAAAAAGGCCGAAGCGTCTCTAGACCGCCCACATCATCTCTAAATTTCTTGATGCATGTTGAAGAGACTTTCCGAGGATCTTTTGAAACTCTCCGGCTCCCACATCAACTTTTTGTTTTTCTTTTCTAAGCTCTTGACTTTACAAGCTCGCTCAACAAGTACTACGAACTCTCGTATTTCAAGAATGCCAACGAACATTTTATGTCTTCATTCAGCCCATCCTCGAAGCGTTTACACATGACGACCTCGGACGAAACACATTCCGGCGTATCTACTAAGTCTAACAAATCTTCGCTCGTGTCGATGGCGACATAGAACCTTGCTTAAGCTCAAGAAATTCCTTCCGTTTTTGATCAACAAATCTCTGACTGATATACTTTTTCCGAAACTCAGTTTGGAAAAACTCCCAATTTACTTGCTCTCGGGGCTGTGAAGTTAGAGTGCTCCACCAATAGTAGGCAGAATCACGTAGCAAGGAGATAGCACACTTTAGGCATTCATCGGGTGTACAAGATAGCTCATCGAGTACCCGGATAGTGTTGTCCAACCAAAATTCAGCTTGCTCGGCATCGTCGCTATCCGTAGCTTTAAATTCATAGCCCCATGTTTTGATTCTATCAAGCTGGGGATTATTCGACCTTATTTGGTCGATTCTGGGAGGCATTGTAGGTATGGGGTGTGTGTTTGTTGGGAATGGAGGTTGTGGAACAGTAGTATTAGTTCGAATGTATTGGTTGAACCAATCATTCATCACGCTATAAAAGGCTTGCCTAGCCTCATCATTCGGATTACTAGCAACAGGTTGAGAGTCCACCGCGCTGTCCCTTGTCTTGGGAGCAGCGCCACACTCTCCACATCATCAGCTATCGCTTCGGTTGGGATCGGGATCCATTACTATAATAAACACAAATTCAAGCGTCGAAATATCCACACTATCAAATAATCACAAAAAATGGCATGTATAGCTAGACCCAAGCGCATTACGGTAGTCCTAGAATCGACTAAACCGTAGCTCGATACCAATAAAATTATAACACCCGTGCAGAGTTCGTTCTCGGAATCGAACACAAGGTGCACACAGACTTAACTATTTTCACAGTCCATTTAGAAATTTCCAGACAAGCTGGTTACTGCATCACTGTCGCCTTAAAAATCATATCTTGAGTTTCAGAGCTCGAAAATTTGTTTCATAATTTTTCCCTGAAAATAGACTTATAAGTCCATCTACAGATTTTTTTCTAGAATTTTTGGTTGAGCCAATTGGTACAGTTTATTAGTTAAAGTCTCCCCTGTTGCAGGGATCGACTACACTGACCTTCGTGCATTACGAAATGGATATCTCCCTGTACAGGGCTTCAATACTGATGCCGTTTGTTTCTATAGAAACTAGACTAAGAGAGGAATCTATAAATATATGGCATGACTCCTAATTATCTCTGGTTAATTTACAATAAATTTCTAAAGTCGGAACAGGGGATCCAAAAACCGTTCTGGCCCTATTTCACAAGAACTTCAATATCTCTTAACATGTAACTCCTATGACCGTTTCGTTTCTTCCATATGAAAGTAGACTCATCAAGGTTCATTTACATAATTTATTTACTATTTAATACCATTCCTACTATTTTTAGTGATTTTTCACATCCACATCACTGCTGCAGTCGGCATCTGCCTTTAAGGTAGGCTTTACCTATTTCATGATTTCCATGATTCAATTGGCCCTTTTGCATACATAGCACAAAGTGTGATCATGATTAACCATTCAATGGCTAATCGTTTCAAAACAATTCCA
The DNA here is from genome assembly GCF_025698485.1 of Gossypium arboreum. Taxonomy (NCBI): domain Eukaryota; kingdom Viridiplantae; phylum Streptophyta; class Magnoliopsida; order Malvales; family Malvaceae; genus Gossypium; species Gossypium arboreum. Next base: position 105,246,854 of record NC_069072.1, on the reverse strand, counting down.
TACCCATAATGATCAACATACAAACGATTATAGTATTATACTAAAATTGTATATAAGCCATTTTCGCATGGCTATCCAAGTTTACACAAAACCGAAAGGTACATGACCTTCAACAAAAGGGTAGTCCTATACATGCCATTTCAAAGTTCAACCAAAATTATACCAAAATGGAGGCTTTGATAGTGTGGATGACTTGACTTCAATGATCCCGAATCCGATAGCTAACGAGCAAAATCTATAAAACAGAGAAGCAGAGAAAGCGGAGTAAGCAATTTATGCTTAGTAAGTTTGAGCAAGAAATTCAACACAACAAAAGCATAGCATTCATAAAGCTAACGGATAATTTCATATGCACAAATTCTCAATATCATACTCATTTCACATTCCAACCCCTATGTTCATACATAAGGGATCACCTTAGTCAACTACTGGAAACTCATTACTCGATTGAGCGAATATTATTGAAGGAATCAACTAATTCAAGCTCATATGAACATACCTCATTGCTAGAATTTTTTCAAGCGCATTAACTGAAATTTTACAGCAAGATCGCTTATTCTAGAATCACGTACCTTGAATTTAACGGATATAACGACTCGCTCAAATGCCTTGGAATGGCTTGGGTTATAGCGACTTCATACGAATGCCTTGAAATTAACCCGGGTTTAGTAACTTGCACAATGCCTTGGGCTTAGCCCGATTTATTAACTTCATACGAATGCCTTGGATCCTAGTCCGGATATAGTCACTTAGCACAAAGCCTTGGGACTTAGCAGGACATCATTCAATAACCGAGCACAATTATCAATAAATTATGACACATTCAGTATTTCATTTTCAATGGCAAAACTCAAACACAAGGCACTTTTTACACTTGCAATTTCGGCTCAATAGCCACACACAAAGAGCATGATTTTAATTTGCTTTAAACATGATCTAATCAATTCAAATTTAAGCTCTATTACTCAAGAACTTACCTCGGACGTGGTCGAGCGATTTCGACGGCTATTCGACGACTTTTCCTTCCCTTATCGGATTTAGCTCCCTTTGCTCTTGAGCTTAATTTAACAAATAAATTGGTTTATCATTTGAGCATCGAAAGAGGAATTCAAGATACTTAGCCAATATATATACTCATTAGGCATCAAAGTCGCATATGTACGAAATCATGAATCGAACTCAACACATTAGTTAATATTCTTCTTAGCCGAATTTTCTAAGCCAAGAATAGGCATCAATATGCTTGCCTCTAACCGAATGCATGCACACCAATTTCCCCTCATGTGGCCAAATATACATGTCCATGTTGAGGCCAATTATACACTTAATTCCACACAAAAACAGCATACATTTTACTACTAACGCATTACATATCGTAGCTCAATGCACATCTCTCATTTACTTCATAATCGAGACATCATCACAAGCAAATATACACCTTGAAATAGCATATATGTCATACCAATACATCGTGTGCAAACATATATACATATATATATATGCTAGAGCCGAATCTCAAGTTGATTGTAACTAAACATGAACAAAATTTCAATACACAAATCTTACTTTCCATGCAATGAGCATAAATCACACTTATGGATGTACCATGGTGAATACATCACAACACCATAATTTTGGTCATGATTAAACAAAGAACTTAGTATCTCATTCAAAAATGCTAAAAGAAAATCTAAGAGTCCTCAATCCCCATCACATGTATCATTATCAAGCTTGATATTTAGCATGCAATGGCATTAACACCACATTTACTTTGGCGAATTTCATTCCCATGACATAGCAAAGATTTGAACCATGGGCTACCAAGAACATCAAGCTAGCAACTAAAACATGCATGAATCTCATGGCACAACCTCAAACATACCTTAATCTTGATGCAAGTATAGCCAACCTCTTCCTAATCCTCTTCCAAAACAAACATGAAGCAAAATTCCTTCCTTCCTCTAGTATTTTCGGTCAAGAGAGAATGAAAAGATGGATGAACAATTTTTTTTCTTTTCTCTTCCACAATGCACGCAGCAATGGGGTTTCACTCACACACACACATTTTTTTCTTTCTTTATTACCCATACTTATTTGTTTATTGTTTCTCCCTAATGCACCAACAAAACATGTTTCATGACATGTTTAGCCCATGATTCCTTGTCATGGCCGGCCACTACAACTTGGGGGGGGGAATTTGACATGCAAGTCCTCCCCTTTGACTACATGCACTATTAGGTCCTTATAGATTAGGCTTTCACTTTTCAAAAGTGTCACACAAGTCCTACTAACTGAATTCACATGCAATCGGCTAAATCGGAACTTGAAATTTTCACACATTCATAATTACATATTCTAGACAATAAATATTACATTCAAACATTTCGGTGACTCAGTTTAGCGGTCCCAAAACCACTTCCCGACTAGGGTCAATTTTGGGCTGTCACACTAAATATCAATAACAAAATATAGCTAGGCAATCCATTCAACTCAAATCTCGACAAAAATAGGGATTAATTTAGGGGATTTCAACAATAATGGGTTAAAGGTTAATATTAAGTGTAATACAAGAATTGGTTTGTTGGGCTCAAGAGGGTTTACTAGGGGTTAATCGTGGAGGTAGGCTTTTCATGGCATGAGTGGGTTAATCCTAAGTGCCTTAATCATTTTGATATATCAAATCAAATGGTGTGGTCTCGACATGCATAATCAAGCAAGTTCTAGAATAACAGTTCAATACTGACGCACTCAAAGCAATTATAAAAGTGAGCATGAAAGGATGAATAGATGCTCAAAAGGCTCAAAAATCTCACAAAAAATTATGGCTTTTTGATGTTTAGACTCGTGAATTCTAATTCAAAGTAATACCTAGATTTGGGGAAACAACCTATAATTTAATTTCTTAAAAATCAACTTATCATGCTTGATTCTCTAATGTCTTAAAGTTTAAATAATCAATGCATAAATTATATTTTAATTCAAAATATATCAATCAAAATCATAAATCAATTAAAATTTATCCTAAATATGATGTGCGAGTTTTTCATGAGAACAAGGTGATTATTCAGGGATCTTTTTCTGATAGTGAAATAAATACCCCCCACACACACTTAAGATGTACATTGCCTTCAATGTACAATGATTGTTGTTAGAGAATAAAAATAAGATAGGGAGAGAAGTGAAACTTCCTGTATGATGAATTCCTCGAACTTAGAGTTTTGGAGAGTGATCAGTTTAAGGGTGGAGGAGGATACTCCGGCAGTTGTAGAGGTTCATTAGGCTATAAGTCCTACGCGAAAAGAATATTATATCTAGTGGTAGCTATGGTCGTGATCGAGCTGGACATGGCAGTTGTGGAGAACCTTCCCCGGTGGAGTTGTAGTTCCTATGTAATGATGAGCTTAAGAGTTCTATATAACTGTGATAAAGAATAAAAATAAAATTCTAAAATCTAATAAAAATAATAAAAATAGTTTTAATAATAAGTAAAAACAGAAAATAATAAATAAATATTTCTAAACATCTTCATCGCTGGATGGTTCGCGAGGCGGGACTGGCGATGAGATGGGAAGGTGCTGACAACTCTGCTGTAGAGTAGAATCAGTGTTGTCAAATTGTTGAAAACACTGAAGCTCGAATCAGATGAGGTGCTCAGAGATGTTAGCATATGAAGCTGCCACATGAACTGGAAGAGAGGGTAGTGGTGGCTGAGAATAAGGATCAGGGAGTGGAGAAGGGGAGATTTCGTCTAGGGCTTTTGAAAGGAAGAAGAAAATGAACAATGATTTGCTTATATAGGGGAGGGCCACACGGCCTAGGGCCATGCATGTATACTTATGAGGGTGAGCCCGTCTGTTTCAAATTTTGCAATTTTAAGTCGTGATTGGCTATTCTCCCATGCCCGTGTGTCTTGGGCGTGTATGGTACACGACCATATCGCACGGCCGTGCCTAGCATTGTTCGCTTCTCTCCCTCCCATCTTAAGGTACCACGCCCGTATATTGTTATCCACAGCTTAACGGCAAGGGCGTGTCTCACGCCCGTGTCGAAGAAACATAATCGAGCCTTGTCCTTGGCACGCCCGTGGGTTTCCATTCCCACGCTCGTGTACGTATCAAGTTCACCAACGGCCATGTCGCATTGTAACACCCCCACGCCCGAGACCGTCGCCGGAGTCGAGTATGAGGTGTTACTAAGCTTAGTTTAACATTTTTAGAACTTTGGATTATTTGTTTCTACATTCACAGCTTTTAAGCTACTTGCGTCACATTCACAAGAAAAATCATATCTTGAGTTACTAAACTCGAAATTAAGATCTGTAAATTTTCCCTTAATCTAGACTCATATACCTATCTACTAATTTTTTTATAGAATTTTTGGTTTGACCAATTAGTACAGTTTATTAGTTAAAGTTACCCCTATTTCAGGACTTGACTGGTCTGACCTCTGTTTACTTCAAACCACATTTATCTCTGTAAAAAATTCAAATGACTATGAGGTTTATTTCTACTGAAACTAGACTCAATAAGGATTCTGATAATATAAAATACACTACCTAATTATATCTTTACAATTTATGGTGAATTTCTAAAGTAGGAACAGGGGATTCAGAAACTGATATGACTCTGTTTCACTAAAATTCAAATATCTTCTAACATATAATTCCTTTACTTGTTTCATTTGTTTCACGTGAAACTAGACTCAATAAGCTTCAATTTGATATATAGTCCATCACCAAATTCAATTGCTATGATTTTTAGTAAATTTTCAAACTCGCGTCAGTGTTGCTGCAGTATTCTGTTTATGGCAAATTTCATCCCTCTTATGAGTTTTTATGCACTAAGTATCTTAATAATTTTCCTTATCATCAAACGTAATCTAAACTTAACATTTTCATAATTTATCATTATCAAATATTTTCTCAACCATTCTGTCACCATATCATAAAATCATTTACACAAAATAAGTATATTGCTATACATGCCATACTTAAATTTACAAGCCATTTACCAAAAATCTTCACGATAGTGTGGTGAGCCTTGACCTATCCCGACTCTGAACTGGCTTGTCCAAAACTACAATGAGTAAGAAGGAGGAGTAAGCATAAATGCTTAGTAAGTTCATATGTAAATAATAAATAACATAACAAACAATCAAACTAATCAACATTAGCATATATCATCAACACACTTATCACATTTTTTAATCATTTTCATCATCTTATTACCTTATCGTGGTTGTAATCAACACTCAACCCGAGGGTTAAATACATACCTGTCCAAAATATCCATTTCTCATCACTTACCAATACGTCTCTTTTCATCTCGAGTATTCCTCCATTTGAGTAAAACTTTACCCGTTGAACACATCGGAATATAATTCGGATACATGGATAACTTGCACATAAGTGCCATATATGCAATCAAGCAATCATGTAACCCGCCCATAAGCGAACTCGGACTCAACTCAACGAGCTCGGGCGTCCGCATCCATAAGTGAACTCGGACTCAACTCAACGAGTTCGGATGGCTAGTTACATCTCTCGAACTCGGACTCAACTCAATGAGTTCGGATGCTCAACCATCCTAGTGACATGTCTCTTGTATCCTAATCTATTCCTAAGGTTCAAACGGGCTTTTTCCTCGAACACTTATCCTTGCCGTCTTCCGTAGAATGCCGAAATCAATACTCGGTAACAATTATATTTAACAAGTAGTTCACATAATTTACATATTATTTGAAATTAACCACAAAGCATACATTTCATAATGAAATTCAGCATAACACATAATTAACATCAATAACTTAAAAATAACCATTATGCTACATTATTTACACATGAACTTACCTTGGTACCAAAATACAAAGATTTTGCAATTTAGTCCACAATCTTTTCTTTTCCTCGATTGAGGTCGATTCCACATCTTTCTTGATCTAAAATAACACATTTAGCTTATTTAATACTCACATTATCAAATTAATCCTTAACTCAAATTTTGGCAAAATTACAATTTTACCCTAAACTTTTGCATATTTACATTTTTGCCCCTAGGCTCGGGATTAAACTTTATTCCTTATTCTTATGTTTTACAACATGCTGATCACTTTTCTCTTCTATGGCAACATCAAATTCTCACTCTAACATGTACTTGTGACTATTAGGTATTTTTCTGGATTAAGCCCTTTACTCGTTTTGCTTAAAATCGAGTAGTACAAGTTGTCTAACATAATTTAAAACTTCATATTCTATCATAAAACATCAAAATACACAAATTTCACCTATGGGTATTTTTCCAAATATAAACCCTAGGTTAAATTATTGCTAACATAAGCTTTATCGAGTTCTGGGATCTCAAAAGCGTAAAAATCATTAAAAGCGGGCTTGGAATCACTTACTATGGAGCTTGGAAGCTTGAAACAAACCCTAGCTATGGAGAACCCTTGAAATTTCGGCCTAACGAAGAAGATGGACAAAAATTGGCTTTTAATTTTGTTTTTAATTCATTTTAATAACTAAATGACCAAAATACCATTACTACTAAACTTTCCAAAAATTCCTTCCATGTCCTAAATTTGTCCATGAACTTAAAATTTGTAAAATTGCTATTTAAGACCTCCTAATAAATATTTCAAAGCAATTTCATACTAAAAACTTCTAGAATACAAGTTTTGCAACTTATTCGATTTAGTCCCTACTTTCAATTTAAGCACTTTAGGCATAGAATTTCATCACGAAATTTTCACACAATCATGCAATCATATCATAAACCTCAAAATAATTATAAAATAATTATTTCTATCTCGGATTTATGGTCACGAAACCACTATTCCGATTAGGCCCTAATTCGGGATATTACACGCATGGCCGTGGGGATTTATCGCACCCCGTGTTTTGGGGAAATCATGTCCTACTTCAACACGACCGTATCGCACGGTCGTGTCTCTTCCCCTATTTGGCCACAGCTTTAGGCACACCCGTGTGCCTGGCCGTGTGTGCTGAAAAACTTTGCAATTCAAAGACTAAGTTAATTGATTCGAAGTGTGAGAAGTTAAAAATAAAGAAATCAAAATATGTTAGTGCTCGGGTTGCCTCCCGAGAAGCGCTTATTTATAGTCTAAGCTCGACTTACCTCTCCGTTAATTTATCATGGTGTTTGAGGAGTTCATACTCCTTGTTCCTGCTGTCAATCTTAAAATAAGGTTTTAATCAGGTGTTGTTTACCTTGAAAGTGCCGAACTTGGGATGACTCACCTCAACCGTAGCGAATGGGAAAATACTGAGTACCGTAAGAAGGATTTCCTCATTTGGTGTGGTAGTGACAATGTGGGGATCTGCGGCATCCAACAAGACTTTATCGCCATCCTGAAGTTGATTAGGAGAGGTATCGGGCTTGTTTTGGGTAGTTTCAATTTTTCACGTGTTCTCAGTTTGTATACTCGCCATTCATCTAGCTCCTCTATTTGAAGCCTTCGTTCCTCATGGGTGTCTTTGTTCTCTACATGATAATAGTGCACTGTCTCTGTTGTCTTGGTTCGAGGGGGTTCCTGCAAGGATGACTGAGTATTAGTTTTATCATCGACAGGTTTTATAGCGTTATCTTGAGTTTTAGAGGTTTTGACTGAGTCGCGTGCTTGAAGTGTTACTGCGTCGTCACCTGCACGAAGTGTTAGCTCTCCTGTGCCTACATTAATAATGGTTCTGGCAGTTGCTAAAAAGGGTCATCGTAAAATTAAAGGTACCTCGTTATCCTTATCCATATCTAAGACGACAAAGTCTACTAGGTAAATAAACTTATCAATTTTAACGAGAACATCTTCAATAATACCCTTAGGAAATCTAACTATTTTGTCAGCCAATTGTATGCTCATCCTAGTTTGTTTGGGTTTACCGAGACCAAGTCGATTAAACATTTTATAGGGCATAACATTTATACTTGCCCTAGATCAGCTAAAGCATTATTCACAGATAAACTACCAATTAAGCAAGGAATTGTAAAACTCCCTGGATCTTTTAATTTGTTAGGTAGCTTATTCTTTAGAATAGCTGAGTAGACTACATTGAGTTCCACATGCGATGTAGTGTCTAATTTCCTTTTATTGCTTAGAAGTTCCTTTAAGAATTTTTCTAAGTTGGGCATCTGCGAAAGAACTTCAATAAAGGGTAAGTTAATATGTAATTTCTTTAAGATTTTGACAAACTTACCGAATTGTACTTCTATTCTGTCTTTCGTCAACGCTTTAGGATATGGCACACGAGGTTCATGATTCGTACTTACCTGTTTGGGATCATGATTGTTTACCTCTTCTCGTCCTTTGTTCATCACATTGTTTTGTTGTATTTCTGGCTCAGGTGCAATGAGTCCTTCCTTATTTTGAGTGCTAATTGCATTGAGGTGTTCCCTCGGATTAGGTTCAGTATTACTTGGTAAGCTACCTTGTGGTCATTCGGAGATTAGTTTGGACAGCTGGCCTATCTGAGTTTCTAGTCATTGGATCGATGCTTATTGATTCTTAAGTGCTGCCTCAGTATTTTGGAAACTGGTTTCTGACATTGATATGAATTTTGAGAGCGTCTCCTCAAGGTTCAGTTTCTTCTCGCTGTTGAAAACCCTGAGGATTTTGTGGCTTTTGATTTCCTTGACCACCCCAGGAGAAATTTGGGTGGTTCCTCCAACCTGCATTATAAGTATTACTGTATGGGTTGTTTTGATATCTAAAGTTATTATTACCCATATAGTTGACTTGTTTCTCTTCGGTTGTGGGATTGAAGGATTGATATTCTGTATGCACACCTCCTCTGCTTGAGTCACACCTCATTACTGGATGTACCTACGTAGAACCAAGAAAACTATCAATCTTTTTATTGAGAAGTTCTACCTGATTTGACAGCATAGTAACTGAGTCGACGTTATAAACGCCGGCTATTTTTTTTGGCTTAGTCCTCATGACTTGTAACTGATAGTTATTCAGTGACATTTCTTCAATGAATTCATAAGCCTCTTCAGGTGTTTTGTTGTTGATGGTTACTCGCCAAAGTTGCATCAACCATTCTTGAGTCGAGGATTCAGACCATTGTGGAATGTTTGTACTTAAAGCCAAAGCAGCAACCCATGGTGAGGGCACCTTCTCAGTAGGTCCTTATATCTCTCCTATGCATCGTAAATTGTTTCTAAATCCATCTGCACAAAAGAAGAGATATCATTACATAATTTAGTCATTTTAGCCGGCGAAAAATATTTTAGTAAAAATTTCTCGGTCATTTGTTCCCAAGTAGTGATAGACCCTCGTGGTAACGAGTTCAACCACTATTTAACTTTGTTTCTCAGTGAAAAGGGAAATAACCGAAGACGAATGGCATTATCAGAAATGCCATTGATTTTGAATGTATCACAAAATTCCAGGAAATTTGCTAAGTGAGCGTTGGGATCTTCATTCTGCAAACCATCAAACTGAACAAACTGCTGTCTCATCTGAATAGTGTTAGGTTTTAATTCAAAAGTATTTGCAGCTACAACAGGTCTAACTACTAGATTCAGTTCCTGTTAAAGAAGGTTTAGCATAATCATACATAGTACGTGGAGCAAGATTTTGATTAGCCGCAATTGTAGGAGGTAACTGATTGCCTTGGTTTTCAGCTATCTCGTCGGTTGGGGTTTGAGTATCGTCTTCTCGTTCGTTCTCCGTGATCGTAAACTATGCTTTTATTTCTCTTTGATTTTTGCGAATTGTATGATCGATTTCTTCATCAAAAAGTAATGATCCTAACTGGGTTTCTTCTAGTCATAAAATATAAAAAAAAATGCTAAGAGAGAGAAAAAGTAAATTAATAAATAATAAAATAAAATAAAATAAAATTGTAAGAAAAATAAATGGCTAAAGTAATAAAAATTTAGTGTTCCTAATATTTCAGTTCCCCGACAACAATGCCAAAAACTTGATCGCATGATTCGTAACAAGTAATAAATATTTATAATGAAGGTCAAACCTAGACTAACTATTAACACGACGAAAAGGCAAACGCACCTATCGAGCAATAGTATAGTAATGGCAAGACCGGGATATCGTACCCAAGGGAACCAAAAGTACTAGTAATAACTATCTTTTTATTATCTAACCTAGAAATAGAGAGTGGTTGCTTATTAAACTAATTAACTAGACTAAGAACGCACAGAGAAAAGAATTGGAGAATTGCTTTTGGGAAAATCGATTGACTTGAGACAATACCTAAGGAAAAATCCACCTAGACTTTACTTGTTATTCTGGCTCCGAACCGAATGATGTATTCATTCAACTTGTTCTGTAGAGATCCCTAAGTTATGTTATTATCACCATTCAAGACTAATAACGTCTAATCCCTAAATTGAATAACCAAGACTTTTCTCTAATTAACACTCTAGGGTTGCATTAACTCGATCTATGGATCCCCTTATTAGGTTTCACCCTAATCTGGGAAAATCTTGTCACCCTATTTCTAGGCGCGCAATCAACTCTGCTTAATTATGACAAAAGTACTCTTAGACAGGGTCTATTCCTCCTCTGAATAAGAGCATGTCTTGAATCAGTATCCTAGGATATCAAAACAAGAATTAAGTACACATAATTAAGAACAAGTTAAATATTTATCATATGATTCAGAAAATAATAACAAGATTTGTCTTAGGTTTCATTCCCCTTAGGTATTTAGGGGATTTAGTTCATAACTAAATAAGAAAACATCCCAAAAGAATAAAGAATACAAAACATAAAGAAAACCCAAAACTCCTGAAGGGAAATTGAGGAGAGTTCTTCAGTCTTGATGATGAATCCGACTTCTGAGATGGATCAATCGACTTCCTTGGGGTAATTCCTTACCCCCTTCTCCGTCTCCCCTTTTCTCCTCCCTAGTGCATATTTATAAGCTTTGGAATGCCTAGAAACCCCCAAAAGTGGCCTTCTCCAAATTGGACTTAACTTGGGCTTGACAGGGACACGCCCGTGTGACGTGATTGCCAAGTCGTATTCGATCTGTTAAATTGCACACGGCCGTGTGGGTCAATGGCCAGGCCGTGTGAATCGTGAAAACCTTGGTCGACACCCTCGAAAGACACGAACGTGTAAGCTACCCGTGTGGCAAGGCTTAGGCTGTGTCATCTTCTCAATTTGGTCTGTTTTGTCCATTTTTGGCTCGTTTTTGGCTCTTTTCGCTCTCCTATGCTCTTCTAAGTGTAAAACATTAAATTAAAGCATTAGGAGCATCGAATTCAACAATTCTAATGAGAAATCATCCATAAAATGCATTATACATGGGGTAAAAATAAGTATAATTTACGGTTCGTCAGGTGGCACTTAGAAGGGGGACATAGAGTAGGAAGCAAGGAATTACTCAAGGAAAGCCGATTGATCCATCTCAGAAGCCGGATTCATCATCAAGACTGAATATCTCCCTTTAAGTTCCTTCAGGAGTTTTTGGTTTTCTTATGTTTTGTTATCTTTATGCTTTTAAGATGTTTTCTTTCATAAGTATGAACTAAACCCCCTAAATACCTAAGGGTAATGAACCCTAAGACGGATCTTGATATTATTATCTAAATTGTATGATAAATACTTGACTTGTTCTTAATTATGTGTTCTTAATTCTTGTTTTAATATTCCAGGATATTGGTTCAAGTTAAGCTCTTATTCAGATGAGGAATAGACCCTGTCTAAGAGTAAATTTGTCATAATTAAGCGAAGTTGATTGCACGCCTAGAGGTAGGGTGATAAGATTTTGCCGGATTAGGGTGAAACCTAATAAGGGAATCCATAGATCGAGTTAATGCAATTCTAGGGTGTTAATTAGAAAAAGATTTCAATTATTCATCCTAGGGTTAGACGTTATTAGTCTCGAGAGAGATAATAATATAACTTAGGAATTTCTATGGATCAAGTCCAATGAATAAATCGTCTAATTCAGAGTCAAATAACAAGTGAAGTCTAGGTAGATTTTTCCTTAGGTATTGTCTTAATAAATTGAATTTTCCCAAAAGTATTTTCCAAAATTTTCTTTTTGTGCATTCTTAGTTAGTAATTAGTTTAGATAACCAAACCTCTTAGTTTTTAGGCTTGATAATAAAAAGGAAGTAAATACTAGTACTCGTAGTTCCTTTGGGTTCAACAATCCGATCTTGCTAAACTATACTACTGTTCGATAGGTACACTTTCCTTAATCGTGATAATAAGTTAGTCTCAAGAACGATTCTTTCATAAATCTTTAAAACCTGTCACGAATATCACATACCAATCTAATACCCTTACGAGACGGAGTTTATATTTGAGGAGCATTGTGAAGAAACTCACTAAGTTCTTCTGAACTTACAGAATTTGTCTTGTATATGTAACAACCCATTTTCAGTGAAATCGGGACCACAAATTCAAGCTAGAAAAAAAATTTATTTGAATATTATTGCATGGTCCGTATTATGATAGGAATGTTATATGAAAATTCTGATAAGAAAATTTTACCGATAATGTGTTTAATTATGGAAAGGACCAAATTGCATAGAATGTAATAGTTGAGTTCTAGTAGTTATAAGTATCAAATAGCTATGGAATTCAAAACTTGAGGCCCTTTTATGGTAATTAGACCATTAGAGAAAAGTTAGTAGATATTTTTGATGAATCATCCATGGAAAAATTAAAAAAGGATAAGGACTAAATTGGAAACTAAAATAATTAAAAGTCGATAATTGAAAAATATCATCATTTTATATCATCTTCCCCAAATTAAGACATGGAAACCGTAGGAAAGAGGAAAGTGTTCAAACAGGCTTTATTGGCTTAATTGGGTAAGTATTCTTGTCTCGTTTTTAGTAATTTTTATATTTTTGAGATCAGGATAGCCTAATCTATCTATTTTGGGGATTAATTTGAAAAGTTATCAAAGTGAAAAAGTTTTTTCATGGATGTAAATGCTGAAATTTTGAAATTTATGGTAGAAAATGAAAGGTTGTTGCTAGATAAACAAATTTTACAAAGTGAATTTTGATGAAATTATGATTTAGGGATTAAATTGTAAAGATGTCAAAGTTACGAAAAAAATTCTATATTTTGTGAAATACATGTACTGTAAATGTTATATGAAAATTTTGGTTAAGCTTGGAATAAGGATTAAATTGCATGAAATTTATTTTCCGAGCCAAAGGACGTAATTGTCATTTATGAAATGTATAGGGTCAAAATGGTAATTTTGCTTAGGGTGTGAATTGAATTTAAATGAGTATGAAATGGATTAAATTGATGTTAAATTCATTTATATGGATTCGGAAATGTCAAATAAAGAGTTAGATCTAGGAAAAGAAAAGGTGTCGGATTAGTAAACTTTTAAATACGAACAAGTGTTGAGGTAAGTTCGTGTAACAAAATCATGTTTAGTTATATGCTTAAATTGAATATTGTATGTATGAATTGTGTAAACGCTATTGATGTGAAATTGAATTCATAATCGATAAAGCTGGATAAATGTTAGGTCCCTTATGAATAATGAAATTTGATGGATACAGTATTTTCCCGTATTGATTAAAGTCCTACATATGTTGCGGACAGAATATAGCTCGGATGAGCAATCCTGTTAAAAGCCTTTTCGAGCATCCTGTTATATAGTTCTTGCAAGCATCCTGATCAGTAGTGATTTTGCATGTGTTGCACACTACCGTAGCTCTTTGTGAGTGTCATGTTACATGATTCGATCGGTTGTGATCCAACATATAATGCTGACACAAACCCAACTCTACGTGAGCATCCTGATATAGGCTCTTTTGAGCTTCTGACATGGCTCGCTTGAACTCCTTGTTACGTTATTCGGTGCTCCTTGATAAAAACTCTTCGGAGTTACCTGTTAAGCTCTATGAGTTTCCTGATTAAAACTCTTATGGGTTTCTTGTTTAGCCTGGATAAGCGTCCTGTTACATGGCTCATTTGAACATCCTGATATGTGGCTCGAGAATGTGCTTCCTGATTATGTGCCCTATCGGGTACCCCTGAACATGAATTGATGCATTACTGATTTTTATACCTCGTGTATACTACCTGAGTATCCATCAAAATTTCAATGATTCAACGGATAAAACTCCTAACATGAGAAAATTTCGAGATTAAAAGAATTATGTCTTGAATGCTTCTAAAATACCTGAAAGTTTGTAGCATGATGAGCTCATCCATGTATATTCGATGTACATGTGAATTATGTGACTAACTTGCTTAATTGAGTATATGTGATTAGGCAAATTGCCAAATTGTTGGAAAGCATATTATTGAATGCTTATTTTAATAAATGTTATTGGTAAGTTTAATTCCTGTTATACGAACTTATTAAGCATTAAATGCTTTTTAAGTTTTCTTTTCTCTGTTTTATAGTGCTTAAAAGCTCGCTAAGGCTGGAGATCGGTCGGAGTATCATCACACTATCCACCAGTTCGTTTTGGTATAAATAGTAAACTTATTTTGGTATAATGGCATGTATAAGTTAACTTGGCCAATTGTTGGCTAGTAAATGGTTGTTTAAAATCTAGCCATTGGAATGGCTAGTGATAGTTTGTCTTGGTATATTTATAAGGTTAAATCATGATAAATACATATGTGTTTAATATGGTTCAATTGAGTTATGTTAAACATGTATGTTTATAAAAGGTAAGATTATAAACATGAATGCATGTGATGATATGTCATGTTAGATGATAGAGTTGGTTTGGTTATAATGCTTGAATTGGTTGGTATATGAATGCAAGTATTGGTGTAGGTTGTTGGCAAATTTGGGTGAGAAATAAAGCTAGGAAAATGGCTTTATTTTTTCCACACGGGTAGACACACGGTCATGTGTCTTGACCATGTATGACACACGGCCTGGCACATGGACGTGTGGTTTGGCCGTGTGTCCCCTGCATCTTAAAATTTAGAAACAGAATGCTCAAAATTGGGCACACGGGCAGTGACACGGACATGTTACTCAGCTATGTGTAACACATGGCCTAGAACACGGGCATGTATCTTGTCCGTGTGAAACCTACACCTAAATTTTGAAAATTAAAATTAACCACATGGCCTAACACATAGTCGTGTGGTTGCTGTGTGACCTAAGTCAGAGAGTTACAGGGGTATGGACGCGAGCTGGGACATGGCCGTGTGCCTCCCATCGAATGCCCACATGGTCTGAGACATGAGCATGTCATTTGGCCATGTGAGCTACATGGCTTACTCACACGGGCGTGTGACTCTTGTACATAAGAAAATTTTTGAAATTTTGCAAAAAAAATTCTGAGATCCTGATTTAGTCCCGACTTGTTTTTAAATTGGGGCTCAAGGGTCCATTCAAGGGATGATATCATTAGTTTCAGATATGAACAGTAAATGACATGAATTATTTGTTATTGTTCTGTAAACTCCAGTAATACCCTGTAACCCTGTTCCAGCAACAGATACCGATTGGGGGTGTTATAATATATGCAGGAGTAGTTGGACTAGGAACTCGAGGAGGGACTAATTCAGACCGTGCCAAATCCAAGATCAACGTCAAAGAGGTGTCATGCAGTTAGGAAGGGGGTACCTTCAGAGGTTTCACCTCAGGGGCAAATATATTTGTAACTATGTAGTTTCCTTAGAGTCTGAGGTTGGGGCAGTGAACTTTTAAACTTTTATTTAAAATTTTGCCTCTGTTGTAAACATTTTTAAATAAATGGGTAATATAGTCTAATTTTAAAATAATGAGTTCTAATCTTGTACACAAACCTAGTTCCATTGTGACACTCCATACCTAGATTCGGTGGTCGGATCGAGTAAGTGTGTTACAAATATAATATAAAAATATTTAATATTTTGAGTTTAGGAGGTGAAAGGTGTAAAAAGCAGGTTAGAGTTGAATCAAGGGAAAAAACCCACCCTTTTTTACTGTTATCTTTAATCAAACACCAAAAAATGGAAACCCAACTTTAATTAATAACCTCTAATATAAAGTTCAAATGGTAAAAACAAACTATCGCCACATGTTTGTGATGCACTCGAAAAACACATTTCAAAATATAACGTCATAAAGACTAATGTGGTCCATTGTGTATAAAGTTTTAGTTGAATACTCTTAATTGAGTTTGTTGATTACTATCTAGAGTTTAAAATAATAGGGACAATAAAGAAACTTTACCTATATAAACATAAGAAATGGGGTCACTTCAACAATAGGAATTAAGGGGTTCTATTGTAAATGTTCATTAAGAACAAGATGAGTGTATAGATGTATTAGCACTAAAAGTGAATATTTTGATGAAGTTATGAATGAATATTATGTTTGGTGCATCCTCAATGTTAGTATAAGGAGTTGCGGTTCAGCCTGTGATACTAATAACTTCATTAAAATTAAAAGTACATTAGTTAATTAGTGATTTAAATCAAGAGATATCATCTTGTATGCATAATCTCTTTTTGTAATTGCCCAAATTTTGGTGAAATCGGAACAGTGGTTTTGGGACCTCAAATTCAAGTCGAAAATAAAATTTATTTTTATTTTATTATATGATCCGTATTATAATAGAAAAGCCATTTGAAAATTTTGATAAGAAAATTTTACTTATTATCTGCTTAATTAAAAGAAAGACTAAATCGCATAAAATACAAAAGTTGAATTCTAGTAGCTAGAAGGATCAAATAGCTATGGAATTCATAACTAGAGGTCCTTATATGATAATTAGACCATTAATAAAAAGTTAGTAGATATTTTTGGATGATTCATCCATGGAAAATTAGAAAAAAGGATAATGACTAAATTGGAAATCAAAATTATTAAAAGATGATAAGTTATTAAAAAGAAATAAAAATCATTTTTATGATCTTCTTCCCCAAAATATTCCATGGAAACCTTAGGAGAGAGAGAAGAAACTTTCTTGGCCAAATTAGGTAAGTTTTCTTGTCTTGTTTTTAGTAATTTTGATATTTTTGAAACCGGGATAGCTTAATCTATCTATTTGGGGGATCAATTTGAAGAGTTATCAAAGTATGAAAATTAGGTCATGGATGTATATGCTGAAAATTTGAAATTTATGGTAGAAAATGAAAGGTTGTTGATAGATAAACAACTTTTACAGAGTGATTTTTTATGAAAACATGATTTAGGGACTAAAATGTAAATTTGTGAAAATTAAAGAAAAATTTTGAATTTTGTAGAATATATGTGCTGTAATGGTTAGGCTTGGAATAGAGAGTAAATTGCATAAATTTCATTTTTCGAGCCTAGGGACGAAATGGGAATTTATGGAAAGGTAATTTTGGGTAGGTTGTAAATTGAGCCCACTTGAATATGAAATGTGATAAATTGATGTAAAATTTACTCGCATAGATCCGGATAGACCAAATTCGAAGCTAGAACGAGGAAAGAGGAAAATGTCGGATTAGTAGATTTTACGTACACAAACATTGTCGAGGTAAGTTTGTGTAACTAAATTGTGTTTATTTACATGCTTGCATTGATTGTGTTTATGTAAATTGTATAAATGTCCTAAATATGTGAAATGATTACATATCTGATCAAGCCCGATAAATAAAAATGTTTAAATTAAATGATAATGCCTAATAGATGATAAATGATAAACGATGAGAATGTTAGTTATATGCTTGAAATGAATGTGGAATGTGTTTATTTGAATTATATGAATGTTATGGATGTATGAAAAAATCACATGCCCAATAATGCTTGAGAAAAATGTTTAAATCCCGGTTGAATAAATGGAAAATTGATGGATATTTGATTTCCCGAAATGAATGGGGTCCTGCATCTGTTGCTGACGGATTTAGCTCGAATGAGTATTCCTATTGACCTCATTACAGAAAGGATTTAGCCCAGATAGACAATCATCATATAAGTCCTCTTGAGCATATGTTATGGATTGGATTTAGCCCGGACAGGTAATCCAGATCAAGCTCTTTAGAGCATATGTCATAAAAATGATTTAGCCTGGACTGGTAATCCTTTTGTATACATGTGTGGCTCGAAAGTGTACTCTTTGATATAGTACCTTATGGGTACCTTAGACACGAATTGATGGATCCTGATTCATACACCTCGATTGCATTACCTGCGTATTCATTGATATTCCGAATAAATTCAATGGGTGACAAATCCAGACATGAGAAGATATGAATGATAAAATGAGTTATTACACGTATCCGTCTAAAATACAAGAAAATAATGATACATGACAAATGATATATGAAAATATGAGATGATGATATTTGTACATGGACTTTATTTGATTAATATATGTTCATTCTTGACTATGGACTTATACACCTTGAGTGTACTAATCGTGATCTTAATATTCCGAGTAATATGAGTAAAGTTCTGATATGAAATGATCTGAACTTGAAATGAACTATTATGAGATTATACTTGTAATAATGAGATGAATTATGCATGTTGAATGAATACATGTTGAGGAAAGCATATGTGCTTGGAAACTTGATTGTTGTTGAGCCCATATATGTTTTGATGTTATTATGGAATATATGACTAACAAGGGGAATGAGGATGTGTGTCGGGCTTGAGGTCAAATTGATTGAATATGCCTTACATAGTTACCTCGAAATAGAATGAATGGTAAGTTAAGTACCATGTTATACGAACTTACTAAGCATTTTATGCTTACTTAGTTTTATTTCCCTGTTTTAGAGTAAATCGGAAGCTCGTCGAATTGGAAGCTTGGCAAAGATTACTCATACTATCCATTGGCCCATGTCGATACAATATGGTAAAGCAATTATGGTTACAATGGAATGTATAGGTTATATTGGTCATATTAGCAAGTAAATGTAAATGAGTATTGTAATCTAGCCATTGGAATGGGTAGTGATGATTATGTTTTGGTACATGTATATATATATATATATATATATTTAAGTTTATTTTATGGAGATAACATAAGATTTTATTATTGATTGATTGATTGAGAAAGGTTAAATGAGTATGCTTATAAAAGATAAGATTAAAAGCGTGAATGCATGTAACAATATATCATGTTAGATGTTATAAATTGCTTGAATTAAATGCTTGGATTGGTTGGTAATTGGATGTAAGTTGGTGTAGGAAATTTGGTAAAAAATTTGGGTGAGAAATGAAGTTAGAAGTGGCTCTATTTTGTCCACATGGGCAGACACACAGGCATGTGTCTAGACCGTGTGTGACACATGGCCTGGTACATGGGCGTGTGGTTAGGTCGTGTGTCCCTTGCATCTTAAATTTGAGAAAACAGAATGTTCAGAATTGAGCACACGGGCAGAGACACGGCGTGTGTCTCAGCCGTGTGTGCTACCTGTACCTAATTTCAAAAGAATTTAATTAACCACACGACCCAGCATGCGAGCGTGTGGCATGGCCCTGTGCACAAGTTAGAGTGGGGTCGAACACAGCCTGTAGCACAGGCGTGTCCCTTTGACTACACGAGCATGTGAGCTATGCACCTTGGAAAAATTTTGAAAATTTCACGAAAATTCTTAGGGTTCCCGATTAAGTCCCTACTTGAATTTAATGTTCATATTGGGCCTCGAGGGTCTATTTAAGGGACGTTACGAATAATTTCATAAAGTGAATAGTAATTGTTATAAATTATCTAAAAATTTTGTTATAAATTATCTAAAAATGTTCTAAAAGTTTCGGTAATACTTTATAACTCTATTCTGACGGTGTACACAGGTTAGGGGTGTTACACTTTTGGTGTGAAAGGCAAAGCAATTACCAACATTCCAAACTAATAAGAATTTTTTGTAGTTCTCGATGTTAGTAATCTCACAAAACTAAGGATAATATAATATAATATAAAAGATATTATTTGGGTTTAAGGGTCAAAAAACCCCTTAATAAAAAAAATCAAACCTTTTAAAAAAGTTCACCCTATTGAGCTCTTAGTGACCAAAATAATTAGGCCCTTCCGTCAATAAAAACCATCATTGATTGGTTTGACTATGTTACACTTAAAAACTAGCATGCCATGTCAACTTATTTTTTATTTTTTTTTATAAAAATCCTAAAAATTTAATAAAAAGTACTAAAAGAGCATGTCTAAAATGAATTTGGACAAATAGATGTCTTAGTTCATTTGAATCTAGACATCTATTTGTACAAATCTATTATGGGTGTGGTTTGTATATTATAAAGCTATAAAATTTATAAAAAAATTTGTAAACAATTATTAAAAATGTAAAATATTATAATGATTTAATACTTTTAAAACTATAAAATTAAAAAATTTATTCGTCTCGAAAATACCAAGAGGGAGAAAAGCTAGAACAAGTGATTTATAGGGGTTCGACCCCAATTACCTACCTCTACTACTTTGGCTTTCTACCACTAAGAATTTCTCAATTCACTACTAGAATTAATATCTTTAAAGGAGAATGTATAACCTTTACAACATTATAGTTTTAACAAAGGCTTAGATAGAACATTTCCCCTTAGCTTTTATTGCTAACCTAAAACCCTTTCTTAATTTTTGTGACTCAACTAAAACCCTCGCAATTTACAAATTGGTGATATGAAATAGAGTAAACAAAGATGCCTCCACAAGGTATGGTTTACAAACTTAAGTTCTCAAAGAAATGCAATGAGAATGATAAAAGGACTAGCAATGAGTTCCTAGAGAATATTTACAAGAGAAATGAAGGAATGAAGTTTGAATATTTGTCTTGTGCTTGATGCTTAAATATCTCTCTTGTGTTTTGATTTGTCTTTAACTTGTATTTATACTAAGGAATAATTTTGTGGACGTTTACACTCGTAGTGATGAATTTTAGTAGTTAGAAGCATTAATTCCAGGTTTAAAAATTGTCCTTACAACTCAGGTCCTGAGGCTTGCCAAGATGTCTTGAGACATGGCTAAAAAATAGTCATTTGCAAGCTATGTCCCGAGACATACAGGCCAATATCTCGAAACATGCAACCCATGTCTCTAGACATGCTGCCTCTAAAGTAAAAATTTCGCATATGAACTTTCATATCTCGAGACTTAAATACCAAAGTACCTCAAAAACATTTTAAACATCTTAGAACACTTTGTTATTGACTCAAAAATATTTAGGTAATATAAAACACATTTAAAACATATTTTTGAATATATTGCAAGTCTTTGAAAATGTTTGATAAAATTTTCAACCATATTTTCATCAAATAACTTAAAAAGATATATTATATAAAATTTATCTTAAATGTTGTTATATCAAAAGCTGTGTACATTCAAGCTAACAAAATTTATGAGAAAAATAAATAGAATAAAATAAATAAAAAATAAAGAACACATAAATTTTACGTGGAAACCCTTTCGGGAAAAAAACCACGGGCAGAGGAGAAGAAAATTCACTATGTCGAAAAATTTTTACTCAAATACAAGAGGAATAGACTATGTCTATTTATAGGCTTGCAAAGCCATATTCTAGTAGGATTGAAACACTTTATCCTAATCAATATAAAATAGATGGAGTTTAATAAGGTTTAAAACCTTATTCTAAAATAAAATAAAAGAAGTCTAGTTCTATATGGATTTTACTTTTATTTTATTTTCCATCGTATTTTATTTAAATAAGAATTTGGGTCACTTAATTCTAACAATCTCCACCTTGACACAAATTCTCAATGAACAAGTTCTTCATCGCGAACTTTCAATAAACAAGTTCTTCACCTCTTCCAAAAACCCCTTAAGGGTTTAACTTCAACAATGAACACCAACCAAGTCTAAGCAATGCTCAAACTTGGTTATAGGAAGTGACTTAGTCATCATATCTGCAGGATTTTCATGAGTGCTAATTTTGCTCACAACAATATCACCACGAGCAATAATATCACGAACAAAATGATACCGAATATCAATGTGTTTTGTTCTCTCATGAAACATTTGATCTTTTGTAAGAAAGATGGCACTCTGACTGTCACAAAATACTGTGCTGATTTGAAGGTCTTCATTGAGTTCACTAAATAGTCCCTTCAACCAAATAGCTTCTTTACAAGCCTCAGTAATCGCCATGTACTCAGCTTCAGTGGTAGACAAAGCGACCGTAGTTTGCAAAGTGGCTTTCCAACTAATTGCACAACCTCCGATTGTAAAGACGTAACCTGTGAGAGATCTTCTTCTATCAAGGTCTCCAGCAAAATCAGCATCAACATACCCTATAACTCCATCTTTAGTTCTTCCAAACGTAAGCAAACATTAGTAGTGCCTCGTAAGTATCTTAAAATCCATTGAATCGCTTTCCGTGTTCTTTACCGATTCGCCATGTATCGCTAAGCTGACCGATTGCATATGATAAATCGGGCGTGAACAAACCATAGCATACATGAGAGATCCTCTGCACTAGAGTATGGAACATGTGACATGTACTCAATCTCATTATCGATTGAGGAGATAAGGCCGATGAAAGTCTGAAATGGTCGCTAAAGGAGTACTAACAGCTTAGCACTCTGCA
Source organism: Gossypium arboreum (assembly GCF_025698485.1). Classification (NCBI taxonomy): domain Eukaryota; kingdom Viridiplantae; phylum Streptophyta; class Magnoliopsida; order Malvales; family Malvaceae; genus Gossypium; species Gossypium arboreum. The sequence continues at coordinate 105,224,411 of NC_069072.1, read as the reverse complement.
TATTGAACACAAAAGAACTTTCTCAATGTACCCTTCCGACTTAGGTACAATTTACTTGCTTTTCTATCTCGAGAATCTCCATACCAAGTATCTTCTTTGCTGGTCCTAAATCTTTCATCTCAAATTCTTCACTTAGTTGGGCTTTAACCTTTCTTATCTCTCTTTTATCTTTTCTTGCTATCAACATGTCATCAACATAAAGAAGTAGATACACAAAAGAACCATCACTGTTTTTCTTAAAGAAGACACAACTGTCAAAACTACTTCTTTTGAAATCATGAGAAGTCATAAAGGAATCAAACCTCTTGTACCCTTTGTCTTGGTGATGTTTCAAACCGTAAAGGGACTTTTTCAGAAGCAAACATAGTCCTCTTTTTCGAGACTATAAAACCCTCTGGTTGTTGCATGTAAATATCTTCCTCAAGTTCTCCATGCAAAATGCGGTTTTACATCTAACCGCTCAAGCTCCAAATCATGCATGGCCACAATACCAAGCAAAGCTCGAATCGAACTATGCTTAACAACCGGAGAGAACACATCTGAAAGTCCACTCGGAATTTGATCAGTAACCCTTTGCAACAAGCCTTGCTTTATATCCGGGTTCTTCAACTCCAGAGTCCTTCTTTCCTTTTAAACACCCATTTACAACGAACGCCTTTTTACCTTTAGGAAGTTTTACAAGATCCCATGTTCATTTTTGTGGAGTGATTCCATCTCCTCTTGCATAGCAAACATCCACTTTTACGAGTCTTCACACTAATCGCCTCGAATAATTAAATGGCTCTTGATTCGCATCTATATCTTCAGCCACATTTAAAGCATAAGCAACTAGATCAACCTCGGCATACTTCTTTGGAGGTTTAATTTCTCTTCTTGTCCTGTTTTTGGCGATAGAGTATTGCGGTGAAGAAGCAACTCTATTCTCAATTTTGTACTCGCTTGAGGAGTTGATTACGTATTAATCGATGCTCCACCGCTTTTGGTTTTCTTTATTGGAAGAGTCTTTAAGAGATAAGTTAGGTAGCATAGCGGTTTCATCAAAAACAACATCTCTGCTAATCACAACTTTTCTATTTTCAGGACACCATAACTTATAGCCTTTTACACCGACTTTATAACCAAGAAAACGCATTTAATGGATCTCGGTTCCAATTTTCCATTATCAACATGAGCATCGCAGGACACCCAAAATCTTTAAATCGGAATAATTAGCGGGATTACGGACCATACCTCTTGTGGAGTCTTTTTCTCAATGGCAGCGGATGGAGATCGGTTGATCAAAAACATGCAGATGAGGTCGCTTACGCCCAAAATGACTTGTAAGTTGGCATTTGACAACATACATCGAACCTTCTCCATGATCGTTCGTTCATTCGCTCGCAACGCCGCTTTTGTTGTGGAGTATGACGAATCGTCAAGTGTCTCATGATCCTTCGACTTGCACAATCTATTAAACTCATCGAGCGTAACTCTAAGCCATTGTGCATGCGGAGGTATTTTATCTGTTTTCCGTCTGTTTTTCAATCATAATTTTCCAAGACTTAAATGTGGAAAACACATCGCTTTTACGCTTGGGAAGAACGCCCAAACTTTTCGGAAAAATCATCAATAAAGGTTAGCATATAATTAGCTCCACCTCTCGAAGGCACTCGGGCGGCCCCACGATCGAATGGATATACTCCAACGTTTCCTTCGTGTTATGGATCCTCTAGTGAATCGAACTCTCTTTGCTTCCCAAAACACAAGTGCTCACAGAAATTCAGTTTGCAAATTCCTTGCCCATTAAGAAGTCCTCTTTGCTTAATTCGCCATGCCATTCTCACTCATATGCCCTAGGCGCATATGCCAAAGTTTAGTAATATCATCATCGACAAGGAAGAGGAAGCGGCAATTTGCATCACCGATAATGATAGAACCACAGAAAACATATAACTTGGCAATCTTTCTTTGCCCTTTCATCACAACAAGGACCCTTTGAAATCTTTAAAACCCCACTTTCAATGTGTATCTGCCCTTTTGAATCAAGAGTACTCAACGAAATTAAATTTCTTTTCAATTCGGAACATGCCGTGCGTCACTAAGTGTTCGACAACTCCATCAAACATCTTAACTTTAATTGTTCCAACACTGCGATTTTACATGAAGCATTATTTCCCATCAAAACAACACCTTGAGATCTTTGTTTCATAAGTTGTAAACCAATCCCGATTGGGACTCATGTGGAAGGTGCAGCTGAATCAAGTATCCACTCCTCGCTTACTTTAGAATCATTGATGAAGCAACTAGAAGTTCACCATCGCCGTAGTCTTCTACAACATCGCTTCACCGAATTTTCCGGCTGTTTTCCTTTTGATTCGCACCTCCTTTTAATCTTATTTTGTAGCTTATAGCACTCAGTTTAATGTGCCCTTTCTTCTTGCGAAGTTGCAAGTTTTACCTCTGTTTGAAGATTTCGATCTACCCTTAGATTTACCACGAGGATTCCGTTCTCGTGTTCTACCACGATCATCATCAACATTCGGTCTTGTCTCCCACGAACAATGAGACCCTCTCCCGAGAGTTGGGTTTAACCATAAGATGCTTCATCTTATCATACGAGGTTAAAGAATCATAAACCTCATCAACCGTGAGAGACTCATGGCTATATAAAATCGTGTCTCTAAAGGTTGAATAAGGCGGGGCAACGAACAAAGTAGAATCAACCCTAGATCTTCCTTATCATCTTGAACCTCCATGGCCTCCAAGTTTGAGAGAATTTCTTTAAACAACATTAAGTGTTCGTGTACGACGCACCTTCCTCCAAACGATGAGCATAAAGACGCTGCTTCATATGCAACTTGCTTGTTAGAGTTTTCGACATACATATTTGTTCTAGCCTCTTCCATAATGCAGCGGCAGTTTTCTCTTTCATCACATCCTGCAAAATTTCGTTGGACAAATGCAGATGTAATTGTGTTAATGCCTTTCGATCCTTACGCTTCTTCTCTTCATCTGTTAATGTCGAAGGCATCTTATCTATCCTAGCAGGGCATCCTCTAGATCCATCTGCAAGAACGCTTGCATCTTAATTTGCCACAACGCAAATCTGGTGTTGCGATCCAACAGCGGAATTTCATACTTCAAAGACGCCATTACCGTGATCGAGATGAATAACCCGGAAGCTCTAATACCAATTTGAGAAAAATAAATAGAATAAAATAAATAAAAAATAAAGAACACATAAATTTTACGTGGAAACCCTTTCGGGAAAAAAACCACGGGCAGAGGAGAAGAAAATTCACTATGTCGAAAAATTTTTACTCAAATACAAGAGGAATAGACTATGTCTATTTATAGGCTTGCAAAGCCATATTCTAGTAGGATTGAAACACCTTATCCTAATCAATATAAAATAGATGGAGTTTAATAAGGTTTAAAACCTTATTCTAAAATAAAATAAAAGAAGTTTAGTTCTATATGGATTTTACTTTTATTTTATTTTCCATCGTATTTTATTTAAATAAAATTTGGGTCACTTAATTCTAACAATTTATAAAAAAATTTATCTAAATTTTGTCTATGTTCCCCTATATACCCTGTTTTGTTTTGTTATAAAAATTTTAAAACTTCCTAAAAAGAACATAAAACTCATATTATTGGATAAGGGTGCAAACGGACTAACATGAAGAGGGGTGAAGATGGAAAGATTTTTTTTTTTTTGAAAATTTGAATACATACATATATATTTACCTTAATATCCCATGATATTTTTATCTTACTGTGTGTATTCGATGCTTTTGATAATTTTTAAATATGTTTAATATTTTTAAAATATTGTTTTTAATACATTTATGATTTATTTTAGAATTTTAAATAATAATTATTAATTATTTATAATTATTTATCTTTTACAATTTTTATAATATTTTGAACTATATTTCCAATGAACCTAGACATAAAGGTGTCTCAATTTAAATGAACATGGATTTTTTATTGTCCAAGTTTATTTTGTGTGCATTTTAGTAATTTTTATGTAAATTTAAATATTTTTAAAATTTTTATTTATATATATGTATTGATTGATTTTTTTTATCGACTGAGCTTTTATATATAATCAAAGATAAGACACTTGACTTAAACTTGATGGTAAGATTTTTTGTTAATTATAATTGTATTTTCATTTATTTCAAACTAGATATTTCTTATTTTTTTAAAAATATTATTATTGGAATTGAATTAAGCTGCTGAATTAAATCAATGACATATAACCGAAAATAACTAAAACATTTCGAATTGGAATAAATCAAAAATCAAGAAAATGATTAAAATGAAAAATAAAAAATCATTTTTGTTTTTCTTTTTTAATATGTATTTTAAAAATTAATGAAAAATATGAACATTGTAATTACTAATTTATTTTTTATACAATATTTAAAACTATTCATAACATTATTTTTCAACCCTTAAATAGAAAGATAAATGCACTTCAGGACAAACGCACTTCAAGGCACTCGAACTCATGTCCTCCTACCCTAACAACAATGTCAATGATGGCTAAGACATATTTTTAATTTATTAAAGTTATTAAACCATATTAATTGAACCAACTTAAAATATCGAAAGATCAACCGTCCTTTACAACTTTGACCAAAATAGACAATTGGTGAAAAATGTTAGTTCTAAATGTAAACTATCCAATTGGTTACCTAACTTTCAAGGCGTTTTCATTTTTATCACTCAAAAAGAAATTCTTGCAATTTAATCGCCTAATTTTTAGAGCGCTTTCGTTTTAGTCATCCAAGAATTAAATCTCTAACGTCAGTTGACTGTATACACCACATCATGTTTACGCTTCCATTTTGGTCACCCAACTTCAGGTCGCTTTCATTTTAGTAAACCCAAAAAAAATCTCTTTTTTTTAAAAATATTGATCGAGATAAACAAAACATTAGGGATTACAATAAAATAGTATGCATTAAAAAATTATCATATTGTACTTGTTTACCCCATTGTCAAAAGTTCTAAATTTATTTTATTTTCAACATTGAAATTTTAAATCCCAAAATATTAAAATTAATTAAATAAATTGTTAAAATATTATCCATTAATAGTGTAAACCAATTTTTAGTATAGTACTAAAATTAATTAATTTAATCTCCTTCTAAAATTTAAAATTTTATTTTATGTTTTCAATTAAAATCAAATCAAATAACTCATCTTTAATAATTGTCTACAAAACTCAAATTTATTTTAACTATATTATCTTGAATCTTTCATGCTAAACAAAAGGCAAAAGAAAAAATCTTTGCATTTAATTTAATTAATTAATTTTAACTTCCATGCTTGAACAATATCTAAAATAACGAAAAAGATACAATTATTTGCTATGATTTTTATTTTTTACTTTTAGTTTAGAATGAAATATTCAAGATTACATAATTAAAAAAATTTAAGTTTTTCAGACAATTATTAAATATAATTTACTTGAGTTAATTTTGTTAAAAAATTTTAAAACATAAAATAATTTAAAACTTTAAAATTAAATTAATTAATTTCAACATTATGAGAACAATGAGGATAATAAATTTCAACCATTTATTTAAATAATTTTGATATTTTAAATTTTAAGATTTTAAGATTAAAAAAAGTAATTTAAAATATTTGGAATGTACAATTTAATAAATTTTAATGCATTCTTTAATTTTTACCTTTTTACACTTAATTTCTTTTCAATGACCAACCTAAAAGTTGAATGATAAAAATTAGAGTCTGCCCGATAAGTGGTACATTCTCCCGTCTAGCAAAAGTCTAGGGTTACGATTGAGCATTTCGATAACGGTTTTAGTGTTCTTTTATTTTGCCGACAAAAATTCAGGTTCTCTATTCGATTGGAAAAGCTAGTGCACGGATTGAGATGGCATTAGTGGATAGGGATTTGGAAAATTTGAGTCTTGATGAGGAAGAAGACGAAGGGCTCTAATTCGTAGTAGAAGAAGGACCGCAACAAATAGTATATGATCTATGCTTAGTTGGATGTGCCCTTACAGCAAGTGTGGTCAATTTCTTATCCATGAAAAACACGATGGCTAAATTATGGCACCCGCTGGGGGAATTCAAATCTCTGAAATTGGAGAAAAAAGGTATTTGTTCAGATTTTTTATGAGGTTGATTTGGAATGAATGATAAGTGGAACACCTTGGACTTTCAATAATCATCTCCTTATCTTCTACAAATTAAAAAACGGTGAGGATCCAAGTTCTGTTCCATTAGTTTTTTTCTAATTTTTGGGTGCAAATTCATAATCTTCCACCAGATTTCTTTACTGATCATGTAGCACAATTATTGGGAAATTTTATTGGTAAATTTTTGGAACATGATACAAAATAGCTTAATCAAGGTTTTAGAAATTTCATGCGAATTAGAGTTCAAATTGATATTAGAAATCTGTTCAAAAGGAAAAAGAAGATTTTGATCCCCCATTCAAATCTGGTATTTGTGAGATTTCACTACGAAAAATTATCTTTATCTTGTTTTCTTTGTGGATGTTTGGGACATGAAGACAATTTTTTCCAGAAAAGGATTAATATAGGATTGAAAGAAGTGGAGTATGGGTGGGATGTTTCACTTAGGGCACAATCTAGGAGGGCGAGCATTACTCCAAGCGCTTGGCTAAGGGAAGATGATATAAGAAGTATTTTTGGGAGAGGGAATGGTGAGGAAGATGTTCGTAATAATCTAGGCTTGCGACAAGAATTGGGATTTAATAGTCAAACTTTGGGGCTTAATTTAAAAGGAGAGAAACAACAAGAAAAAGGAAAAGGTATAATATGGCAAAGCAATAGATAAAGAGAAGACATGGTAGAGGATATGGAAGAGATTCCATTAAAGAACGAAGAAAGGAAAAAGAGATTTAGGTCAGGAGATCACATAGTTGTGGATGGAAAAGGGGAACTAAGAGAGAATTACTTTAAAAACCAGATATCGGCGGCTGCCAATAGGCAAGCCGACCGGTCACAATGAAAATCTTAAGTTGGAACGTTCGTGGATTGGGGAGTCCACAGGGCATTAGAAGACTTCAGCATATGCTGAAAATTTATAATCCCCAAATTGTTTTCTTTTTGGAAACAAAATTAAATAATTCTCGAATGGAAAGGGTTTGACAATGATGTGGATTTAATTATGGTGTCGAAGTCCCAGCAATAGGAACAAGAGTAGGGTTAAGTCTTGGTTGGAAAAGTGATATAAAGATCAATTTGTGAAGTTTCTCCAAACATCATATTAACGTCGACATTAAGGATAGTGAAATTAAGGAAAATTGGATATTGACAGGTTTCTGTAGTGCATTAGAGGCTCGTGGAAGAAGTGAGGCTTGGGATATTTTAAGGAGATTAGGGAGGGAACATGAGTCAAATTGGTCAGTTTGTGGAGATTTTAATGAGATTTTATATGCTTTCGAAAAGGAAGGGAGCTTACCTAGGGAGGAAGGTCAAATGTGTAACACCCCTTACCCATATTTGATGCCGGAACAGGGTACGAGGCATTACCAGATGTAAACACAGGCAAACATACATTTCGAGTTGTAAATTTGGCACCAAATTAAAACTTTTTAACAATCAATCACATCGTCCCAAAAACGAGCCTATGAGGCCCAAAACATGCTTTGGAAGCAGTTCAGGACTAAACCAAGAACTTTAGAAAATTTTACGACACTTAGAGTATTTTTGCTAAAACAGGGGTCACATACCCGTGTGGCATGGGACACGCCCGTATGGGTAGGCCGTGTGGTCACACACGCCTGTGTCCCTAACCCGTGTAACTCTCTATTTGTCACCCAAGAACAAATTAAAGTCACACAACCAAGACACACGCCCGTGTCCCGAGGCTGAAACACCCCTAACCCGTATCCATCACCGGAATAGGGTTACGAGGCATTACCAATCAATGCACATCATTCACATACATAACATATACATTTATGCATTCATATATATTCACATTGTCCCCTTTTTATGGCTCTACGAGGCCTTAAAACATGCTTAAAAGTGGTTCGGGACTAAACCGATAACATATGCAAACTTTGGGAATCTTAGAAAACTTTCCAACATTTAAGGGTCACACGCCCATGTGAACAGGCCGTGTGCCTCATACGGCCACCAGACACGCCCATGGCGCGGACCATGTGAAACCAGGGCATACTATACTGTCTTGTACCACACGGCCGGAGACATGCCAGTGTGCCATGGCCGTGGGAAAACTAGGGAGATTACTGATTTGGGTCACACGACTGACAACACGCCCGTGTGTCTAGCTCGTGTACCCTTCGAAATGGCCATACACGCCCGTGTGCTAGGCCATGTGTCGTTTAGGGGGGTATACTGACTTATATCACATAGCCAGTCACATGCCCGTGTGTGAACCCATGTAAAACACACGGCCAATAGACACGCCCATGTGTCTAGACCATGCCAAACCTATAGAGTATACTGACTTAATTCGTAGGGCTACCCCAGAGGACACATGGCCATGTACATAACCGTGTGTCACACACGGCTGAGACACACGCCCGTGTCTCTGCCCATGTGGACAAAAATAGGTGATTTGTAAAGCCAATTTGCCACTCTTTCCACAAGCACACATAGCAACCAAAATAGCACCATTTTAATACATTTTTAAGCAACCAAAAACATGCCAATGCATACTCATATCATGCTATCTATTCACTACTATTTTAACCACTCAATTCCATATTCAAAACATACTAAATCAACATACCACAATTATTAACTCACATAACTCCTAAATGAATTTTCTCACCTTTTTATCAACCAAATCATGCTTCTCAAATATTCCAATTCATCATCCACAAATCATACCAAAATTTACCATTCCTCAAGCATTTATAAATAACCAAATCAACATCCATTTAGCTATATTCACAATTATGACAAACATACCAAACCAAGCCAACATATAAGGCATTATATACATCACATATATCACTTATCAAACACATGATTCAAGCCAATTTAAAAGACCATACACATAAACATTTACAAGTCAAATCTCATGGCCATAATAATAAATCAAAACATACCAAAATGACACTAGCCTATACATGCCATATACCATATATACAAAGCTCCAAAAGTACCAATAGGTAGTCGATAGTGTGATGATGGTTCCCGATGATCCCCGATGTCCGAGCTAGCTTTGAAAATCTATAAAACATAGAAAGAACACACGAAGTAAGTTTTAAAAGCTTAGTAATCCATATACAAATAAAGCTATCATATGAACATTTACATATCAATTCAAATTTGCTAAGCATAATTAATTACATACATGATCACAAACTTTTTTCATGGTACACATATTCAATTTCACTATTGAATTCATCAAATACTTCACTTTCCAGTACTCGTATGAATCTCATACGTACCTGAGTCATTTAACTCATTAACACATTCTTTCTAGACTTGTCTTTGCCCGTTGAACCATTCGAAATCGTTAAGGATACTCAGAAATCACATAAGCTCAAACAATGCCATATCCCTGATATGGTCTTACATGTTATCACATATCAATGCCATTGTCCCAGACAGGGTCTTACACGAATCAATATACAATGCCAATGTCCCAGACATGGTCTTACACGTAATCACAATACAATACCAATGTCCCAGACATGGTCTTACACGTAATCACAATACAATACCAATGTCCCAGACATAGTCTTACACGTAATCGCAACTCGATAACCTAATGTCATGACATTCGTATCCTATGCTATTCCTAGGTTTCGTACGTGTAACACCCCGTACCCGCGACCGTGGCCGGAGTCGAATACGAGGTGCTAACAGACTTAACTTAATTATTTCCACAGTCCCTTTAAAAATTTCCAGACTAGCTGGTTACTGCGTCACTGTCGTCTCAAAATTCATATCTTGAGTTTCAAAACTCGGAAATAAGTTTCGTAAATTTTTTCTGAAACTAGACTCATAATTCCAGCTACATATTTTTTTCTAGAATTTTTGGTCGGGCCAATTAGTACATTTTATTAGTTAAAGTCTCCCATGTTACAGGGATCAACTGCACTGACCTTCGCGCATTACAACTTGGATATCTCCCTGTTCAGGGCTTCAATACTGATGCCGTTTGTTTCTATAGAAACTAGACTCAAAGGGGAATCTATAAATATATGGCATGACTCCTAATTGTCTCTGGTTATTTTACAATGAATTTCCAAAGTCGGAACAGGGAATCCAGAAACCGTTCTGGCCATGTTTCACGAAAACCTAAATATCTCTTAACATAAAACTCATATGACCGTTTTGTTTCTTCCATATGAAAGTAGATTCATCAAGGTTCATTTAAATAATTTATTCACTATTTAATTCCATTCCTGCTATTTTTAGTGATTTTTCACATCAACACCACTGCTGCTGTCAGCATCTGTTTTTAGGTAAACTTTACCTATTTCGTGGTTTCCATAGACCAACTAGAGTTTTGTCATACATAGGTCCACCTATGATCATATTTAGCCATTCCAAGGGCTGATCATTGCCCAACACTTCCATTCCAGTCCATAGTCACATCATGAAACCATATATACATACATAAACACAAATGGTCTAATGCCATACTCCACTTCTACGAGCCATTTTCGCATGGCTGTACACACATACATCACAAAAAGTATTTGAAAAACAACAAAGGGTAGTCCTATACATGCCATATCCAGAGTTCAACTAAAAGAGTACCAAAGGGCTTTGTTAGTGTGGATGACTTGACTTGATGATCCCGAATCCGATAGCTAACGAACAAAATCTAGAAAACAAAGAGCCAAAGCAAAGGGGTAAGCAATTTAATGCTTAGTAAGTTTCAAGCAATGAAATCGGCTTTGACTAAAGTATTACGTCACATAGCTAAATGAATCACTTTATTAATACACATTCTCATAATCATACTTACTTCACACTTCATCAACATATACACACACAAGGTATCAACCTATCTAAGAGCCGAAAGTTCGTTAGTCGATTGAACGAACACTATTTCAAACGAATCGACTTTTCCGATGCACATGTAAACATACCTTATCGTATGGGTTTTTCGAGCGTATTAATTGAATTTATTACAGCACCAAAACGCTCACCTTCAAACCGAGTTTCTTGAATTTAGCGGATATAACCACAAGCACAATTGCCTTGGTCTTAACCCGGTTGGTAACTTGCACAAATGCCTTGGTCTTAGCAGGATATAACAACTTCGCATGAATGCCTTGGTCTTAGCCGGATATAACAACTTCATACGAATGCCTTGGGTCTTAGCCGGATATAATCATTAGCATAAATGCCTTGGGACTTAGCCGGGTATCATTCAAATGCTCATGTACACATATATCAATAATCACGACACATCCATATTTCATTTTCGTTATTAAGGCTCAACCACAAAACATTTATCAAACCTTTCCAATTTCGGCTCAATAGCCACACACAAAAGCATGATTTCAATTGACATTACAGATGTAGTCCCTACGCACATTCGGCTATCCGCCATAATATGACAAATCATTTCAATATAATTCAAGTAGGGTCGTTACTCAAGACTTACCTCGGATGTTGTCAAACGATTTTGACGGCTATTCGCTCACTTTTCCTTCCCTTATCGGATTTAGTCCCCTTTGCTCTTGAGCTTAATTTAACAAATAAATTGATTTAATCATTTGAGCATCGACAAGAGGAATTCAAGGTACTTAGCCCACATATATTCATTAGACATTAAAGTCACATATGTACGAATTCATGAATTAAACTCAACACATTTGTTAGTACTCTCCTTAGCGAATTTTCTAAGTCAAGATAAAGCCTTCAACATGCTTACTCATGGCGAACAACACATCAACCTAGGTACTCATTCATGTGGCCGATTATGCATGTTGGTGTTGAGGCCAATTACATGTTTAATACCACACATGAATGGCATACATTTTACTAACTAATGCATTACATATTGTAGCTCAATACACATCTATCATTTACTTCATAACCGAAACATCATCACAAGTAAATATATACCTTGAGATAGTATATATGTCATACCAATACATCATGTGCAAACATATATACATATAGGTGCAAGGGCCGAATCTCAAGTTGATTATAACCAAATACAAACATATATCCAAAACACAAATCTTACCTACCATGCAATAAGCATAAATCATTCTTATGGATATACCATGGCCGAATACATCACAACACCATATCATTTCGATTTTGGTCATGGTTAAACAAAGAACTTAATGTCTCACTCCAAAAATGCTAAAAAGAAGGTCCAAGAGCCATCAATCCACCATCATATGTATCATTAGCAAGCTTCATATTTAACATGCAATGGCATCAACACAAAATCCACCTTGGCCAAATATCATCCCCATGACATAGCAAAGTTTTGAACCATGGACTAATTAGAACTCAAGCTAGCAACTAAAAACATGCATGAATCTCATGGAACACCATCAAACATACCTTAACTTAGATGCAAATATGGCCGAATATCTTCAACCTTTCTCCTTTCAAACCGGCCAAGAAGAACCAAAGGATGAAGCTTTTCTTTTCTCTTTTTTTTTTCTTTTTCTTCCTAGTTTTGGCTCAAAGAAAGGATGAACAAATTATTTTTTTTCTTTTTTCTTCAACTCACGACAATGGGGGGGATCACACACCTTCTTTCCTTTTTTTTTCATTTCTTTATTCCTCACCTTAGTTTAATGTTTCCTCCCATATTGCACCAACAAAACATGTCTATGACATGTTTTGCCCATCCTCCTTTGTCATGGCCACCACCACTTATAAAAGAGGGTATTTGACATGCAAAACCATTGTTTTGCATGCATGCTTCAATTAGTCATCACACATTTCCCTATCCGACTTTCAAAGTTTACTACTAGGTCCTTTTTAGTGAAATTCACATTTATAACCCTAAATCAAATCATCAAAAATGTCACACACGAATTAACACATATCATAGGCATCAAAATGAATATTAAATTATTTTTATGCCTCGGTTTTGTGGTCCCGAAACCACATTCCGACTAGGGTCGTTTTAAGGCTGTCACAGTACGGGACTTTCAGATGTCATAACTTCGTCGATTCTTACTCGCAGTTGCTTGTTCAACATTCATAGCAATTCAATCATAATAAAACATATATAGTTCACTGTAAAGACATTTATTTGCATAGGAACTTACCTTGAAGTCGAAATAAATGGACGGGGTCGACTATTCAACAACTTTCGATTTCCCCCGATCTAGATCCTATTTCTTTCTTTCAGGATCTCTATGTATTCAAAATTAATCCATTTAATCATCAACTCAATTAGTTTCATCTACAAACACATAATTTAGCCAATTTGCACTTTGGCCCTAAACTTTCATATTTCTTAAAATTTAGTCCTTATTTCACAAAATCACAAATTACACTTACACAATTTCTTTCTAATTTCATGCTAGCCGAATTTTCATAATATACATATTAGCCCATATTTATCATTTATTCACACATTTAACCACATATTTTCACATTTTTTTCAATTAAATCCCTAATTGACATTTTTGTAAAAAATCACTTTAAAAAAACATGTATATCAAACACCAAGCTTGCAAAATTCATCATCAAACATCATAAAACTCATGGATTCATCAACGGTATTTCACAAAATCTTCAACAATTTCAGAAATTAGGGTACGGGCTAGCTAGTACTCAAAGCAACAATCACAAAAATATAGAAATCATCAAAAATCAAATTAAAACCGTACCTTAATTAAGCTTCTAAGTTGCCGAACCCTAAAATGAATTTTATGCTTTCTTCTTCCACTATATTCAGCCAAAGATGAATGAAAATGAACTTCATTTTGGTTTTGTTTTAGTTAATATTAACTTAATTATCAATTTCCAATTTTAACCCTTAATAAAAACATTATAAAATCACCTAATATATGCCCATATATGACCATTACCACTATCAATGGTTAATAACAACATAAGGACCTTTCACTTAATAAGCCATAGCAAAAACACACATTTATCATATAGAATGCAACTTTTTGCATTTTATGCAATTTAGTCCTTTTATCAAATTGAGCTATTAAACGATAAAATTAGCTCACAAAATTTTCACACATATATATTCACATGCTATAGACATCAAAAATAATATTAAAAATAATTTTTTGACCTTGGATTCATGGTCTCGAACCCACTGTTCTGATTTAGCTAAACCTGGGCTGTTATAGAGGCCGTGTCCTTTACACGGCTGAGACACACGACCGTGTCTCATGCCCATGTGCTCGATACTGAGTATTATATTTTGCAACAATTTAGGTGCAGGGGACACACAGCCGGATCACACGCCCATAGGCTGACCGTGTGTCACACACGCCCTAGACACACGCCCGTGTGTCTACCCGTGTGGACAATAATAAGGTTATTTACCAAGCCACTTGCCACCCTTATTCACACATGCACTTATCCCAATTCAAAGGCACAAAACAATACATACTTAGGCAACCAAAACATCCATATTCATGGTTAAAACATATCAACTTTATATCTTTATCTAACATATTCACTACATTTATTAAGCCCTAAATCAAACATACAAATCTCACCTTCATTAGGCTTCATTCAATTACTATCTAGTTACCAAATTATACTCAAATTTCTCATCTCATCAATAGGTCACAATTCCAAACATTACACAATCATGCCATAAATCACATTTCCAAATATTTCACATTCACCAAGCATACCATGATCATATCACCATAGACATTGACATATATATGAATATACTTAGGCTTACAACCATGTTACCACTATAAGCCAACTTACATGGCCAAATAGCAAAGCAAGCCTTTGACGATTACAAGTCATTACATTGGCTAAAATCATATGACGCATATAACAAAATGATCAAGTCCCTATACATGCCATAACTCAAAATACTTGAATTCATCAATACCTAAAATGATAGCTTGATAATGTGATAGGATTCTAGTGATCTCTAACCTGAGCTAGCTTGACGGCACTATAAAACATGGTAAAGGGAGGGGGTAAGCTATATAGCTTAGTAAGTCCGTATGAAAATAATGAGCAACTCTTACCAATCATTTACCAAGTCCAATAATATAAACACAAGATAATATAAATTGGACTAAAACCCATAGTTATAACTTATTCAGTCACATTGTTTGCTCTATCAATTTGCAAGCATAATTTAACATGTCTTGACATTAGCCTAATAACCGTAATCTCTCTATTATAATAGATTACCACAATCAACCCATCATTTCAAACCTCCTAATAAACATGCACATTAATTATGAGTATTCACTTTTCAAGCATATATTTCAACATTTTTCAATTGTTCAAAGCTCATATCTTCCCTTAATCATTTTAATAGGAAATTATGCCAATCTTTCCTCCTTCTCATATCCAATGAATCACAATTCGTGTGAATAAAACATGTTATATCATAACTCAATTTGGCCCGAAAGCCAATTACACGATTGCCAACCAAATTTACCATGCATTTCGTCCATCACAAGTATAAACCAATAATCACAAGGCTTTCACAAAAACATTCTCATGCAAACCATGAACTCACAATATCATGAAGTCAATGCTTATAAACTTATGTACATACCTGTACAAATTCGTAAAAAAATACTTACATGCTCTTTCTCTTCTTTGACATACCCATTGAATTTCCCATTGAACCATTTGAAATACTTAAGGATACTCAGGAATCTCGTACACTCAGTACTGTATCAATGTCATTTCCCAGATATGGTCTTACATGTAATCTCGTATCGATGCCAATAGCCCAGCTATGGTCTTACACGAAGTCTCATATTGATGCCATATCCCAGATATGGTCCTACACGTAATCTCAGTAACTCTAATGTCATGACATTTGTATCCTATCTATTCCTAAGGTTCAACCGAGACTTCCGCTGTATCGAATCTCTATCAGTCATTTTCATAGTATCGTATTCAATAGCCTTCACATTTCATTTCAATAATATGACATTTACCCAATTATATCAATTAAGCATTTATACATATATAATTTAATGCTTATTAAACCTCAACATAAAAATGACGAAAAGGGCCTAACCGCCAAATACTTATTTTTTCCATATTTTAATTTCAAACCTCGTTTTTCTTTATCTATAATATCACATTTAACTTATTTAATCATTATACTATTCAAATCAGCCCAAAATCACATTATGGTAAAAATTACATTTTTGCCCCTAAAGTTTTACATTTTTACATTTCGTCCCTAGGCTCGTACAATGAAATGTGCTCAATTTCTTCAATACCCATGCCTAGCCAAACCCTATACATGCTTATAGCAACCCACATGTTTCTTTTATTTTCATTTTAATATCCATTTTACAACTTTTTACAAATAAGTCCTTTTTAGGCATTTTCATCGAAAATCACTTGGCAAAAGTCGTTTATCAAATAACTAACATGAATTTTCTACCATTAAACATCAAAATACACAAATATCCATCATGGGTAAAATTTTAGACTTTGATTATGTCTTAAATTAGTGGTAGAAATAGATAGATCATGATACAAGGATTTCAAAAACATAAAAATCATTAAAAACAGGGCTAGAACGGACTTACAATCGTGCTTGGAAGCTTGAAAAACCCTAGCCATGGTTTCCCCTTGTGAATTTCGGCCATGGGAGGAAGATGGAAAAAAATTGGCTTTTAATTTGGGTTTTTAATTAATTTAATTACCAAATTACTAAAATACACTTAATGAAAAACTTTAGAAACATACCTAACCATGTCCATTTTTGTCCACCAACTTAACCAATGGTCTAATTGCCATTTAAGGACCTCTAATTTAAAATTTCATAACAATTAGCACCTCTAGCTTATAGAACTCAAGTTTTGCACTTTTTGCAATCTAGTCCTTTTGACCAAATTAAGTGCCCAAATGTCGAATTTTTTTAACAAATTTTTCACGACATAATTCCGTAAAATTTTATACCATAAAAATATAATAAAAATAATTTTTTTTGCGTCAGATTTGTGGTCCCGAAACTACTGTTCCGATTAAACCCAAAATCGAATTGTTACAACTCTCCCCCCTTAGGGATTTTCATCCCCAAAAATCTTATCAGAAAAGAGATTAGGGTAATGTTCCCATATTTTTCTCTATCTCATCAAAGAGTCCTCTTCGAAGGTAATACTTCCAAAAGCACTCTCTCATCAATCTAGAATCCAATATCTTAAATTTTCAAATCTGTATACTACTTATGTCAGTTTGAAGTTTCTTTCAACTTTCATGAATCACTTTCACCTTTTTCCTCAAAATCACAAATCATTTCCACCTTCTATATCTCTTTCCAATCATCTTTGAACTCTGAAACTGTAACAGCCTGGTTTTAACTAAATCAGAATAGTGGTTTCGAAACCACAAATCTGATGTTAGAAAATTATTTTAATATTATTTTATGTGTTTATAGCATGATAGTATGTACGTGTGAAAGTTTCGTGAAAAAATTTTATCTTTTGAATAGTTAATTTAATAAAAATGACTTAATCACGTAAAATGCAAAAGTTACATACTATTTGTTAAAGGTATTAATTAGCTATGGAATATTAAATTAGAGGTCCTTATGTTGTAAATGGACATATATGGACATTTAATGGATGTTTTAAATAGTTTTTAATTAAGGTTATTATGGTAATTGGTATAATTATCATATGTTAAATCAATAAAAACAAATAACAGCTTCATACTCATCTTCTTAGCTGAATTTAGAAGAAGAATAGAAGCCATATTATTTCATCTAGGGTTCGGCCATTTGATAACTAAATTGGTAAGTCATTTTAGCTCGGTTTTTAATGATTTCTATGTTTTTGTAATCATTGCAGCTCAATCTCGCCAGCCCGTACCTTTAATTTCAAAATTGTTCAAGATTTTAAGAGTTTCCATTGATGATTTTATGTGTTCTTTGATTTTTGAAGATGAAATATGAAAGTTTGATGAGTTTTACATGTTTTGTTAAGTGATTTTTGATGAAAATGCATAATAGGGATTAAATTGAGAAATGTGTAAATTGTGTGGTCGAAATTTGAAATAAATGAAAGTTTTGGGCTACTAGGGACCTATATGTAATTTGGCTAAGCTTGGTTTATTCAAATTGTGTGAATTTTGTGTATTTGTGAAATAGGGACTAAATTGATTAAATGTGAAAGTTTAGGGGCTAAAGTGCAAATAGGCCTAAATGTATGTTTTGGACTAAATTGAAGGAGTGGTTCATTAAAGAAGTTAATTTTGAATATATCTAGATCAAGAAAAGAGGAATCTAGAATTAGATCGGGGGAAGGAAAGAATATCGAGTAATTGACTCATTTCGTTGTTTTCATACTCGAGGTAAGTTCGTATATGGTAATTTCATTATAAAAGTATGTTAAAAGCTTTGATATTGCATAAATTGTGATTATGAGATTATGGATTATGTTCGAATTATGAAAACGACTCTACGAATGCATTCGATGATAGAAACGAAAGGTGTGAAATCCCGATTGAACTTTAGGAATAGATTTGGATACTAGTGTCTTGTTATTAGAGAAAAAGTTGAGTTGGCTTCCGGCCATGATATTAGCACTTCAGGTGCAAGTTATATCGATTTGGCTTCGGGCCATGCATATCAGATGATTTGGCTTCGGGTCATGATAATTGTTTTTCAGATAAGTTACCTTGATTTAGCTATGGGTCATGGTATAGGTACTTATCATATGAGACTATTGAGTATCCAATTTCTATTCGAATGGTTCAACAGGTAAATGAATGATGTGATTAAGAGAGAGCTTAGTACGAAGTGATACAGGTATGTACAGAACCTATTTGAGTATTAAATAGAGAAAGTTCAATGAGATGGTGTTTAATCATATTTTAAGACATGAGAAAAGTTTGTAGTTAATGTGAAATTGGTTGATTTACATTTATTTGATGAATTAAGTTATTTACATACGAGCTTACTAAGCTATGAAGCTTACTTTGTATTATTTTTTTATGTTTTATAGTGAATCAAGGCTAACTCGGATCCGAAAATTGTCGGGAACATCATTGCACTATCAGACATCTATTTGGTACTTTTGAGTTGTGTATATATGGTATATGGCATGTATAAGCTAGATATGGTATTTTGGTTGTGTTTATAGCCATGACAGTTGGCTTGTAAATAATGTTAATGTTGATGTGTGTTTGGCTAATAGAATTGGTTTATTTTGACATGTATAGTATGAGCATGTTAATTGAATTGTGAAGTTTAAATGCTTAAGAAATGCTTTGATGAAGTATGATTTTAGAAGCTGAGTTAATAAAGTATTTGATTAGGCAAATGACATTGAATTGTGTATTGAAATTGGTTGAAATGGATATTGTATGAATAGTACATTTGGTTAATGTTTTGGCTACCTAATTGTATGATGAAATGGTACCATTCTGATTATTTAGGTGAGCATGAACAAGGGTCACAAATTGGCCTTGCAAATGGCCTGTAACACCCCAAACCCGGCATGGAAGTTTGGCTCGAATCTAGCGTGTCACATTGAAGTGTTTTTCGAAAACCATGTTTCCATTAAAAACCCTTCTTAATAATTAAAAACTTATACCCTTTTTAAACCTTGTTAGAAAACCTCAGCTGAATAACATTCTTAACAACTTTGTAAAAATCCTGGCAGTTACGGAAGCTTAATTTAAAAATAATTGCGGTTACGTGATGTTTTGAACTATAGTAGTTGCTTTGGAAAACCGTGTTCTAATACTAGCAATTATAAGAACAATAAATAAAATTCTAAATTTGAAATCCAGAAAATTGCAAGGGCTTTACTACTACCCACATAAAACATTTAAAAGTAAAAATCAAAACTATAAAATAAACAGTGTGTGTGGCTTCCTCCGAGCCCCTGGCAGCTCCGATCCTTCTAAGGCTGGAAATTACCTGAAAGGTTAATAAACGGGGTGAGTTTACGAAAACTCAGTGTGAAATCCCCTACTATAAAAGGAACAGTCAGTCATATAAAAGAATTAAAGGTCTGGCCCCAACCTTACTTACAGTTTCAATACCAATTGGGCCTTAGCCCATTATAACGAGCGATGCAGATGGGCTTTAACCTATTACGAATAAGAAACATTATCGAACTAGAATCGAATCGAATCGAATTAGGTGACGGAATCGAATCGAAATCAATATCGTAATGTAATCAAAAATCAGAATGTGAATGCAATCCCAACCCAATCCAGCCTATAACCAACCGCTACACTCCACCCGTACCAGCCCTACACTCCATTTGAGGAGTAGCTCAACCCACCCAGCCCTACACTCCACAGTTGCAGCATTGCTGCTCAGTTATCAGTAAGTTAAGGCAAAACCTCTAGTACGTGGGCAAGCCACTTTCAGTACTTCCTCCATCAATATAACCCATAACCCATGCAACAGATATAAATGTCATGGCATACAACATACAGAATCAGAATATCATGCCCATATTTGAATCAAATAGTCACAGTCAAGTCATTCATATCACCAACATATATTCACAATCAAATTCGTCAACCACACAGTCCAAGTCAGTCACTTGCCCACAAGGGCAAAACAGTCATTTAACACCATAGGGGCAAAATGGTAATTTTACCCCACAAAGGTATCTTGGTAATTCTACCCTACAGGGGTATTTCGGTAATTTCACAAATCAGGGGTATTTTGGTAATTTTACAAACCAGGGGTATTTTGGTCATTTTATTGATCGAAGGTATTTGGGTAATTTTGTAAACCAAGGGTATTTCAGTAATTTTGTAAATCGAGGGTAAAATGGTAATTCTATCTTATTTCAGTAATTTTACAAATCGAGGATATTTGGGTAATTTTATAAATCGGGGGTACTTTGGTAATTTTACAAGTCGAGGGTATTTCAGTAATTTGGTAAACTAAAGTATTCTAAACAGGGATAACAATACGGATGGGCCTAAAGCCTATTCTCAGCCCAAATAGGCCCACACGCTCGTGTGGCCCTTTTAGCCCAAATCTAGCCACAGATATGAGATTCACCTAGCCCAGTCCAATATTTACTACACAATCAAACAGCTTATCCAATTGGGCCCACATGGCCCCTTTCGGCCCATCGCTGCCCGAAGTAGCCATCCTACAGCTAGAGTAGTGAGAAATACACACCTAATTGGAGACTGGAGTTAATCCACGCTCCGAGCACTCTTAGCCGACGCCCAACCCAAACGAGCACACCATAAAGTGAGAGGGATCAGCCAAGAAAGGTACCTTACTCTCCTCATGGTTCTCTCTATTTAAAGCCAGCTTCGCATCCACTCTTATGTTAGCTTCCCGATGTGGGATCCCTCCATCATCAGACTTTAAATTCAACACCAACTCTTGCTGCCCCCTGTTAGCAAAATAAATGCTCTTTGCTTGCCATAGGATTCGAACCCATGCCTCCCCTTAGATGCTCCATACGCTACTTGCCACTAAGCCACAAGGCTTTTTTTGTCACAATTTCTCCAACAATATTCTTAAGGCCTACCTACTACACCCAGGGTTTGATTCACTTTAAACCAAAATTTTTGCTAGCCACAGATATGAGATTCACCTAGCCCAGTCCAATATTTACTACACAATCAAACAACTTATCCAATTGGGCCCGTAGGCCCATTGGGCCCACATGGCCCCTTTCGGCCCATCACGGCCCGAAGTAGCCATCCTACAACTAGAGTAGTGAGAAATACACACCTGATTGGAGACTGGAGTTAATCCACGCTCCGAGCACTCTTAGCCGACGCCCAACCCAAACGAGCACGCCATAAAGTGAAAGGGATCAGCCAAGAAAGGTATCTTACTCTCCTCATAGTTCTCTCTATTTAAAGCCAGCTTCGCATCCACTCTTATGTTAGCTTCCCGATGTGTGATCCCTCCATCATCAGACTTTAAATTCAACACCAACTCTTGCCGCCCCCTGTTAGCTAAATAAATGCTCTTTGCTTGCCATAGGATTCGAACCCATTCCTCCCCTCAGATGCTCCACATGCTACTTGCCACTAAGCCACAAGGCTTTTTGTGTCACAATTTCTCCAACAATATTCTTAAGGCCTACCTACTACACCCAGGGTTTGATTCACTTTAAACCAAAATTTTTGCTAGAGTCCAGGTTTGAACCCAGGACTTCTCCAACACTTCTCAGCACACTTAACCATTAAAACAAGCCTTCAACTACGAAATTTTCACGCACAACAGAATATTATAAGTTGCCTTCAACTGCTCCCATGCTCAAGGCCCAAAACTTCTAGGCCCAAATTCAGGGTGTTACAACTCTACTCCCTTAAAGAAATTTCGTCCCCAAAATTTTCGTCTATTAGGGTAGTCGTGTAACATCTACCCCACTACGCTACCGCTGCGCACTCTGATCCTACTATCACTATCACACTTCAACTAGAACTTGAAACATCTCATACATACAACACTTATTCACAGAAGCAGCCACATATTTATCACTCATATATACAATTTCTATATCCAAACATTACATCCACATAAAATAAATACCAAATTTAAATTCAGACCAATATCTAAGGAATCCATAGTATTTCAATTTCTAAACAGACAAAAGTATTCAGAAGACTTATGGATTCGGCGCCGGAGACTCGATGTGCCACACTTTTTAAAAGAAATACTTCAAACAGACCACATAGTTGAAAATAATTTTCTAAAATTCAACCTTTGAAAACCCAATCCACAGTCGAGTTGTTGCAACTTGGCTCGGATACCACTAAATGTAACACCCCAAACCCGGCCTGAAAGTTTGGCTCGAATCTGGGGTGTCACATTGAAGTGTTTTTTGAAAACCATGTTTCCATTAAAAACCCTTCTTAATAATTAAAAACTTATACCCTTTTTAAACCTTGTTAAAAAACCTCAGCTCAATAACATTCTTAACAACTTTGTAAAAATCTTGGCAGTTGCAGAAGCTTAATTTAAAAACAATTGCGGTTACGTGATGTTTTGAACAACAGTAGTTGCTTTGGAAAACCGTGTTCTAATACTAGCAATTATAAGAACAATAAATAAAATTCCAAATTTGAAACCTAGAAAATTGCAACGGCTTTACTACAACCCACATAAAACATTTAAAAGTAATAATCAAAACTATAAAATAAACAGTGTGTGTGGCTTCCTCCGAGCCCCTCGCAGCTCCGATCCGTCTAAGGCTGGAAATTACCTGAAAAGTTAATAAACGGGGTGAGTTTACGAAAACTCAGTGTGAAATCCCCTACTATAAAAGGAACAGTCAGTCATATAAAAGAATTAAAGGTCTGGCCCCAGCCTTACTTACAGTTTCAATACCAATTGGGCCTTAGCCCATTATAACAGACAGTACCAGATGGGCTTTAACCCATTACAGAATTAGAAACATTATCGAACTAGAATCGAATCGAATCGAAATTAGGTGGCGGAATCGAATCGAATCGATGTCGGTAACAAAATCAAAAATCAGAATGTGAATGCAATCCCAACCTAATCCAACCTATAACCAACCGCTACACTCCACCCGTACCAGCCCTACACTCCATGTGGGGAATAGCTCAACCCATCCAGCCCTACACTCCACAGTTGCAAAGATTGTCGCTCGATTATCGATAAGTTGAGGCAAAGCCTCCAGTACATGGGTAAGCCACTTTCAGTACTTCCTCCATCAATATAACCCATAACCCATGCAACAGATATAAATGTCATGGCATACAACATACAGAATTAGAATCTCATGCCCATATTTGAATCAAACAGTCATAGTCAAGTCATTCATATCACCAACATATATTCACAATCAAATTCGTCAACCACACAATCCAAGTCAGTCACTTGCCCACAAGGGCAAAACAGTCATTTAACACCCTAGGGGCAAAATGGTAATTTTACCCCACAAAGGTATCTCGGTAATTTACCCTACAGGGGTATTTCGATATTTCTACCCTACAAGGGTTTTCGGTAATTCTACCCTACAAGGGTATTTCAGTAATTTCACAAATTAGGGGTATTTTGGTAATTTTACAAACCAGGGGTATTTTGGTAATTTTATTGATCGAGGGTATTTGGGTAATTTTGTAAACCAAGGGTATTTCAGTAATTTTGTAAATCGAGGGTAAAATGGTAATTTTATTTTATTTCAATAATTTTACAAATCGAGGATATTTGGGTAATTTTATAAATCGGGGGTACTTTGGTAATTTTACAAGTCGAGGGTATTTCAGTAATTTGGTAAACTAAAGTATTCTAAACAGGGATAACAATACGAATGGGCCTAAAGCCTATTCTCGGCCCAAATGGGCCCACACGCTCGTGTGGCCCTTTTAGCCCAAATCTAGCCACAGATATGAGATTCACCTAGCCCAGTCCAATATTTACTACACAATCAAACAACTTATCTAATTGGGCCCGTAGGCCCATTGGGCCCACATGGCCCCTTTCGGCCCATCGCGCTACGACTAGAGTAGTGAGAAATACACACCTGATTGGAGACTGGAGTTAATCCACGCTCCGAGCACTCTTACTCGACGCCCAACCCAAACGAGCACGCCATAAATCGAAAGGGATCAGCCAAGAAAGGTACCTTACTCTCCTCATGGTTCTCTCTATTTAAAGCTAGCTTCACATCCACTCTTATGTTAGCTTCCCGATGTGGGATCCCTCCATCATCAGACTTTAAATTCAACACCAACTCTTGCCACCCCCTGCTAGCAAAATAAATGCTCTTTGCTTGCCATGGGATTCGAACCCATGCCTCCCCTCAGATGCTCCACACGCTACTTGCCACTAAGCTATAAGGCTTTTTGTGTCACAATTTCTCCAACAATATTCTTAAGGCTTACCTACTACACCCAGGTTTTGATTCACCTTAAACCAAAATTTTTCTAGAGTCCAGGTTTGAACCCAAGACTTCTCCAACACTTCTCAGCACACTTAACCACTAAAACAAGCCTTCAACTACGAAATTTTCACGCACAACAGAATATTATAAGCTGCCTTCAACCGCTCCCATGCTCAAGGCCCAAAACTTCTAGGCCCAAATTCAGGGTGTTACATGGCCTATATTTGTCCACACGAGCAGAGATACGGGCGTGTGTCTTGGCCGTGTGCAACACACAGTCATGTTACACGGTCATGTGTCCCTTGGTTTTGTTATTAAAATGAAGTCAGTATGCTTCACACGGTCTCACACACGGGCGTGTGACTGGCCAGGTGGTACAAGTCAGTGTACCCCCTATTTAACACACAGCCTAGCACACAGGCATATGACTTGGTCGTGTTGCATAAGTCAGTATACCCTACAGTTTTGGTACGACCAAGTACACGGCCTGGCACACGGGCATGTATGGCCTCTTCAAAGGGCACATAGGCTGGACACACAGTCGTGTGGTTGGCCGTGTGACCCAAGTCAATATGTATGCCCTGTTTTCACACGGCCTGGGACACGGACGTGTCTAAAGCCGTGTGAGGCACACAGTCTGTTCACACGGGCGTGTGACCCCTGTATGTTTGAAAATTTTCTACGTTTCCAAAATTTTTGTATGATATCAGTTTAGTCCTAAACCACTTCTAAAGCATGTTTAAGGCCTCGTAGGCCTTTATAAGGGACAATATGATTGAGATGAATGATTTATGAGAATGAATGCTTTATAGTTGATAAATGTATGCTATTCATTGTGAATTGATCGACAATACCTTGTAACCCTACTCCGGCGACGGATACAGGTTAGGGGTGCTACATTTTATTGGTATCAGAGTTACGGTTTAGTCAATTCTAAGACTAACATAGCGTGTGTGTGAGTCTAGCTATACATGCCATATATACTTTGAGATAGTGTGATGATTCCTAGCAACTTAAATTGCGTTTTCATATAGTAATGGATCCCAAAAGAGTTGTAGCTGATGATGTAGAGAGTATTGCGCCCACTCCTTCAAGGGGCAGCACCATCAAATTCTAGGCCAATAACGAGTAGCCATGAGGGAAAGGCTAAACAAGCCTTTTTCCAAATGATGAACGAGAGGTTCACAAAGTTCATTTGAATGAATCCTGCTATTCAAAAACTCCACCCCCACTTATTCCTCAACAAATTCCTGTTGTTTCTCAAGTTATAGACCCGATACGATTGAACAACCCGCCAGTAAATAAGATTCCTAAATATGGGGCTAAAGAGTTCCTAGAGTTAAAACAAGGTAGAATGACTATTACTGAGCATGAAAGAGAATTCGTACGATTAATCAAGTATGCTCGAGAGTATGTGTCTACTGAAGAAAGAATGTGCAAGTGGTTTGTTGATGGGCTAAACGAAGATATAAAACTTCTAGTTGGAATTCTAGAGTTGAAAGAATTTGTCGTTCTGGTTGAAAGGGCTTGAGAAAGCCGAAGATCTTAGCAAAGAAAAGAGAAAAATAGATTCAGAGGCTAGAGACTCGAGAAAAAGATCGATGAGTAAGTTGTATCAATCTTCATCAAAGAAATTTAGAGATTCGTATGCCCACCCAAATGCTTCAAACAAATATTCGAACAGAGATCGTAAAAAATAATACTCAGGTTCTAAAGCTCAAGCTACATCCATAGCGAGTGTTGCTAGTGTGGGAGGTGACATTATGGAAAATGCTGGAATAAAAGTAATAAAGCTTGTTACAAATATGGTTCGCTAAATCACTTTATCTAAGATTGCCCTGCGCTAGATGAAAAAAGATAAAGTTCAGAATGTGAGACCAAGTAACACGTCGAATAGAGGTAGACCACCAAAGTTGTCGGAAATGTAAGTGGTAGTAGTGGGGCAACAAATGATTCAGCTGTGAGGTTTGAGGCCAGAGCACCTACTAGAGCCTACACTATTCGCGCTCGTGAAGAATCGTTATCTCCAGATGTTATCACTAGTACTTTCACTCTCTATGATACTAATGTGACTGCATTGATAGATCCAGGATCAATTCATTCTTATATATACATGAATTTAGTATCTAGTAAGACTTTGCCTGTAAAGTTTACTGAATTTGTGATTAGAGTATCGAACCCCTTAGGCAAATTAGTTTTGGTTGAAAAAGTCTACAAGAATTGTCCGTTAATGCATCGAGATTTCTATTTTTTTGCTAATCTGATGTTGTTGCCATTCGATGAATTTGATGTGATTTTGGGTATAGATTGGCTAATGATGCATGATACTATAGTGAATTGTAGATGAAAGACAATTGAATTAAAATGTCTGAATAATGAGACTATTGGAATTAAATCTGATGATCTGAATAGTTTGCTAGTTGTGATCTCGTCTATGTTAGCTCAGAAGTTTGTGAGAAAGGGGTGTGAAGCTTATCTTGCATATGTACTTGATACAAAAGTGATAGAATCAAAGATTGAAATAGTACCAGTTGTGTGTGAGTATTCAGATGTGTTTCCAGAAGAGTTACCAGGTTTACCACCTATCAGAGAAGTAGAGTTTGGTGTTGAACTAATACTGAGAACAACGCTAATATTGATAGCTCAGTATAGAATGGCTCCGATAGAGTTAAAAAAATTGAAAGCCCAATTGCAAGAATTGACAGATAAAGGTTTTGCTAGACCGAGTTTCTCTCCCTAGGGTGCACCAGTGTTATTTGTGAAAAAGAAAAATGGCACGATGAGAACATGTGTAGACTATCAACAACTCAACAAAGTGATGATCAAGAATAAGTACCCTCTGCCACGAATAGATGATTTGTTTGATCAGTTAAAAGGGGCAACAATGTTTTCAAAAATTGATTTGAGATGGGGTTATTGCCAGTTACGAGTTAAAGACTCGGATGTGCCAAAGGCTGCATTTAGAACATAGTACGAACACTATGAATTTCTTGTTATGCCTTTCGGACTAACAAATGCACCTGCTATTTTTATGGACTTGATGAACTGGATTTTCAGGCCGTACTTAGACTGATTCGTAGTTGTGTTTATTGATGATATTTTGATTTACTCTCGTAATGAATCTGAGCATTTAAGTATCGTGCTGCAAACTTTGAGAGATCAATAGTTATTTGCAAAGTTCAGCAAATGTGAATTTTAGCTACAAGAGGTTGGTTTTCTGGGACATATAGTTTCAGCCGTAGGTATTCGAGTTGACCAATGCAAAATTTCTGCAATTATAGATTGGAAGCCTCCGAGAAATGTATCCGAAGTCAGTATTTTTCTGGGACTAGCCGGCTATTATAGACAATTTGTGAAAGGCTTCTTGATAATTGTGACTCCGATGACAAGATTGCTTCAAACAGATGTTAAATTTCAGTGGTCAAAAAAGTGTCAGCAAAGCTTCAAACAGTTGAATGCATTATTGACAGAGGCATCAGTGTTAGTTAAGCCTAATTCGGGTAAAGAATTTGTAGTTTTTAGTGATTCATCATTAAATGGCCTGGGTTGTGTTTTGATGCAGGAAGGCAAATTTGTGCCTTATGCCTCGAGACAATTGAAGCCACACAAAAAGAATTATCTGACGCACGACCTAGAGTTAGCTGCGATAGTGTTCACATCGAAATTTGGCGTCATTACTTGTTTGGTGAGAAATTTCATATTTATACCGACCAAAAAAGCTTGAAATATCTGATGACTCAAAGAGATTTGAATTTTAGATAGCAGAGATGGTTAGAATTGTTAAAAGATTATGAATTAGTGATTGACTATCATCCGGGAAATACAAACATAGCTGCTGATGCTTTGAGTCGAAAGTCCTTATTTGCTTTACGTGCTTTGAGTACACAGTTACCTTTGTCTGATGACGGTTTAATAGTAGCCGAGTTGAAAGCGAGACCGCTATTTCTACAACAGATTTGTGAGGCTCAAAAATTTGATAATGAATTGCAAGCAAAACGAGCTCAGTGTGAGTCGATTTCTAATTCAGAGTTTCAAATAGGGTCTAATGACTGTTTGATGTTTCGTGATAGAATA
Source organism: Gossypium arboreum (assembly GCF_025698485.1). Taxonomy (NCBI): domain Eukaryota; kingdom Viridiplantae; phylum Streptophyta; class Magnoliopsida; order Malvales; family Malvaceae; genus Gossypium; species Gossypium arboreum. The sequence continues at coordinate 105,195,388 of NC_069072.1, read as the reverse complement.
TGTGTACCAAGAAATTCTGCTTTCATTTGGAAGATTCTAAATGAAGCACACAGTAGTTGTTTATCAGTACGCCTGGGACGCACAAAAATGTATAACAATTTGAAACAGCATTATTGGTGGCACGGCATGAAATGAGATATCTCAGAATTTGTTTCGAAATGTTTGATTTGTCAACAAGTTAAAGCTAAACATCAGGTACCATCGGGTTTGCTACGGCCTATTTTGATTCCCAAGTGGAAGTGGGATAGAGAAATAATATAATTTGTATTGAGTCTGCCTTTATCTCCAAGAAAGAAATATGTGATTTGGGTTGTTGTTGACAGATTGACGAAATCAGCTCATTTCATTCCGGTACGTGCAGATTTCTCGCTTGATAAATTGACTAAGTTGTATATCTCAGAAGTTGTGAGATTACATGGTGTTCCCCTATCTATTGTTTTGGATAGAGATCCCAGATTCACTTCGTGATTTTAGAAGAAATTGCAAGAAGCTTTACCTACAAAGCTAAATTTTAGCACTGCATTTCACCCGCAAACAGATGGTCAATCTAAACAAGTTATTCAGATACTTAACGATATGTTGCGTTGTTGCATTCTTGAGTTTGAAGGTAACTGGGAGAAACATCTATCATTTATTGAATTTGCTTACAATAATAGCTTCCAGTCAGTATAAAGATGGCACCTACGAAGCTTTATACGGTCGTAAATGTAGAACACCATTGTACTGGACTGAGTTTAGCGAGAATAAGATTCACGGGGTTGATTTGGTCAGAGAGACTGAAGAAAAAGTGAAAGTAATTCGTGATAGTTTGAAAGTGGCATCAGATTGACAAAAATTGTATGCAGATTTGAAACAAAAAAATATTGAGTTTCAGATCAGGGATAAAGTGTTTTTAAAAGTGTCGCCGTGGAAAAAGATATTACGGTTTGGTCAAAAAGGGAAATTGAGTCCAAGATTCATTGGACCGTATGAGATTACTGAACAAGTTAGGTCAGTGGCATATCGCCTATCTTTACCATCTGAGTTAGAGAAAATACATAAAGTGTTTCATGTATCGATGCTACGAAGATATCGATCAGACCCTTCGCACGTTTTTTCTCCAACTGAAGTTGAGATACAGTTAGATTTATCATACAGTGAAGAACCGATTCGAATTTAAGCTCGTGAGATCAAAAAGCTAAGAAATAAGAAAATTGCATTAGTGAAAGTGTTATGGCATCGAAAATGGGTTGAAGAAGCTACATGGGAACTTAAGGATGCTATGAGAAAACAATACCTGAACCTATTTGCTGGTAAGATTTTCGGGGATGCAAATCCCTAAGAGGGGAGAGTTGTAACAGCCTGGTTTAGCTAAATCAGAACAGTGGTTTTGGAACCACAAATCTGATGTTGAAAAATTATTTTAATAGTATTTTATGTGTTTACAACATGATAGTACGTATGTATGAAAGTTTCGTGAAGAAATTTTATCGTTTGAATAGTTAATTTGATAAAAATGACATAATCGCGTAAAATGCAAAAGTTGCATACTATTTGTTAAAGGTATTAATTAGATATGGAATATTAAATTAGAGGTCCTTATGTTGTAATTATACTATTAATAGTATGAGTGGACATATATGGACATTTAATGGATGTTTTAAATGGTTTTCATTAAGGTTATTATGGTAATTAGTATAATTATCATATGGTAAATAAATAAAAACAAATTAAAGCTTCATGTTCATCTTCTTAGCCAAATTTAGAAGAAGAAAAGAAGCCATATTATTTCATATAGGGTTCGGCCATTTGATAGCTAAATTGGTAAGTCATTTTAGCTCAGTTTTTAATGATTTCTATATTTTTGTAATCGTTGCAGCTCAATCTAGCTAGCCTGTACCTTTAATTTTGGAACTGCTAAAGATTTTGAGAGTTTTCATTGACGGGTTTATGTCTTCTTTGATTTTTGAAGATGAAATATGAAAGTTTGATGATAGTTTTACATGTTTTGTTAAGTGATTTTTGATGAAAATGCATAATAGGGATTAAATTGTGAAATGTGTAAATTGTCTAGTCAAAACGTGAAATAAATAAAAGTTTTGGGCTACTAGGGACCTATATGTAATTAGGCTAAGCTTGGGTTTATTGAAATTGTGTGAATTTTGTGTATTTGTGAAATAGGGACTAAATTGATTAAATGTGAAAGTTTAGGGGCTAAAGTGCAAATAAGCCTAAATGTATGTTTTGGACTAAATTGAATGAGTGGTTGATTAAAGAAGTTAATTTTGAATATATTTAGATCCAAAAAAGAGGAATCTGGAATTAGATTAGGGGAAAGGCAAGATTATCGAGTAATTGACTCATTTCGCCGTTTTCATACTCGACGTAAGTTCGTAAGTGGTAATTTCATTAGAAAAGTATGTTAAAAGCTTTGATATTGCATAAATTGTTATTATGAGATTATGGATTATGTTCAAATTGTGAAAATGACTCTATAAATGCATTTGATGATAGAAACGGAAGGTATGAAACCCCGGTTGAACTTTAGGAATAGATTTGGATACTAATGTCTTATTATTAGATGAAAAGTTGAGTTGGCTTCGGGCATGATATTAGCACTTCGGGTGCGAGTTATACTGATTTGGCTTCGGGCCATGCATATCGGATGATTTGGCTTAAGGCCATGATAATTGTTTTTATAATAAGTTACCATGATTTGGCTACAGGTCATGGTATAGGTACTTATCGTATGAGACTACTGAGTACCCAATTTCTATTCTGAATGGTTCAATGGGTAAACGAATGATGCGGTTAAGAAAGAGGTTAGTATGAGGCAATACAGGTATGTGCAGAACCTATTTGAGTATCAAAAAGAAAAAGTTCAATGAGATGGTGTTTAATCATGTTTCAAGACATAAGAAAGGTTTGTAGTTAATGTGAAATTGGATGATTTACATTTATTTGATGAATTAAGTTATTTACATACTAGCTTACTAAGCTATGAAGCTTACTTCATGTTATTTTTCTATGTTTTATAATGAATCAAGGCTAGCTCGGATCCGACAATCGTCAAGGACATCATCGTACTATCGAACATCTATTTGGTACTTTTGAATTGTGTATATATGGTATATGGAATGTATAAGCGAGATATGGTATTTTGGTTGTGTTTATAGCCATGAGAGTTGGCTTGTAAATGATATTAACATTGATTTGTGTTTCGCTAATAGAAATGGTTTTTTTTTACATGTATGGTATGAGCATGGTTAATTGAATTGTGGAGTTTAAATGCTTAAGAAATGCTTTGATTAGGTAAATGGCCTTGAATTGAATATTGAAATTGGTTGAAATATATATTTTATGAATGGTACATTTGGTTAATGTTTTTGCTGCCTAATTGTATGATGAAATGGTACCATTTTGATTGTTTAGGTGAGCATGAATAAGGGTGGCAAATTGGCCTCGCAAATGGCCTATTTTTTGTCCACACGGACAGAGACACGGTCGTGTGTCTCGGCCATGTATGACACACGGTCATGTTACACAGCCATGTGTCCCCTGGTGTTGTTATTAAAATGAAGTCAGTATACTTCACACGGTCTCGCACACGGGCATGTGACTGGCTGTGTGGTACAAGTTAGTATACCCCCTATTTGGCACATGGCCTAGCACATGGGCATGTGACTCGGCCATGTTGCATAAGTCAGTATACCCTACAGTTTTGGCATGGCCTAGTAGATAGCCTGACACACGAGTATGTGTGGGCTCTTCGAAGGGCACATGGGCTGAACACACGGGCGTGTGGTTGGCTGTGTGACCCAAGTCAGTATGTATACACTGTTTTCATATGGCCTAAGACATGGGCATGGCTAGAGCTGTGTGAGACACACGGTCTGTTCACACAGGCGTGTGACCCCTGTATGTTTGAAATTTTTCTATGTTTCCAAAATTTTTGTATGATATCAGTTTAGTCTCGAACCACTTCTAAGGCATGTTTACGGCCTCGTAGGCCTTTATAAGGGACAATGTGATTGAGATGAATGTTTTATGGTTGATAAATGTATGCTGTAACACCCCGTACCCGAGACCGTTTCCGGAGTCGAACACGAGGTGCTAACAGACTTAATTCATTTATTTGCACAGTCCATTTTAAAAATTTCCAGACAAGCTGGCTAACTGCATCACTGTCACCTTAAAAATCATATCTCGAGTTCCAAAAGTCGAAAACCAGTTCCGTAAATTTTTCCTGAAACTAGACTCATATTTCCATCTAAAAATTTTTTTCTATAATTTTTTGTCGAGCCAATTAGTACATTTTATTAGTTAAAGTCTCCCCTATTTCAGGGTTCGACTACTCTGACCTTCATACATTACGACTTAGATATCTCCCTGTATAGGGCTTCAATACTTATGCCATTTGTTTCTAAAGAACCTAGACTTGAAAAGGAATCTTTACATATAGTGCATGACTTCTAATTATCTCTGGTTAATTTATAGTGAATTTCCAAAGTCGGAATAGGGGATCCAGAAATCGTTCTGGCCCTGTTTCACGAAAACTTAAACATCTCACAAAATACGGCTCATATGATCGTTTCGTTACTTTCATATGAAAATATATTCATCAAGGTTAGATTACATAATTTATTCACTATTTAATTCCATTCCTACTATTTTTAGCGATTTTTCAAATCCACATCACTGCTGCTGTCAGCATCTATTTTTAAGGTAAACTTTACCTATTTCATGGTTTTCCATGGATCAACTAAAATTTTGTCATACATAGCACCAAAATGATCGTGATTAACCATTCCAATGGCTAATCGTTACCAACATTTCCATAACACTCCATGATCAACATACAAAATGATTATAACGCTATGCTCAAAATATATATAAGCCATTTTCGCATGGCTAACCAAATATATACATTACCGAAAGGTACATGACCAACAACAAAAGGGTAGTCCTATACATTCCATTTTCAGAGTTCAACTAAAAGAGCACCAAAAGGGATTTGATAGTGTGGATGACTTTGACTTTGACACTCCCGAATCCGATAGCTGACGAACCAAAATCTATAAAACAAAGAATCAAAGAAACGGAATAAGCATTTAATGCTTAGTAAGTTTTTGAGTAATGAAATCATGCACAACTGAAGTATAGCATTCATATGACTAAACGAATAATTTCATATACACATATTCTCACAATCATACCTACTTCACATTTCCAACCCTTATATTTATACATAAGGAATCAACTTGACTAAAGGCCGGAAGCTTGTTAATCGATTGAGCGAATACTATTTAAAAGGAATCAATTATTCCAATGCATATACAAAACATACCTCATCGTTGGGGTTTTACGAGTGTATTAATTGAAATTATTACAGTGAGATTGCTCATTCCCGCACCAAGTACCTTGAGAATTAGCGGATATAGCTACTCGCTCAAATGCCTTGATTTAGCCCTTATAGTAACTTCGCACAAATGCCTTGGGACTTAGCCGGATATAGTAACTTCGCACAAATGCTTTGGGGCTTAGCAGGATATAGTAACTCGTACAAATGCCTTGGGACTTAGCCGGTTATAGTAACTCGCACAAATGCCTTGGGACTTAGCCCGTTATAGTAACTTCGCACAAATGCCTTCGGACTTAGCCCGTTATAGTAACTTCGCACAAATGCCTTGGGACTTAGCCTGTTATAGTAACTTCGCACAAATGCCTTGGGACTTAGCCGGTTATAGTAACTCGCACAAATGCCTTGGGACTTAGCCTGGTTATCATCCGAATAATCATGCACATATATCAATAAATCATGACACATCCTTATTTCATTTTTATTACTAAAGCTCAAACACAAGACATTTATCAAACCTTACCAATTTCGGCTCAATAGCCACATACAAAGAGCATGATTTTGACTTGCTTCATAACATGACCTCTATTCGCATTCGGATGCCCGTCATAAGTATAAACTAATTACCTCAATATATGCAACTCAAGTAGATTCATTATATCACCGTTTATTTGTTATGCTTATATGTCATGACTTAAAAAAATCATAAACTAAGTTCCATTACTAGAAGACTTACCTCGGTTGTTGTCGAACGATTTCAACAACTATTTGACCACTTTTTCCTTTCCTTTATCAGATTTAGTTCCCCTTTGCTCTTGAGCTTAAATTTAAACAAATAAATTTATTTAATTATTTTTCACTTGGGCAATTCCATTCAATACATGTATGTCATACAATCTAAGTACAATGACCTTGTTCAATACTATTTAAACATCATGCATTATCGAATTTCATCAACACCATCTAACTTCATATAGAAACACATATCATCCCAAGTCGGTACACAAGTCAAATGCATCATTTAAATTGTCAAAGTCCACAATTTAGTCATATCTCTCTATCATAGTTTCTTCACTTAAACCGAATTAGCAAGCCCATATTGTCTTTGGCTGAATGCTATATAACCCAAGTCATCAAGAGTTTTATTATTTAACACTTAGATATCCATTCAAAACACTTAACCGGCCTTTGACCAAGACTTTAAACAAAGTCTATGTTCGGCTATCACACATATGGGCATTATTAGTTTAAAGTTTTAACAAGATTAATTTCTTTGATCTTAACCTAAATGACAACTCCCATTCTCCTTATTTCAACCGAATTATTCATAACATCAAGACTAAAATTTTTGCACCTTGAACTTCATACATTTATAAAAACTTTCATAACTTATTCGGCCTTATCAAGAACCATTTAACATGCAAGGAAAAATAATCATAGAGGAAGAAGTTAACATTCTAAATAGACTCAATTTTTGACCGAATGTACAAGGTGTCTCTAAGCTACCCATCCAAAAATCTTTACCCTATTCTAGTCATTCCCCCATTGTTCCCTACAACATGAAAATAGCCCCTAATTCCAACACTTAATCATTCGGCATCTTGCTCAAATCACCATAGGAAATCTCAACTTTCTTGACATTACCAAGAGTGCATTCACAAATTAACTTAGCATAATATAAAGCCAAATCAACAAATTCAAAGCTTACCTCCTAATAGCTAAAGATGAATGCTGAATTGCTCTAGGTAAGTTTTCCCTTATTTTTCCTCTTTGTTTTGGCTTGAGAGAGGTAGGAGAAGAAGATGAACACCATCCTCTTTCTTCTCTTTTATTTAATTCATTTTATTACAATTATTAATTCATTTGTTAATACAAAATTGTTTTAAATTTGAATTGGTGGAGCATTATCTTTTCTTGGCCGGCCACTATGTTCATTATGGGTAAATTGACATGCAAAACCACTCTTTTCAATGCATGTACAAATAGACCATTGTAAGATTAACCTCTCACTTTCCAACAATGTTTCATATAAGTCCATTTTAATAAATCCACATAAAAATGATCAAATTAATGCATGAAACTTTCACACATGCATTTACTCACATCATAAACACAGAATATAACTTTTAATTATTTATAAGACTTAGTTTCGTGGTCCCGAAACCACTTTTCGACTAGGGTCAATTTAGGGCTGTCACATATGCTATACATTGTGAATTAATCAGTAATACCTCGTAACCCTACTCCGGCAATGGATACGGGTTAGGGGTGTTACAGAAACACAGTGTCGGAGCATATCGTCAAAGATCTGAATTACTCTCTCAGGCTTACCATCAACTTATAGGTGAATTACATTGCCAAGATGTAACTGCATACTCAGATTATCTTCCCGATCATCAAAACATCTTCTTCAAATAAGTGCATATTTATTACTCCCTAAATGAACTAACGAGTTACTACTGAGTCTTGTACACCATTTTCTGTATAAGCTCTGGACAATTCATTGCACTAATTGTATCTCAGTGTAATAATAATAAAAATAAGAATCAAAAGTCATCTCACACCGTACTTGTTTAGTTTACCACTCACTATCACATTCCTAAGGTTCTCAATCTTACAAAGAAAACATCACTTTAGCTTTTTAATTTAGCTAAATTCATACTTCCATCAAATAAAATTAATCATGTAACCAACATTCATCAAATGAAAAAAGGTTTTCCATTCAAGTATCTACAATGTAACGCCCCGAATTTTGGGCCTAGAAGTACTAGGTTTTGAGTAGAGGTATAATTAGGAAGTTGCTCATAAATATTTAGTTGTGCAAGAAATTAGCACAAAAATCTGTCTGCTTCAGTGGTTATGTGTTCTGGGAGTGTCTAAGAAGTCTTGGGTTCAAGCCTGGAAAGGTGCAAAAAGTTTTATTTTTTTAAAGGAATAAGCACTGTCTCAAGGTAGTAGGCTTTTAAATAAAAATGGGTATAACATGATAGAAAGGGTCTGCTGGTCTAAGGGATAAGTGGAGTGCTATGGTTACTTAAAGTCTGAGGTTCGAATCCTACTTTGAGCAGTGGAGTGTTTTATTTTGCTACACTCGCCGTATGGGTAGTTGAGGTTGACGGAAACATTGCTGAGTGGAGTGGAGTTTGAATTGGTCATGGAGGGATTGTAGGAGGGAATGTTGGGATGTGGATAGTGATCGGTTGGAGAAATTTGAGGAGTGGATCAATGGATGGAGGGAGTAGTGGTGCCGAATTGGGATTCTTCCTAAAAATTTCGTTTTCCCTCTTGTTCCCTCAACATTTAGTCACCTATTCTCTCCTTTGCCAAATTCTTTTGCTACCTTTGTCATTTTTTCCCCTCCTCTCCTCTTCTCTCTTCCTCAAGCCCTTTTTCTTTCTGTCGGTTGTGGCATTGGTTTGGTTGTTGTCCCCTAGCCATATCTTAACTATTCCCTTCCCTTCTTGGTCCATTTTTTTGCCGTTATTATCATCCAGTTGAAGTCCCATTAGTATTTTTCTTTCCCTTCTCCTATTGCCGCATATTGAGTTTTGCTACTGTCCCGATTTATTTCATGGTTTCGCCACATAGTGAGGTTTCAATCGCTTTGCTTTTGCCAAATACTCTCTCTCTCTTTTCTCCCTCTCGATTCTCTTCTCCCTTTGTGTGGTTACCTAATACTTCTTCTATTCCCCTCTCCTGCCTTTTGGCTTTTCTCTGAAAAGAGGGAAAAATTGGCGTTGGTTACTTCTGTTCAAGCGGACTATTTTCAGTTGGTAAGTCTTTTCGTAAGGGGGAAAAATGTGTCCCAATTGATATGGAATATTTCATTCGTTAATTATGTTGAGTTCCTAATCCTCTGTTATGTCGAATGTTAACTTGACAGCATCAAATCGAATCGGACTCGGTTTGCCAGGGGAATTGTAGGCTATATCTTTTGGAGCAGTAGGGGTAGGCAACATAACTGAAGTTCAGTTGTTGTTGTTATTGGTGTTGTTTTTAAGTGTGACTAATGCTGGGCATAGAATTTCCATTTGTTTTAGGTGTGGGTTATCTCCGGAGCGTTGCATATCAAAGATCAAATCAGGTGTGTAAAAATACTGCCATAATCTTAAATCGACAAAAGCCGAAATAGGTAACCGTTGATTCTACACGAGCGTGTGCTCGCTCATGTGGTAACCTGAACACGTAAAAATGTGGGCGTTTGATCATAGAGGCCACCATGAGCGATTTCATCGGCTTAGGCCGTTGCAATACACATTGGGCCGAAATGGGCTATGTGGGCCCCATAGGGGTAAACCACACAGAAGTGTGGAGATTATTAGGCCAGGCTATGTAGCTTACACGACCAAGGCCCTTTTTGGGCTTTATGGGCCACAAGGGCCTGTGGGCCCACATGGGCTACATTATGGGCTTTGGGCCCATTTTCACTGTTTAACTGTTTAGGTTAAACGGGTCACCCAAGACGCTTGTGACCTACTATGGGGTCAGTAAGTGTACATAGACCCTCTAGTTGGTAAAATGACAAAAATGCCCCTACATGGTAAATTGACTGTTTTGCCCCTATGTGATATGTGTTTATATTTTAGCATACTATTGTAACTATGTTGAGTACATATATAATATTATGATATGACATGACATGTGGCATGATGCATTGCATGGGGGTGGTTTTTTATATAATTAGAGGAAGTGTACTGTACTGGCAGCTCTGCTACAAATCACTAATGGCTCTATGCCTATTATACTGGTAGCTCTGCTGCAAATACTGTTTAATGCCGCAACCGATGCTAATTCTAGAGTGTAGGGATGGGTGGGTTGATTATATCCCCACATGGAGTGTAGGTTGGATGGAGATGGAGTATAGAGGCTGGATAGGTAGGACTTGCATACTGCTTACTGTTACTGCACTGTTTACTGTTATTGCACTGTTTACTGTTGCTGCAATGGGCCAAGGCCCAAACACATGGCTATTTCTGTATTGAGATGGGCTAAAGCCCAGACTAATATTGTCACTGTTACTAAAAAGGGCTTAGGCCCAGACTGTGTTTGTTTTCTAACTGTTTACTTATATGGGATTACACACTGAGTTTTCGTAAACTCACCCATCTGTTTATCTGTACAGGAAATCCCCAGCCTTAGATGAATCGGTGCTATGAGGGATTCGGAGGTGGCCACACTACTGCTCCTGCATTATATTTGACTTTTATTTACTATTAAATTTCGGATTGGGTATTTATTTATGTAATAAGGCCTCTCTAAGGTTTTAACTTTTAATTTGGGATTTTACTTGCTTTGATATAAACTGCTAGTTGTAGGAAGAAGACGTGTTTTCAAAAGATAACTATTTTTCAAAAACACCACGTCTTCTTAATATAATTTTAAAGCTTCCGCAACAAACATAGTTTTAAAGTGTAATAACAATCTAATATGAATTGCAAATTTTCGTTAATGATATAATAAGGTTTTAATATATAACGGGCTTTCCAATGAAATTATGGTTTCGAAAAACTCTTCAATGTGACTCCGCCAGATTGGGCCATAACGTCTAGGCCGGGTTTGGGGTGTTACATGCAACTATATCTACTTCCCCAAAGGTTAATCGTTAACTATTCACAATCTTTCAATAGTTCAAACCATCAACATTGTCTTAATTTCAAATTTTTCTGTAACATTAGATACTTTAAACTTTTGTAATCAAGAAGCATACAAATTTTTTCGTCGAATAAATGATGTCATCAACTCTCAACACAGGCATAATAGTGGCCGACTCTAAATCACCCATCGGACAATTCTTTTAATGAGATTTTAATCATTAGAAAGCATAAACTGTCACTTCACATTTTTGTATTAGAACACATTCTAATTCGTTCGATAATGCATTACTGAAAATCACAAATTCTTTACTCAATTCAAACAGAACCTAGAACTAGTGCTTCAGTTAATAACATCTTCAATTGTTTTCAACTTTACTAACATGCAACGAACGATTCAAACTTTCACAAATGTGATAACTTTATCAATCGAAATAGCTTTAATTCATAAAAACATCATTCAATTAGAACAAATCTAATACGTATACCTCTGTATCATACTTTCTAGAATATGAACTCTTCCTTCAAACTATTCGTGTATTCACCCATAAATGTACAAGACTTTATTTTCTTACCTGAGGATAAACTTAAATGCATATAACTTAAATTACCTTTCAACTGACCAGCTTGCTCAGATAAAAAACAACTGAATCGTTCTCAACTATCAAATAATAACTTATTAAAATACTTCTTTCTTCATGCTGTTAAACAACTCAATCATACAATCTTTTATAAATCCCTTAACATGCTAATCAAAGATCTTTACAATTGCATTATCTCAAGAAAACAAAATATCCTGATTAAACTTATTGACCTTAATCAAACTTACCTGAGAAAAGAAAACCATCATACAATTTGAGCTTGAACTTCCACTATCCATACTTTTGCCGATTCACGAAAATTAGAGAAATCCTGATACCAAAATCACAATGTAACTATGATCGAACTAGAAATACACTCATAATAGACATAGTTATCACAAGCCGAAGAACACAATTTAAAGATAAGCCATGATTGATAATTTACGAAATAAGGATGTAAGAAAACCAAGATGCGATACCATACTAGAAATCCGAGAACATAATTCATATGAAAATAAGAAAGATCTTGATGATTCCTCAGAGAAAACCAAAAGAAAAACAATGCTTACGCACTTTGGAATCAATTGTAACAGAGATAATATATTTTCCAAATATATATATGTAAAACAAAACAACATCCAGTAGAAGCAGAAGAATAGCCTCGCGTAAATTTTCACCATCAACTTTTATTCCAAACATAATAGAATAGAACCCCAAAGAGAGAGAGAGAGATAAGATATGCTGATCATCAACCAACCAGACCAATAGTGCTTTCATCTAAAATTATAATCAGCTAACATTCTCATACGATAAGAATTTCATCAAAAAATGAGTAATCACATATATCTCTGAGGATAAGTGAATATATTAAATACCCAGAAGAGATCATAATAATCTATTCAATATCAATTGTTACACTCAAACATCTTTACGATTCAAATATCCTTTTTTTTACTAATTCTGTCATCACTAATCCCATATTATTCCATTCACAAACGAAAATCAATCTAGAAGAAATTCCAGCAAATACATACTTTAGATATCATACCTGAATGAGTCGATTAGTCAAGATTAACTTTTTCTTTAACCGTGACATTGAGAAAATTGAATGATCTTTAGAATAACTTGGCATCTTTTCCAAAACTGTATTCACTTGCCAAACTATTCTTAACTCTGACCACATTATTAGCTATTTCGCTATTAAACTATTTAGTCTCTCCCTTTTGATCTTATTCAACATAAATCTCGCAAAATTTCGTTATAAAATATCACTTTGGTAAAGGGATGAGGTCGTAAAGCCTCTAACTCGACTCTCATATACACACATATGTGACTTAACATTCATCATCATCATAATATCATCACAGTTATACAATTTACTTCAAGAAAATTAACACACATATTTATGTTACACGTACTTTTCGATTATCTTATTCAAACAAGTGCACTTATACATACATTCCATAAATTTTGAGTAAGTTTACTTATAGCATTCACTTAATCAAACAGGTCAGGCACATAACATCATATGAATGCCAAACAAACATGGACGAGTTTATCACAATATAAATTGTTATTTCATTTCATAAAATCACCATAATCCATCGAAACACAACGTTTAACCAGAACAATGACATTTTACCCATATTTCTCAACTTATGGTTATTTCATTTTGTACATCATCACATACATATCATGAACCCTTATTCATTCCTTTCCAAGTTTCGACTCATCACAAACACATTTTCAAATATCTAAGTATCACTTTCAGTGTTTTCAAAAGTAGCTCGGTTGGAAAGCATCTCTGTCTCAACAAAACAATTTCATCAAAGTCAAGAGATATCACACTATCACATGTTATATATAGCATGTATAGCTAGACTGTCACACATGCTAGGTTAGTTTGAAAATCGACTGAACCATAGCTCTGATACCACTAAATGTAATACCCCTTACCCGTATTCGATGCTGAAACAAGGTACAAGATATTACCAGACGTAAACACAAGAAAACATACATTCCGAGTTGTAAATTTAGCACCAAATTAAAACTTTTTAACAATCAATCACATTATCCCAAAAATGAGCCTACGAGGCCCAAAATATCTTTGGAAGCGGTTCAGGACTAAACTGAGCACTTTAGAAAATTTTACGACACTTAGAGAATTTTTGATAAAACAAGGGTCACACGCCCGTGTGGCTTGGGACACACTCGTGTGGGCAGGTCATGTGGTCACACACACCCATGTCCCTAACTCGTGTAACTCTCTGTTTATCACCCAAGAACAAATTGAAGTCACACAGCTAAGACACACGCCTGTGTCCCGAGGCTGTGTCCTTCACACGGCTAAGACACACGGCCATGTCTCATGCCTATGTGCTCGATACTCAGTATTCTGTTTTGTAACAATTTAGGTGCATGGGACACACGACCGGATCACACGCCCATGGGATGACCATGTGTCACACACAGCCTAGACACACACTCGTGTGTCTACCCATGTAGACAAGAATAAGGCTATTTACCAAGCCATTTGCCACCCTTATTCACACATACACTTATCCCAATTCAAAGGTACAAAACAATACATACTTAGACAACCAAAACATCCACATTCATGGTTAAAACATATCAAATTTATATCTTTATCTAACATATTCACTACATTTATTAAGCTCTAAATCAAACATGCAAATCTCACATTCATTAGGCTTCATTCAATTACTATCTATTACCAAATTATACTCAAATTCCTCATCTCATCAATAGGTCACAATTCCAAATATTACACAATCATACCATAAATCACATTTCTGAATATTTCACATTCACCAAGCATACCATGATCATATCACCATAGACATTGACACATATATGAATATACTTAGGCTTACAACCATGTTGCCACTATAAGCCAACTTACATGGCCAAATACCAAAATAAGCCTTTGACGATTACAAGCCATTACATTGGCTAAAATCATATGACGCATATTGTAACACCCCGTACCCGAGACCATCGCCGGAGTCGGACACGAGGGGTTAATGGGCTTAATCCACTTACTTGCACAGTTCATTTTAAAAATTTCCAGACAGCCGGCTAACTGTGTCACTGTCACCTTAAAAATCATATCTTGAGTTCCACAACTCGAAAATCAGTTTTGTGATTTTTCCCTGAAACTAGACTCATATTTAAATCTAAAAATTTTTTTCTAGAATTTTTGGTCGGGCCAATTAGTACAGTTTATTAGTTAAAGTCCCCCATGTTACAGGGATCGACTACACTGACCTTTTCGCATTACGACTTGGATATCTCCCTGTACAGGGCTTCAATACTGATACCGTTTATTTCTACAGAAACTAGACTCAAAAAGGAATCTGTACATATATGGCATGACTTCTAATTATCTCTGTTCAATTTATAATGAATTTCCAAAGTCGAAACAGGGGCTCCAGAAGCCATTCTGGCCCTGTCTCACGAAAACTTAAATATCTCTTAACATACTGTTCATATGATCATTTCGTTACTTTCCTATGAAAATAGACTCGTCAAGGTTCGTTTAAATAATTTATTCACTATTTAATTCCATTCGTACTATTTTTAGTGATTTTTCACATCCACGTCACTGCAGCTGTCAGCATCTGTCTTTAAGGTAGGCTTTACCTATTTCATTGTTTCCATGATTCAACTAGCCCCTAAACATATATAGCACAAAATATGATCATGATTAACCATCCCAATGGCTAATCGTTTCCAAACATTTCCATACCTCTTAATGAACAACATACAATGATTATAATACCATGCCCAAAGTATACTTAAGCCATTTTCGCATGGCTATCCAAATTTACACAAAACCGAAAAGGTACATGACCTACAACAAAAGGGTAGTCCTATACATGCCATTTCAAAGTTCAACCAAAAGTATACCAAAAGGAGCTTGGATAGTGTGGGCGACTTGACTTCAAAATCCGAGTCCGATAGCTGAAGAACCAAAATCTATAAAACAGAGAATCAAAGAAACGGAGTAAGCATTTAATGCTTAGTAAGTTTGAGTCATGAGTTTAGACACAACCAAAGTATAGCATTTATGTAGCTAAACAGATAATTTCATATGCACAAATTCTCAATATCATACTTACTTCACATTACCAGCCCTTATATTCATACACAAAGATCAACTTAGCCAAAGGCCGGTAGCTCATTTATCAACTGAGCGAATACTTATTTGTAAGGGCTGAACTAATTCAAAGCACATACGAAACATACCTCATTGTTGGGATTTCACAAGCGTATTAACTGAAATTTTTACAGCAAGATCATTCATTCTCGAATCACGTACCTTCGGAGTTTAACCGGATATAGCTACTCGTTCAAATGCCTTCGGGACATAGCCCGGTTATAGTAACTCGCACAAATGCCTTCGGGACTTAACCCGGATTTAGTAACTCGCACCAATGCCTTCGGGCTTAGCCCGGAATTAGTAACTCGCACAAATGCCTTCGGATCTTAGTCCGGATATGGTCACTTAGCACAAAGCCTTCGGGACTTAGCCCGGACATCATTCGAATAACCATGCACATTTAACAATAAATCATGACACATTCGTATTTCATTTTCATTAGCAAAACTCAAACACAAGACACTTATCACACTTGCAATTTCGGCTCAATAGCCACACACAAGAGCATGATTTTGATTTGCTTAAAACATGATCTAATCAAATCATAATTTAAGCTCTATTACTCAAGAACTTACCTCGGATGTTGTCGAACGATTCCGATGGCTATTCGACCACTTTTTCCTTCCCTTTATCGGATTTAGTTCCTCTTTGCTCTTGAGCTTAATTTAACAAATAAATTGATTTAATCATTTGAGCATCAAAAAGAGGAACTCAAGGTACTTAGTCCATATATATTCATTAGACATTAAAGTCACATATGTACGGAATCGTGAATCAAACTCAACACATTAGTTAATATTCTCCTTAGCCGAATTTTCTAAGTCAAGAATAAGCCTTCAATATGCTTACCTATGGCCGAACAAACACATCAACCTATGTACTCATTCATGTGGCCGAATATGCATGTCTATGTTGAGGTCAATTATATACTCAATACCACACACAAATGGCATACATTTTACTAACTAATGCATTACATATTATAACTCAATACGCATCCATCATTTACTCCATAACCGAAACACCATCATATGTAAATATATACCTTGATATATTGTATATGTCATTCGAATACATCATGTGCAAACATATATATATATATGTGCAAGGGCCGAATCACTAAGTTGATTATAACCAAACATAAACATAAATCCAAAACACAAATCTTACCTATCATGCAATAAGCATTAATCATACTTATGAATATACCATGGCCGAATACATCACAACACCATACCATTTCAATTTTGGTCATGGTTAAACAAAGAACTTAATGTCTCCTCAAAATGCTAAAAAGAAAATCCAAGAGTCGTCAATCCACCATCACATGTATCATTAACAAGCTTCACATTTAGCATGCAATGGCATTAACACAAAATCTACCTTGGCCGAATATCATCCCCATGACATAGCAAAGATTTGAACCATGGGCTAATTAGAACTCAAGCTAGCAACTAAAGACATGTATGAATCTCATGACACAACATCAAACATACCTTAATCTAGATACAAATATGGCCGAACCTCCTCCTAATTCTCTTCCAAACCAAACATGAAGCAAGAACTCCTCCCCTCTTCCTTAGAATTTTCGGCCAAAAGAAATGAAAAAGGATGAACAAATTTTTTTTCTCCCTTTCCTTCACTCACGGCAATAGGGGGACAATCACACACATCCTTTCTTTTCTTTTTTTTTTGTTTCTCATCCTACTAACACTAATATTTTATTGCCCATGCTCTTTATTTTATTAATCCTTACATAATGCATTACCCCAACATGTTTATGACATGTTTTTAGCCATAACATCTTGTCCACCCATGCTCATGGCCGGCCACTACATATTAGGGGGGGAAATTGACATGCAAGTCCCCCCTTTTGATTACATGCACTATTAGGTCCTTGTAGATTAGCCTATCACATTTCAAAAATGTCACCTATAAGTCCGTTTGACTAAATTCACATGCAATTTACTAAATCGAAGCCTAAAGCTTTCACACATTCATAATCACATATTTTAGACAATAAATATCACATTCAAATAATTTGGTGACTCGATTTAGCGGTCCCGAAATCGCTTTCCGACTAGGGTCACTTTAGGGCTGTCACACATATAACAAAATGACCAAGTCCCTATACATGCCATAACTAAAAATACTTGAATTCATCAATACCCAAAATGATAGCTTGATAGTGTGATAGGATCTCTGTAACACCCCAAACCCGGCCCAAATGTTATGGCCGGATCTGACGTGTCACGTTGAAGTTTTTAAGAAAACCCATGCCTCTTTCAACGTCCTTCTTAGTGTTTTAAAAGATAGTCTTTGCTAAGTTAATAAAGTGAATGGAAGCTATGCACCAAGTAGGTATCCAAAGCAGGAGGTGAGCCATGAAGGTCGCTTAAGTACCAAGCTCTTGATTGGATCCAATCTGACATGCCCACAACCATTGCCACACTTTGGTGCGAGGTTAGGTTTTGAGAAAAACGAGTTGGAATTCTTTTAAGTAGATATTTTTGATAAACTGATTAATTGAATCGTTGCGTTATTTTGAAAACAATTATCATTTTGGAAATGCGCCCTAAGTCTAACCCATTTTGGATTGTTATCAGTAAAATATAGGGTATAAAATAAAATAATCCCAGAAAATAATTAAAATAGCCTTATTACAACCCAAAACCAAATAATAATATTAATTAAGATAAAACTTATAAAAAAATAAATCGATTACTTATTGCAATTAAGAGAAACAGAAACAGTAGTGTGGCCATCTCCGAGTCCCTCGCAGCTCCAAACCATCTAAGCTTAGGGATTACCTGCATAGTTAGAAACGGGGTGAGTTTACGAAAACTCAGTGTGTAATCCCCAACAAAAAAACAAACAGTGAATAACACAGTGTTAGTACAATCTGGGCCAAAGCCCTATTCAGTAATAGTACAGTCTGGGCCTTAGCCCTTAAACAGTAGCAATATGGGCCTAAGCCCTAATTCAGTCTCGGCATATACTGGGCCGAAGCCTTTTCATAAATCATATCACTAGTCGAAGCCTTTACTGTAAGCGATATGGCCCATAGGCCCATTTCAATAT
This sequence comes from Gossypium arboreum, assembly GCF_025698485.1. Taxonomy (NCBI): domain Eukaryota; kingdom Viridiplantae; phylum Streptophyta; class Magnoliopsida; order Malvales; family Malvaceae; genus Gossypium; species Gossypium arboreum. The sequence goes on along the minus strand of NC_069072.1, from coordinate 105,176,614 downwards.
CACATGTAATATCAATGAATGTATGCAAGCCCATTTGGGGAGACTACTCAACCCACCATCCGCTACTCTCCACCCGTACCAACCAACACACCATATGGGGAATAGCTCAACCCACCCAACCAAACTATCCACTGGCAGCATAGCTGCTTTATCATATAACTGGAGGCCTAGCCTCTTTTAATAACTGGGGCAAAGCCCTTTTTGATAAACTAGAGCAAAGCCCTTTTCGGTAAATTGGGGCATAACCCTTTTAGCACTTCCTTCATTTATAAAACCCAACCCATGCAACATGTCATATATGCAGAATGTCATGCCCATATTTGAATCAAACAATCACATTCAAGTCATTCATATCACCAACATATATTCACAATCAAATCCATCAACCACACAGTCCAAGTCAGTCACTTGCCCACAAGGGCAAAACAGTCATTTTTCATATTATAAGGGTAATTTTGTAATTTTACCAAATATCAGGGTTTTCCATGTTCATTAACAATTATCAATATTTTCGAGTGTTTAAACAATGAACTTTAACCCACTTTATCAAATTCGGGCTTTTGGGCCCAAAACCCCTAATGGGCCCTACGAATGCTGATTTAGCCCACTAAGCCTGCTTAATCCAAATTTTACAACAATACTAACCGTGTTAACATGCAACTTTTCTAGATTCCATTTTCTATCAGTTTTACCCAAATGGGCCCGAAAGCCCATTGGGCCCGATTCTAGCCCATTGAGGCCCAACTTACCATCATGTACAAAATTGCGCTCTTACCTGCTCCATCGATCCAAACACCGATCATATCGTATCTATCGCATCTTTAAGCAAAGGCAAAATCACAAGTTCCTGAAATGCCAAAATTTTAGCATTTCGGCTTTTCGGCGAATATTAATCTAAGCTACTACGAGGGTTATTACACACCTGTTATGGGTTGAAGTTGAAACGTTTCCAAAATCAATCACCTACAATAACCACCACCTATCACTCAAACTTAACTGATCCAATATCAATATATGTAAATCCTAAGCACATCAGTCATACGGAACCTAAGGGCATATTCGTCATTTTACCATACAGGGGTATACGGTCACTTTACCCTACAGGGGCTTTACGGTCTTTTTACCTATTAGGGGTATTTTAGTCATTTCATCCTACAAGGGTGTTTTGGTAAATCTACAAACCAAGGGTATTTCAGTAATTTTGTAAACCAATGGCATTTCTATAATTTTTAGAAAGTCAAGGGTATTTCTGTAATTTTGTAAATCAGGGGTATTTTGGTAATTTTACAAATTGAGGGTATTTCAGTAATTTCACAAACCAGTTGTATTTTGGTAATTTTACAAACTAGGGGTATTTTGGTAATTCTACCCTATAGGGGTATTTCAGTAATTTCACAATCGAGGGTAAAACAGTAATTTTGTAAATCGAGGGTAAAACAGTAATTCTGTAAATCAAGGGTAAAACAGTAATTCTATAAATCGAACGTACTTTGGTAATTTTAGAAGTCGAGGGCATTTTTGTAATTTGTAAACTAAAGTATTCTAAACAGGGATAACAATACGAATGGCCCTAAAGCCCATTCTCGGCCCAAATGGGCCCACACACTCGTGTAGCCCTTTTAGCCCAAATCTAGCCACAAATATGATATTCACCTAGCCTAGTCCAATATTTACTACACAATCAAACAACTTATCCAATTGGGCTTATAGGCCCATTGGGCCCACATGGCCCTTTTCGGCCCATCGCGGCCCGAAGTAGCCATCCTATAGCTAGAGTAGTGAGAAATACACACCTGATAGGAGACTGGAGTTAATCCGCGCTCCGAGCACTCTTAGCTGACGCCCAACCCAAACGAGCACGCCTTAAAGCGAAAGGGATCAGCCAAGAAAGGTACCTTTACTCTCCTCATGGTTCTCTCTATTTAAAGCTAGCTTCGCATCCACTCTTATGTTAGCTTCCCAATGTGAGATCCTTCCAACATCAGAGTTTAAATTTAACACCAACTCTTGCCGCCCCCTGTTAGCAAAACAAATGCTCTTTGATTGCCATGAGTTTCGAACCCTGGACCTCATTGCCAACTCTATGACGCCACCTTCCTGCCTCTTATGTGGCTCTACTTTGCCACTAGACCACAAGGCTTTTTGTGTCATTTATTTAACACAATAATTTAAAAGGCCCTCATCCAAACATCCAGATTTTTTTCACTTAATACCAAAATTTTTGCTAAAGCCCAAGTTTGAACCCAAGATTTCTCCAATACTTCTCAAAGCCATTAACCACTAAAGCAAACATTTAATTGTTTCATTTCATTGCACAATTAAATACCTATATACAACCTCCTTACAGACCCCCACTCAAGGCCCAATACTTCTAGGCCCAAATTCGGGGTGTTACATTCTCTGACGATCTCCAACCCGAGCTAGCTTAACAGCACTATAAAACATGGGAAAGGAAAGGGGTAAGCTATATAACTTAGTAAGTCTGTATGAAAATAATAAGCAACTCTTACCAATCATTTACCAAGTCCAATAATGTAAACACAAGATGATATAAATTGCACTAAAACCCACAGTTATAACTTATTCAGTCACATTGTTTGCTCTATCAATTTGTAAGCATAATTTAACATGTCTTGCATTAGCCTAATAACCGTAATCTCTCCATTATAACAGATTACCACAATCAACCCATCATTTTAAACCTCCTAATAAACATGCACATTAATTATGAGTATTCACTTTTCAAGAATATATTTCAACATCTTTCAATTGTTCAAAGCTCAAATCATCTCATAATCATTTTAATAGGCAATTATGACAATCTTTCCTCTTTCTCATATTCGGTGAATCAAAATTTGTGTGAATAAAATGTAACATCCCTTACCCGTATCCAATGCCAGAATAGGGTACGAGGCATTACCAGACTTATACAAAAGCAATGATACAAAACTGAGATGTAAATTTCCATCCAAAATTAAAAATTTTCATACACATTCATATCGTCCCTAAAACGAGCCTACGAGGCCCAAAACAGGCATTAGAAGTGGTTCAAAACTAAACCGAAAACTTTATAAAATTTTCTCATTTTAGAGGGTCACACGCCCATGTAGGTAGGCTGTGTGGTCACACACACCTGTGTGGGTAGGCCGTGTGGTCATACACGCCCGTGTCCCCAACCCGTGTATCTCTCTGTTTATGACGTCATCAACATAATTAGGATCACACAGCCAAGTCATACGCCCAAGCGCTAGGCCGTGTGGCTAATTAAATTCCAAAAATTAAGTGCAGACTTCACACGGCCTGGGCACACGCCCATGTCCTGAGGCTGTATCCTTCACACAGCTGAGACACACAGTCGTGTCTTTGCCTGTGTGTTTACTACTAGACATTCTGTTTACCCTAATTAAGATGCAGGGGACACATGGTCGGATCGCACGCCCATTGGGCAGACTGTGTGTCACACACGGTCTAGACACATGCCCATTTGTCTACCCGTGTGGACAACTTTGAGGCTATTTTCCAAGCCATTTGCTACCATTAGTTACACAACCACATACATCATATCAAGGGCACTTAACATGGAATAATTTAACACTTAAAACATTATCAAACAAGTCATGGTTATGGCTTATTATGTTAGCCTTTACATGCACAAGATACCACACTTTATCAACCCAACTTACCAATCCTCAATTAAGCCAAGGTTGTCATCATAAAAGAAAAATCTCAATCAAATCATTAAGCATTCATAGCCATAACACATCTCATCACATACATAAATCCGCCAACCACATCACAATTGCATGGGTACATGCATGCATGAAAGATTAGGCTTACAACCCAATAATCATTATAAGCCATATCATATGGCCATACACAAAATAAATCAAATATCATCATAAGCCAACACATTTGGCTAAACCAATATGACATATAACAAAAAGACCAAGTCTTTATACATGCCATACTCAAAATGATGAGACTAACTATACCCAAATATCCAATTGATAGTGTGATCGAGTCTCTGACGTCGTTCGATCCCCAAGCTAGCTTAGCGACACTATAAGAAATGGAAAGAAAAGGGGAGTAAGCTTAAAGCTTAGTAAGTTCACATGCAAATAATAAATAACATAAATCACACAATTAACATAAATAAAGTTTCATAAAAGTCGTTAAGTCTAACAAGTATAACCTTCCCATTTGCATTCTTACAACATGTTCATAGCAACAACTGAGGTCTTACTCAAGAGTTCTACATACAAACCTGTACCAACTCGTAGCACATTCTCATATTTCCTCATCGTTGACTTACTTGTCGAATTACTCACTAATTTACCCGTTGAACACTTGGAATACTATCGGATACACAGAAAGCTTGCACATAGTGCTTCATACGTAGCCACATGTTACCTCATATCACATATCACACATTGCTCGCTCTTGAGCTAATCACGGGCCTGCTCATACAAGCTGACAGTCGGGACGCAAATACACGGGTTGCTCATACAAGCCGATAGGTACCCGCAACACATGCCATGCTACCCAACCACCGGTAGAACGTACAAGACCAGCACCTGGATTCACATAAACACATATCGCATATCTCATGATCTCAACTCATATAGTCCCTAGTTACATGTCACATTGTATCCTAAATTATTCCTAAGGTTCAAACAGGATTTTCTCGATATCACATCTTCGTCGAACTCGTTCATAATGTCATTCTCATTGACCATAATGTCATTCGTACACTCATTGTAAAAATTTCACATAAAAATTCATGCATTAAATAGCATTAAAACATAATATGATATTGCATTATTTACAAATGAACTTACCTCGGTACAAAAATAGTAATAACGGATCTAATCGTCGTACACCTTGTTTTTCCCCCGGTCAAGTTTGCTTGTTGTATAATACCAAATTTCACTTATTTAATTATCACATTATTCAAAACAGTCTCTAAATTTTACTTTGGAAAAATTATAGTTTTTCCCCTAAACTTTCACATTTTTACAAATTAGTCCCTAGGCTCGTAAAATGGAATGTGTCCATTTTCATTGTCACCCATGCCTAGCCAAACTTATAACATGTTCATAGTAGCCCACATTTCTCATCAAATCACACATCTTTCTACCCATTTTACAAACTTTACAAATTAGTCCTTTTTAACCATTTTCACTAGAAATCATTTAGTAAAGGATGTTAAACACACATCAAACCTTCATAAGCTACCATGACACATCAAAATACATGCATGTCACACATGGGTAGATTTTTGAACATGAACCCTAACTCAAAATATGGCTAGAAATAAGTAGATCGGTTGATGACAACTTCAAAAGTACAAAGAACATTAAAAACGGGGCTAAGATGCACTTACTATTGAGCTTGAAAGTTTACGAAACCCTAGCTATGGTGACCTTAGGAATTTGGGCTATGGCATGGAGAAGATGAGAAAATTCTGCTTGATTTTTACCTTTTTATTCTTTTATTACCCAAATGACAAAAATTCCTTTAAGGCCTTTCTTTCAAATTTTTCCTATCCATGCCCATTTTTGTCCATAAAAGTAGAAATTAGTCAAATTGCTATTTAAGACCCTCTAATTAAAAATCCATGGCAATTTCATGCTCAAAGCTTCTAGAACATGTATTTTACAACTTATTCAATGTAGTCCTAAGTATCAAATTGGACACTTTATGCATAAAATTTATTCGTGAAGTTTCAAACAAGCATGTAATCATATTGCAGATCTCATAATTATCATAAAATAAATATTTCTAATTTAGATTTATGGTCTCGAAACCACTATTCTATCTAAGCCCTAATTCGGGATGTTACAACTCTCCCCCCTTTAGGGATTTTTATCCTCGAAAATCTTACTGGCAAAAAGATTTGGGTATTGTCTTCTCATGGCCTCTTCGGGCCCCCATGTAGCCTCTTCCACCCCATGTCTTTGGCATAATACTTTCACAAGGGCAATACTTTTGTTCCTCAATTGTTTAACTTCCCGAGCCAAAATATTAACAAGTTCTTCGCCATAAGTCATATCCGGTTGAATCTCAACCTCTGTCGGTGAAATCACATGCGAAGGATCAAATCGGTATCGGTGTAACATGAACACATAGAATTCATCATGAATCCTTTCCAACTCAAACGGAAAAGCCAACCGATATGTTACCGACCCTATTCTTTCAGTAATCTCATATGGTCCAATAAAGCGTGGACTTAATTTGCCTTTCCGACCGAACCTCAAAACTTTCTTCCACGGAGATACTTTGAAGAATACCTTATCACCGACTTGAAACTCAATCTCTTTTCGTTTCAAATCCGTATAGGATTTCTGTCTATCCGAAGCAGCTTTCAAACAATCATGAATTATCTTCACTTTCTCTTCAATTTCTTTGACTAAATCAACACCGTGAATTTGATTTTCTCTGAGTTCGGTCCAATACAAAGGCGTTCAGCACTTACGTCCGTACAATGCCTCATAGGGCACCATTTTCAAACTCGAGTGAAAACTGTTGTCTACTAACGGTAAATACTGTTCCCAACTACCTTGGAACTCCAGCACACAACACCGTAACATATCTTCAAGAATTTGAATTACCCTTTCGGATTGATTGTCAGTTTACAGATGGAAAGCGGTATTAAAATTCAATTTCGTACCCAACGCTTCTTGAAACTTGTTCCAAAATCATGAAGTGAACCTCGGATATTTATCCGATATAATTGATAAAGGCACTCCATGCAACCTCACTATTTCAAAAATATACAACTCGGCTAACTTATCAAGTGAGTAGTTGATACATACTAGTATAAAATGAGCCAACTTTGTCAATTGAACTACAACAACCCATACAGCGTCTTTCTTTCTCGGTGTCAAAGGCAAGCCCGTCACAAAATCCATAGTAATACGGTCCCATTTCCACTCGGGAACCATCACAGTTTGCAATAAGCCTGAAGGTACTTGGTGTTTGACTTTCACTTTCTAGAAAATTAGGCATCTCGAAACAAACTTGGAGATATCTCTCTTCATACCTGGCCACCAATACAATTTCTTCCAGTCATTGTACATTTTCGTACTACCCGGATGTATAGACAAACAACCACTATATGCTTCATGCAAAATCTTCTGAATAAATTCGGTATTTTTAGGAATACAAATCCTATCTCAGAACATCAAGCAACCATCAGTACTAATCCAAAAATCTGATTCAATACCCGACTCACACTAAACTCTCTCGTCTTGTAACTCAATGTCACCATTATGAGCTTCATAAATCTCTTGGAGAAACATCGGTCTAGCTCTCAACTCAGCTCGAATCGAACCATCATCTGATAGAGCCAACTGAGTGTTCATAGCCCTCAAAGCAAATAACGACTTCCTACTCAAAGCATCGGCGACCACATTCGCCTTTTCCGAGTGATAATCAATCACTAGCTCATAATCTTTTATCAACTCTATCCACCTCCGTTGTCGTAGGTTCAAATCATTTTGAGTCATCAAATACTTTCGACTTTCCCCAGTCTAATTCTGTTTTCTTTGGTTCTTGATCTAAACACATTCAAATTTGACTTATTCAATCCCACATTCATTCAAATAAATCCATATACACATATTTAGGGCATTTTACAAATTAGCCTTCACATTTTCACATTTTAACAATTTAGTCCCTAATTCATAAAATCACAAAATGCACAAAATTTCTTTAGACATAAGCTTGGCCGAATATTCCTTTAGCTCATAAAAGCCTACATATTTCATTTATTTCACATTTTAGTCCTTCAATTTCTTATTTTCACAATTTAGCCCAAAATACTCAAATTCCTCAAAAATCCCAGTACAAAACATATTAATCTAACATATATCTTTCATTTTTCATCAACTATCATCACAAAGCTCATAAAAGCATCAATGGCATAATTCAAAATCATCATCAAATTCAGAAATTGAGACATGGGCTTGATAGAATACAAAGCAACGATCACAAAAACGTAGAAATTATCAAAAACTGAGCAAAACACATACCTAAATCAAAGAGGACCAAGGCCGAACTCTAACATGCTTTTATCTTTTCTTTTCCTTTGATTTTCAGCAAGGATGAGCATAAAAATGTCTAATATTATGCCTTTGTTTTATTTTAATTATCATATTAACCAAATACCAATTTTACCCTTTATTATAAAACCATTTAATCATTAAACATAAGGCCATTTATGTCCATTAATATTTTCAATGGCATAATAGCAACATAAGGACCTTACAATTAAAAAGCCATAAGGAATAGGCACTTTTAACATATAACATGCAACTTTTACATTTTATGCGATTAGGTCCTTTTTTTTCTAAATTAAGCACTCAAACAATCAAATTTTCACATGAAACTTTCACAGATATCAATTCATATACTATAAAAACAAAAAATAATGTTAAAAAAAATTTTCACTCGGATTTGTGGTCCCAAAACCACTATTCTGACTAGGGTCTAAACCGAGCTGTTACAAAATCAGTATATCATAAATAAAAACAACAACAAATTTATCTAAATACGGTTAAAAAATACGGTTTATCAAGTCCATAAATACGGCAAAAGCATTCGTTAAACCAAAAGGCATGACAAGAAATTCATACTGACCATACATTGTTCGAAATGAAGTTTTCGGCTTATCTTGCTCCTTAACTCTCAACTGGTAGTAACCTGACCTCAAGTCTATCTTTGAAAACGCTGTGGCTCCCTTCAATTGATCAAACAAATCATCGATCCTTGGCAAGGGATATTTGTTCATTATGGTTACCTTATTGAGCTATCGGTAATCAATGCATAATCTCATTGAACCATCTTTCTTTTTCACAAATAGTAACGGTGCTCCCCACGGAGAATAGCTAGGTCTCGTGAAACCTTTATCCATTAACTCTTGTAGCTGAAACTTTAACTCTTTTAATTCCATCGGAGCCATCTTGTACGAAGCAATCGAAATAGGTGCAGTACTAGGAATCAAATCAATAACAAATTTGACTTCTCTAATAAGAGATAATTCAGGCAACTCTTCCAGAAACACATCCGGATACTCACATACCATACTACCGGCACTGATTCAATTTTCAACTCAGATTCTTTTGTATTCAATACAAATGCAAGATAAGCTTCATAACCCTTCCTTATACATTCCTGGGCAGACATAGAAGAAATCATTACAGGCAAGTTATTCGATTCATCTGATTCAATCCGAAGAACGTCACCATTTTTACATTTCAACTCAATGATTTTTCTTCCAAAATTTACTACCACACCATGAGCGGTCAACCAATCCATACCTAGAATTATATCGAATTCATCAAATGGAAAAAGCATAATATTAGCCGAAAAACAGTGACCTCTAATCATCAAAGGGCAAATCTTACATACTTTGTCAGCTAACGCATACTTACCTAGAGGGTTTGACACTTTTATAAGAAATTCTGTGGACTCGGCAAGCATGTTCATGCTAGATACCAATTTCATGCAAATATAAGAATGGGTTGATCCTGGATCAATCAAAGCAACGACATGAGTATCATAGAGAGAAAATGTACCTGTAATCACATCAAGAGATGAAGCCTCTTCGCGAGCGCAAATGGCATAAGTCCTCGCAAGTACTCTACCCTCGGGTCTCACAGCCGGTCTCTAGGTGCACTCTTGCAACTCGCCCCACTTCCCGAATTTCTCTGTGGCCTCCCTCTAGAAGCAACATTACTAGATTTCGCACTCTGGAATTTCTCTTTCTCAACCATATTAGGACAATCCTTGATAAGATGATCATGTGATCCGTACATGCCCAGCTATTCATCCAGCACTCATCGGGGTGACGTCTGCCACAATATTGACACTCGAATCTATTAGATCAAGCATTACCCACACTCGCTATCGAAGTAGTCTGAGCCTTATGACCTGAATACTATTTCCCATGGTTTCTATTTGAGAACCCAACTGAAGCACTTGATCGCGTATTAAATTCTCTCGGTTTTGTTAGATGAAGGTTGAAATGACTTGCCCATCTGTCTCTTCTTCAAATCTCAAGACTCTAACTCAGCTTACCTTTTCTCTTTAGCCAATTCCTCGGCCTTTCAAGCTCTCTCTACGAGCACAACAAATTCTTTCAGTTCAAGGACACCAACCAACAGTCGGATGTCTTCATTTAAGCCATTTTCAAATATTTTGCATATAATGGCCTCAGTCGACACACATTCACGAGCATATTTGCTCAGTCTCAGAAATTCACGTTCATATTCCGTTACCGTCATTCGGCCCTGTTTTAACTTAAGGAATTCCTTCCTTTTCTAATCAATGAATCTTTAGCTAATGTACATCTTACGAAATTCTTCTTGGAAAAATTCCCGGTTAATTCTCTCTTTTGGTACCACCGACACAAGGGTGTTCCACCACTGATAAGCCGAATCTCTCAGGAGGGACACAACACACTTCATGCATTCCTCAAGTGTGCATGATAACTCATCAAACAATCTAATGGTATTCTCGAGCCAGAACTCTGCCCTCTCAAGGTCATCATCTTTAGTAGCTTAAAACTCTCCGGCCCCTTGCTTTCAAATCTTATCAACTAGAGGTCTATTCAGCCTCACGAAATCCATACCTTGGGGTGCTACAGGAACAGGCTGACGGATAGGTGGTGTGGAAGGGGTTGAGTGGTCAGGTTCGTTCCAACGAACTCTGTATACCAGGCATTCATCATATGGAGAAAGGCTTCCCTAGCCTCATCTCCTCCTCCCTGACTCACAGTCACGGGTCTACCCTCAACTAGCGCCGCCTCTTGAGTGGGAGCCGGCGCATTACTTTCTACATCATCAGCTTCAGCTTGATTGGGATCCATTACTATATGAAAACACTCAAGAGTCGTCACACTATCATAATTCGTTTAGGGCATGTTTAGCTAGACTCTCACATATGCTACGTTAGTTAGAGAATCGACTAAACCGTAGCTCTGATACCACTAAGTGTAACACTCGTTACCTGTATCCCACACCAAAATAGGGTACGAGGCATTACCAGACTTATACACAAGCAATCACACAAAACCGACACGTAAATTTCCATCCAAATTTAAAATTTTTCATACACATTCATATCGTCCTTAAAACGAGCCTAAGAGGCACAAAACATGCACTGGAAGTAGTTCGGGACTAAACTGAGAACTTTAGAAAATTTTCTCATTTTAAAGGGTTACACGCCCGTGTGGGTAGGCCGTGTGGTCACACACACCCATGTGGTCACACAAGCCCGTGTGGTCACACACGCCCGTGTGGCTGGGGACACGGGCTGTTTATGATGCCATCAACACAATTAGGGTCACACGTCCAAGTCACACACTTGTGTACTAGGCTGTGTGGCTAATTAAATTCAAAATATTAAGTGCAGACTTCACATAGCCTGGGCACACACCCATGTCCTGAGGCCATATCCTTCACACGCTTGAGACACACGGTCGTGTCTCTGCCCATGTGTTTACTACTAGGCATTCTGTTTAACCTAATTAGGATGCTGGGGACACACGGTCGGATCACACGCCCATGGGACAGACCGTGTGTACAGCTTTGAGGCTATTTTCCAAGTCATTTGTCACCTTTAGTTACACAACCACATACATGATATCAAGGGCACTTAACATGGCATAATTGAACACTTAAAACATTATCAAACAAGTCATGGTTATGGCTATATCATGTTAGCCTTTACATGCACAAGATACCACACTTTATCAACCAAACTTACCAATCCTCATTTAAGCCAAGGTTATCATCATACAAGACAAGTCCCAATCAAATCATCAAGCATTCATAGCCATAACACATCTCATCACATGCACAAATCCACCAACCACATCACAATTTCATGGGTACATGCATGCTTGAAAGATTAGGCTTACAACCCAATAATCATTATAAGCCATATCATGTGGCCATACACAAAATAAATCAAATATCACCATAAGCCAACACATTTGGCTAAACCAATATGACATATAACAAAAAGACCAAGTCCCTATACATGCCATACTCAAAATGATGGGACTAACTATACCCAAATATCCAATTGAGAGTGTGATCGAGTCTCCAACATTGTTCGATCCCCAAGCTAGCTTGGCGACACTATAAGAAATGGAAAGAAAAAGGGAGTAAGCTTAAAGTTTAGTAAGGTCACATACAAATAATAAATAACATAAATCACACAATTAACATAAGGTAAAGTTTCATAAAAGTCATCAAGTCTCACAAGCATAACCTTCTCATTTGCATTCTTACCACATGTTCATAGCAATACCGAGGCCTTACTCAAGAATTTTAAGTACATAGTTGGGCCAACTCATAGCACATTCTCATATTTCCTCATCGTTGACTTACTTGTCGAATTACTCACTGATTTACCAGTTGACCACTTGGAATACTATCGGATACACGGAAAGCTTGCACATAGTGCTTCATATGTAGCCACATGCTACCTCATATCACATATCACACATTGCTCGCTTTCGAGCTAATCACGGGCCTACTCACACAAGCTGACAGTCAGGACATAACTACACGGGCTGCTCACACAAGCTGACAGGTACCCGCAACACATGCCAGGCTACCCAACCACCAGTAGAACGTACAAGACCAGCACCCGGATTCACATAAACCCATATCGCATATCTCATGAGCTCAACTTATATAGTTCCTAATGACATGTCACATTATATCCTAAATTATTCCTAAGGTTCAAATGGGATTTTCTCGATGTCACATCTTCGTCGAACTTGTTCACAATGTCATTCTCATTGACCATAATATCGTTCGTACACTCATTTTAACAATTTCACAGAAAAATTCATGCATTAAATAGCATTAAAACATAATATGATATTGCATTATTTACAAATGAACTTACCTCGGTACAAAAATAGTAAGAACGGATCTAATCGTCGTACACCTTGTTTTTCCCCCGGTCAAGGTCTGTTCCTCATTTTTCTTGTTCTATAATACCAAATTTCACTTATTTAATTATCACATTATTCAAAGTAGTCCCTAAATTTTACTTTGGAAAAATTATAATTTTGCCCCTAAATTTTCACTTATTTACAATTTAGTCCCTAGGCTCGTAAAATGAAATGTGTCCATTTTCATTGTCACCCAAGCCTAGCCGAACTTATAACATGTTCATAGCAACCCACATTTTTCACCAAATCACAAATATTTCTACCCATTTTACAAACTTTACAAATTAGTCATTTTTAACCATTTTCACTGGAAATCACTTAGTAAAAGATGTTAAACACATATCAAACTTTCATAAGCTACCATGAAACATCAAAATACATGCATGTAACACATGCGTAGATTTTTGAACATGAACCCTAGCTCAAAATATGGCTAGAAATAGGTAGATCGGTTGATAACAACTTCAAAAATATAAAGAACATTAAAAACGGGGCTAGGATGCACTTACTATTGAGCTTGAAAGTTGAAGAAACCCTAACTATGGTGACCTTAGGAATTTCGGCTATGGCATGGAGAAGATGAGAAAATTTTGCTTGATTTTTCCCTTTTTTATTCTTTTATTAACCAAATGACAAAAATGCCCTTAAGGCCTTTCTTTCAAATTTTTCCTATCCATGCCCATTTTTGCCCATAAAATTATAAATTGGTCAACTTGCTATTTAAGACCCTCTAATTAAAAATCCATGGCAATTTCATGCTCAAAGCTTCTAGAACATGTATTTTACAACTTATTCAATTTAGTCCTAATTATCAAATTTGACACTTTATGCATAAAATTTCTTCATGTAATTTTAACATAGGCATGTAACCATACCACAGATCTCATAATGATCATAAAATAAATATTTCTACTTCAGAGTTGTGGTCTTGAAACCACTATTCTGTCTAGGCCCTAATTTGAGATGTTGCATAAAACATGTTATATCATAACTCAATTTGGCCCGAAAGCCAATTACACGTTTTCCAACCAAATTTACCATGTATTTCGTCTATCACAAGTATAGACCAATAATCACAAGCCTTTCACAAAAACATTCTCATGGAAACCATGAACTCACAATATCATAAAGTCAATGATTATAAACTTATGTACATACTTGTACAAATTTGTAATACTTACATGCTCTTTCTCTTCTTTGACGTACCCATTGAATTTCCCGTTAAACCACTTGGAATACTAAAGGATACGCGGGAATCTCATACATTTAGTACCGTATCAATACATATCCCTGATATGGTCTTATATGTAATCTTGTATTGATGCCAATAGCCTAGCTATGGTCTTACACAAAGTCTCATATCGATGTCATATCTCAGATATGGTCTTACACGTAATCTCAGTAACCCTAATGTCATGACATTTGTATCCTATCTATTCCTAAGGTTCAATTGGGACTTTCGCTGTATCGAATCTCTATCGATCATTTCCGTCGTATCGTAGTCAATAGCATTTTCATTTCATTTCAATAATATGACATTTACCGAAATTATAACAATTAAGCATTTATACATATATAATTTAATGCTTTTTAAACATACGAACTTACCTCAGCATAAATATGACGAAAAGGGCCTAACCGTCAAATACTTGTTTTTCCCCCGTTCTAATTTCGAACCTCATTTTTCTTAACCTATAATATCACATTTAACTTATTTAATCATTATACTATTCAAATCAGCCCAAAATCACATTACTGCAAAAATTACATTTTTAACCCTAAAGTTTCACATTTTTACATTTTAGTCCCTAGGCTCGTAAAATGAAATGTACTCAATTTCTTCAATACCCAAGCCTAGACAAACCTTATACATGCTTATAGAAGCCCACATTTTTCTTTTATTCGCATTTTAACACCCATTTTATAACTTTTTACAAATAAGTCCTTTTTAGGCATTTTCATCAAAAATTACTTAGCAAAAGTTGTTTATCAAACAACTAACATGCATTTTCTACCATTAAACATCAAAATACACAAATATCCATCATGGATAAAATTTTAGACTTTGATTATGTCTTAAATTAGTGGTAGAAATAGATAGATCATGATACAAGGATTTCAAAAACATAAAAATCATTAAAAACGGGGCTAGAAACCCTAGCCATGGTTTCCCCTTGTGAATTTTAGCCATGGAAGGAAGATGGAAAAAAATGGCTTTTAATTTGGCTTCTTAATTCATTTAATTACTAAATTACTAAAATGCCCTTAATGAAAAACTTTAAAAACATACCTAACCATGTCTCCTTTTGTCCACCAACTTAAGCAATGGTCTAATTACCATTTAAGGACCTCCAATTTAAAATTTCATAACAATTAGACACCTCTATCTTATAGAACTCAAGTTTTGCACTTTTTGCAATTTAGTCCTTTTGACCAAATTGAGTGCCCAAACGTCAAAATTTTTGAACAAAATTTTCACCAAACCATTCCATAAAACTGTAGACCATAAAAATATTATAAAAATAAATTTTTATACGTCAGATTTGTGGTCTCGAAACCACTGTTCCTATTAGACCCAAAATTGGGTTGTTATAAAATGGAAGAATTTTGAACAGTTCTTAGTGATTGTCGACTGGAAGACAAGGGTTATGCTGGAAAGTGGTTTACATGGGAGCGTGGTAATCTTCCAACAACAAACACTAAAGAATGACTTGACAGGGGGGTTACAAACAAAAATTGGTTTGACTTATTCCCTGAATTCACAATGTGGCATTTGCCACATTCTTTCTCGGACCACTGCCCATTTCTTTTACAAACAAAAATTGAAGGGATATTTAAAAGAATGACAGAATTTAGATTTGAAGCATGGTGGACTATGGAACTTCTTGTGAGACGGAACTGAAAAGGCTTTGGACAATGAATAATTTAGGGGTTATAGAAAAATTAAAACCGGTAGGCAAAGGATTACAAAGATGTGCTATGGGAATCATAAAGTTTATAAGAGAATTGACAAAAAAGTTATTAGCTTGAATTGAAGATCTTAATGGAAAGGAAAGGACGGATGAAAACTTGGCTGACTTAATTAATGCTAAAATCAACTTGAATTTGGAAATTGATAAAGAAGAAAAATATTTGGAACAATGAGCTCAACTGAATTGATTGAAAGAAGGCGATAGAAATACAAAATTTTTCCATAATTTTGCTTCCCATAGAAGAAGAATAAACAGAATTGAAGAGCAAGAGAGCGAACACGGTCAGTTAATTTCTAACGGAAAAGCAATAGAGGAGGTGGCTAGATGATATTTTGAAAACTTATTTTCATCAAGAGGTGTTGGTAATCTTGATTACATACTGTCAAGAATTGGTACGTACATATCAGATTCTATGAATATCAATTTAAGTAAAGACTTTACTAGCGATGAAGTTTTTGCAACATTTCAAAGTAAGGGGCCAACAAAAGCAACTGGACGTGATGGTTTTCCAGCTTTATTTTTCCAAAAGTTTTGGCATATTATTGGAAAAGAAGTTGGAGGTTTCTGTCTCAAGATTTTAAATGAGGGAGGGCCGATTGAGGATATTATTTTAACAAATATTATGCTTATACCAAAAGTGGCAAGCCCTACCAACCTAAAAAAATTTTGGCCCATTAATCTTTGCACAGTTGTGTACAAGATTATCGCTAAGACAGTGCCAAATAGGCTTCAACAAGTTCTTGATAAATGTATTGATAAAGCCCAGAGTATGTTTTTTCTAAGAAGGCTCATCACAGATAATATTTGTAACACCCCTTACCCGTACCCAAGATCGAGACAAGGTACGGGGTATTACCAAAAATATGGGCTATAAAATTTTATTTCAATTTAAAACCGATCAAATAGAATCATATTGTCCCAATTATGGACCTACAAGGTCCAGAACATGCATAAAAAGTGATCCGAGACTAAACTGAGGACTATAGGAAACTTTAGGAAATTTCTAGGTTTAAGCCTCATATACCCGTGTGGAGGTAATGCACACGCCCGTGTCCCTTGCCCATGCTGAATTATTGGAATTTATTTTTCATTTTGTACCTACAGGGGTTTTCACACGGCTGAACACACACGCATGTCCCTGGCCCGTGTCCCTCACATGGCCTAGACACGCCTGTGTCATCACCCGTGCCCAAAAACATAGACATTCTGTTTATGATGTCGTCATCCATCTAGGGGCACACGGCCAAGACAGTGCAAGGCCATGTCCTCCACACAGTTGAAACACACGGCCATGTCTCTACCCGTGTGTTTACTATCATGCATGCTAACCTAAAAATTCATGGTGTAGAGAAGGCTGAGCAACACACCCAAAGGGCAGACTGTGTGTCACACACGGTCTAGACACATGCCTATGTGTCTACGTATGTACCTTCTTGAAGGCTATTTTTTCCAAGCCAATGGTCACCCCCAACATCCATACACATTTATAAACTTCAATGGTATTTAGCATGGCCTAGATATGTCCATAATCCACCTTGGCATAGTCTATTGCATGTTAACCTCATTTCATTGGTTTAACACATGCTAGTTTATCCTTTTTGTATTAAGGATTACCACTTCAATAATCATATTTTATACTTGCCTCATTTTATAACTCATTGCCAATTATGACCTAACCATCTCCAAATGAGTTAGCCACATTTCACATGTCCATTCATGATATACCACATTTAACCATCACATGAAACATTTAAGCATAACCATGCACAATTAGTAGGTTTAGAACCTATATTGAAATGAGCCATATCCCATGGCCATATACAAAATGAATAAGTATATCATTCAAGCCCTTACATTAGCTAGCCAAATGACACATATAACAAAATGATCAAGAATCCTATACATGCCATTATAACAAAATAAAAGTTTCTATATACCCAAGCAAGACAAGTTGATAGTGTTGACAATGCTCCAACCGTCTTCCAATCTTCACGAGTCCTCAAGCTCTGTAAGACAAGGGAAATGAAAGGGGGGTTAAGCATTTACATGCTTAGTAAGTTCGGATAACAGGAAGGTAAACATACCAGTTGTTTAGCATACAACCATATTAGATATTCATGCCAACATGCATAGTATAGTTTCCCTATCACATAACTCAATCATCATGTTAGTTTCATGCCAGTACAATTAAACATGAACCTTAGATGAGCTCACCATTTCAAACATTTCTATTTTTGTTCCTCCTTTTAATCCCATTGAACTTCTCGGAATCTCGATGGATATCTCATTTACCGTCAAATCGTGTGAATGATCATTTTAAATATGCACTCCCGTGAACCTCGCTCTTATGGCGAGATTACCAGTCCAGGCTAAATCCCCCAAAATGTAAAACCATAGAGTAATGTCGGGAATACCAGTCCAGGCTAAATCCCTTACAATGATATGTACTCTAATGAGCTCATATCTGAATTACCAGTCCAACCTAAATTCAGACCCTAATCGGATTACCCATCCAGGCTATATCCATTTCAACACACTTCTTTTTCGAGAGGCTCGATCACTAAAGGAACACCCGTCCGGGCTAGATCCTTTTTATCGTTAATTCATTTCGAGAAATCCATCAGATATACTTTTATTTCAATTGGGAAACTTCAATTCTCTTTTAAACTATACTACCACATTTCATGGATTATCATGTAATGAATATCTAAATTGTCATACATTCAAATATATAAATTTTGTGTATATTAAGAGTTTACTTTGAGTTACACGAACTTACCTGGTAATTGTTTTGGGTTCGTATTTCGGTTATTCTAAAACCTTTCATTTTCCACGGTCGACCTCCAGAATTGGTTCCTCGAGGTCTATATTAGTAAAAATAAATTATTAATACCTCACATTATTCATTTTTGGCTTAAGACTCACCCCTGAGGAAAATGACCAATTTGCCCCTAACCTTTCACACTTTTTACAATTTAGTCCTAAGGCTCGTATAATGAAATGCATGAAATTTCTAAGTTATCCAAGCCCAGTCGAATATTTTTCTTGCTTATAGTAGCCCACATTATCTTTCATTTCACATTTTTCTACCTATTTTCACAACTTTTACAAAATGGTCCCCTAAGTTATTTCCATGAAAAACTACTTAGTAAAAGTTGTTTACTATCCTTTAAACTCTTATATTCCTCTATAAATCATCAAAACACAAGCATCTCATGCATTGTTAAATTTTTGAACATGAACCCTAACTTGAAATATGGGTAGAAATAGAGAGAACATGTTACGAGGTTCTCAAAAACATAAAGAACATAAAAAACGAGGCTAGGGAATACTTACTATCAAGCTTTAAATGTTGAACCAAAACCCTAGCTATGGCTATAGAGAATTTCGGCAGCCACAAGGAAGATGATGGCTGATTTTAGCTATCTTTTTCCCTTTTTATTTCACTTATTACAAAATGACCAAAATACCCTTCCTTAATAACCTTTAAAAATTTTCCATGCATGCCCATTTTTGTCCAAAAACTTAAAAATTGGGTAAATTTCTATTTAACGCCTCCTAATTAATAATCCATAGCAATTTCATACTAATTGCTTCTAGAACCCAAACTTTGCAATTTATTTAATTTGGTCCCTAATTTCCAATTGGACACCTTATACTTAAAATTTCTTCATGAAACTTTAGCACATGCTTATTTCCATATCCTAGACCTCATAACAATCATAAAACAAATGTTTTAATGTCAGATTTGTGGTCCCAAAACCACTATTTTGACTAGGCCCAATTTTGGGATGTTACATTATCCTATTGGCTTATGAATTAATGCATTCATTAAAACAACAAAGAGCAGGAAACAATGGAAGGTTAGCCTAAAATTGAATATGAGTAAGGTATATGACAGGGTGGAGTGGTTTATCTGGAAAAAGTCATGCAAAAAATGGGATTTGCAGAGTCCTTTGTATCGTTAATCATGAGATGTGCAAGGACGATTAATCATTCGATTTGTCTGAATGGTGTAGCGACGTAAAAATTTCGATTTGGTCGCTAATTGAGGCGATTATTTAAAAATTTGAAAACGGAATTTCGGTTTTAAGGAGAAAAAGAGTAGCCACCGATCTTTTTTCCTAGGTGTGATCGGACACCTAATAAATCCTCTTTTTTAAAAAAAAAAAGAAAACTTATTTTTGAACAAAAATGAAGGCCGAATTTGGGTCTACGTGAAAATCCAGAGAAAATTAGGGTTCGTGAGTCGGTTACGCACGAGGAAGGTATTAGCACCCTCGCGATGCCTAAAATTGGTATCTTGTTAAACACGCGTTGTCTTAATTCTCAAAATACAAGTTTAATTTAATATTTAATCGCGATTCGATTGAAATACGAGAATTTGAAATTTTTGGTTTTTTAGAAGGACGTCTAGTTTTTAACACGAGCCAATGATATTCACCCAACATAGCAATGAAATCAGCGACTTAGTGTTGAAATCGGTACGTTGCCTTATTTATTTAAAATAAAAATATATATGCCATTTGCCATAGGAATTGTAAATAATGCAAACGATGATACAATTAATAGAAAAATATTAAAATATAATATTAGAATAAAAATAACAATAATATTTACTATAAAGAAAATAATAATGAAAAATAATGTTCTAATAATATAATAAAAGAAATAATATATTTGTAATAATAGTAGAAAATACTAATATGTACATGAAAAATACACATGTATATATATATATATATTAATAATGATGATAAGGATAATAATACTAGCAATAATAATGGAATATAAAAGAGCAAATATAATATCATAATAATATTAAAATAAAGTAATTAAAAATAATATCGTATATAAATATATATATACATATATAATAAAATATACACTAATATTAATAATAATAATGATAATAGTAATAATATTGAAATACAAAAGCAAATATAATAAAAATATTAAAATAAAGTAATAAAAAATACTATATATAAATATATATACATATACATATATAATAAAAAGTATACACTAATATATAATAATAATAATAATAATAATAATAATAATAATATTGAAATACAAAAAGCAAATATAACAAAAATATTAAAATAAAGTAATAAAAAATACTATATATAAATATATATGCATATACACATATAATAAAAAGTATACACTAATATATAATAATAATAGTGATAATATTAATAATATTAGAAATAATAATAATATTTAATAAAGAAACGAAAATAAACAAGAAAGGACTAAAATTGAACTAAAAACAGATTTTGGGGGCAAATTTAAAAGAAATAAAGGGAAAAGGATCAAAATGCAACACACACGTAATCTGGAAGGACCGAAACAGAAATTATTCATTCCCCTCAAAATGCAATATGACATGGGGACCAAATTGCGAGCATAACGAATTTCGGGGCCAAATTAAAATAAATAGAAACTTGATTGCAGAACATAAAAAAAGCGGAAGGGCCTAATGCGCAAATAGACTATTAAGTAAAAACACGCAGATCCTGAGGCGGGTTCGGGTCGAACGGATCGGGTATGCTCAAAACGACGTCGTTTTGGGTGTTAATGACTAGCCCCAAAACGACGTCGTTTTAGGGGGCTATAAAAGTCATGTTTTTGAGAAAAAAATCATTTGTTAGCCTGAGGGAAAAAAAGGGAGAGAGAAGAGAGAATTCTCTCTAAGCTAGGCCCGATTCCGCCAAGAAGGTTTGTCGTCATTCTTCTTGGGTCACGCCACATGTAACACAAAGACACGATGAGTCAAAATTCAAAAAGGTATTTTATTTTTTTTATTTTCTCTTATAATTTTTTATATGTATTTATAATATATATATTTATGCAAGTCAATAGATTCGAATAAAAATAAAAATAATAAAATAAAAAATCACCTTAAGTATTTACTTTCGATTTTGGTATTTTTGGTTCTCTGATTCGGTGTTATACTCGTGCTTTTGTATCACTGTGATCACTGCTTTTGTTCGTGTTTAAATCTATTTTTTTGATTAATGAAAAAGTTGTCGAATGTTTTATATTTGCAAAGAAAAAAATGCCGAACCCTCTTTCTGATTTCGGCTTGGCTTTTTAAAGCCAAGTTACATGCATTTTCTATTACTATCTGTCTCTTCTATACTTAATCTACAAGTGCAAGTGGAGGTAGACTGGGGCGGTGGTGCAGGTGGCTGTGTAGAGATGGCAGTGGGCAGGTGCGGCTGGTGGCAAAAGGTGGTTGAAGACCTAGGGTTTTTTTTCTAAAAATTTTTAAAGTTTTGGGCCTCTTAGGTTTGGGCTAGGGTTTTTTAATTTTGGGTTTAGGTAGTTGGGGTTTGGGTTTAAATCTGCTTGGGGTTTAATAAGGATGTATGGGGTTTGGGTCTCATTGGGTCTTGGGCAAATTTCGGGCTGTACAGCTGCCCCTCTTTACTTGTTGTCGTGCAACGAGAATAGAGCAAAGACTTTCAAGAGAGACCAAATTTGTCCGGTTTTGTCGAGTCTTGACTTCTTTGGTGCTCGACTTCTTTAGGTAGCCTCGTTCAGCCCACTGCATCTTGTTGTTTTAATCCGCTCCACTGCTTCACTGCAACATCAGGGAACTAAGATTTGCTATCTTCAGTCTGCTCCACTGCAACTTCAGGGAGATAAGATCTATAATTTATAGCTTCAATATGTTCCACTGCAACTTCAGGGAGATAAAGTTTGTTTTGATCTGCTCTACTACAACTTCAGAGAGATAAGATCTATGATTTATAGCTTCAATCTATATATTCGATTAGCTCTAATCTTTATTCTTTATTGAAGAACAAACATCAAAAATAGCTCAGCATACAAACTAACGTTCAACTCATCTCCCGGATTATAAGTTAATTTTTGAAAATAGTAAAAAATTGAAAATACCTTAGTGTGTGACCTGAGGCTCAACTCACCTCTCGCAATATGAGTTGATAGAAACTAAAAATACCTCAGCGTGTGACCCGAGGCTCAACTCACCTCTCGCAATATGAGTTGATTTTTTTGAAAAACAGAAATTGAAAATACCTCGGTGTGTGACCCGAGGCTCAGCTCACCTCTCGCAGTATGAGTTGATTCTTGAAAAACAGAAATAAAAATATCAGAATACCAGAACATATCATCTAGTGGAACTCGGGTGTCTTTTCCTTGATCCAGTATAACTATCACCAAATCCTCTTGCTCTGCTGGAGTATCTATATATATCTTGCATGATGTCATCATGATATGCACATGTTGGCCTTAAATGTCTTTATGCCTATATGATTATACTATGAGCCTTGGGCTTGTTTGTCATGTATCTCTTTTCGTCACATTTCTTGTGATGATCTGCATTCATTGCTTCGATTCTTAACATTTTTTCCTTTTTTCTTTTTCTTTTTTTTTTTTGCTTTGTACCCATCCTCAAGCCTTACTAGTACTCTGTGTTTCTCAGATATCACTATTTTTCCACCTGCTAAACTTTTTCCTTGCTTTGTGGCTTTTATACTTATTGAATTCTCATCCAGATAATGCTCAACATTTCTTTTGTTTAGAGTATGTCATTCTACTATTTATCATTCAAATAAACCATACAATGAGATGCATGAAAATGGTCAGGTAGGTACAAAAGAGGTACTTCACTTTTATTTATTTCGAAGGTGACAAACAAAGAGGTTAATCAAGGATAGTAAAAAAGTGTCATAAAGAAAAGGGAATCGCATTCAGTAAATACAAATGCTCTAGATATTCAACGCATGACCTCTTCCACGTTACTTAATCAAGAATCTTTTCGAGCTTGGCTTCTTACGTAAAAGATTTCGAGCTTTTAGAGATGTTTCAAATACTATAGCCTTGCCGTTTGACCCACCATTCAAATCACCTTGCTCTTTAAGCCCAGGTTTGCTTCATTAGGACGCCCTCTCAAGTTTTCATCCTAATCCTTTTTGTTCATCAAGACGCCATTTTTGGGTTTTCGCCTTGATCTTTTTTTTTTTAGGCATAATATTTCTTTACAGCATCTGAGTTCACTAGGTTAGGTAACTCTTTCCCATCCATCTCAGTGAGAATCAAAGCCCCACCTGAGAAAACCTTCTTTACTACATATGCTCCTTCCCAATTTGGTGCCCATTTTCCTCGGAAGTCTTTTTGTATTGGGAGAATCTTTCTCAGCACGAGTTCTCCTTCGTGGAATTCTCTTGGCAGTATTTTTTTGTCATGGGTCGCGACCATTCTCTTCTGGTACATCTGTCCATGACAGATTGCCTTCAAACATTTTTCTTCGATAAGGTTTAACTAGTCGTATCGAGCTCAAACCCACTCTGGTTCCTCTAGTTTTGACTCCATTAAGACTCGTAGAGAGGGGATCTCAACTTCGATGGGTAGCACAGCTTCCATTCCATAGACCAGAGAGAAAGGAGTTGCTCTCGTAGATGTCCGCACAGATATGCGATATGCATACAAAACGAATGGTAGCTTCTCGTGCCGGTCTTTATATGTCTCGGTCATTTTCCCAATAATTTGCTTAATATTCTTGTTGGCCGTTTCAACTGCTCCATTCATTTTCAGGCGATAAGGTGAGGAGTTATGATGCCTTATTTGAAATTGTTCACACACTTCCTTCATCATCTTGTTGTTCAAGTTCAAGGCGTTATCTGAAATGATTCTTTCAGGCAAACCATATCGACAAATGATTTCCTTTTTTAAGAACCTGCAAACTACAGTCTTCGTCACATTAGCAAATAAAGTGGCTTCTATCCATTTCGTGAAGTAATCTATCACTAAAAAAATGAATCGGTGTCCATTAGAAGCTTTTGGGGAAATTGGCCCTATAACATCCATGCCCCACATAGAAAAAGGCCACGGAGAAGTCATAACATGAAGGGGCGAAGGGGCTACATGAATTTTATCACCATAAATTTGACATTTGTGGCATTTTCGTGCAAAACTAATGCAGTCACTTTCCATCGTCATCCAGTAATAACCGAGTCTCATAATCTTCCTGGCCATAGTGAAACCATTGGCATGTGTCCCACAAATTCCCTTATGGACATCTTCAAGTATTTTTCTGCCTTCAACAGCATCCACGCATCTCAAGAGCATGCCATCTTTTTGTATTTTGTATAGAATGTCCCCATCAAGAAAAAATCCTACTGCCATTCTTCTGATTGTTCTTTTATCGTTCTCATTTGCTTGTTCGGGATACTTTTGATTCTTGACATATTCTAAGATATCATGGAACCATGACCGTCCATCTGGCTCTTTTTCAATGTTGAAACAATATGCAGGGACTTCATATATGCTCATTTGAAGAGGCATTATTTCTGTTTCTTTGTTCGCTTTGAACATTGAAGCCAAAGTGGCCAGGGCATCAGCCAATTGGTTTTCTTCAAATGGGAAGTAATTAAAAGTTATTTCTCTGAATTCTTTAGTCAGTCCTGCCACTAGATTGCTGTATTTAATTAATTTCGAATCTCTCACTTCCCAATCTCTGCGGATTTGGTATGTTACCAACGCTGAGTCCCCGTACACCTCTAAGATTTTGACGTTTCGTTCAATAGCTACACGAAGTCCCATGATACAGGCCTCATATTCTGCTATGTTATTGGTACAAAAGAAATTCAGCCTGGCAGTGAACGGATAATGGTTCCCTTCTAGTGATACTAAGACTGCTCCAATCCCATGCCCCAATGTATTCGATGCACCATCAAAGCTCATCTTCCATGACTTCTCTTTGGATGACTCACATTCTTTTCCCGTAATGCACATCAAGTCTTCATCAGGGAAATCAAATCTCAATGGCTCGTATTCCTCCGTTGTT
The DNA here is from genome assembly GCF_025698485.1 of Gossypium arboreum. Taxonomy (NCBI): domain Eukaryota; kingdom Viridiplantae; phylum Streptophyta; class Magnoliopsida; order Malvales; family Malvaceae; genus Gossypium; species Gossypium arboreum. Next base: position 105,150,849 of record NC_069072.1, on the reverse strand, counting down.
CGAATTGCTAAGAACTCAGCTATTACGTTCCCTTTTATCGACTTCTGGCTCACATAGACGATGTCGTACTTTGACAATAGGATTTGCCATTGTGCCATTCTTCCTGAGAGTGCAGATGATTCAATCATGTACTTTATTGGGTCCAACTTTGAAATTAACCATGTCGTATGATACAACATATATTGCCTGAGCCTCCGAACTACCCAAACCAAAGCGCAACAGAATTTTTCAATTGACGAGTACTTTGCCTCACACTCTGTGAACTTTTTGCTGAGGTAGTAAATCGCCTTTTCTTTTTTTCTTGACTCATCATGTTGCCCTAGTACGTAACCCATTGAATTTTCGAATACAGTTAGATACAATATTAACGGTCTTCCCGGAGTTGGCGGTACTAACACCGGGGGACTAGATAAGTATTATTTTATCTTGTCAAAAGCCATTTGGCACTCCTCGTTCCATTCTCCTGGATTATGCTTTCGAATGAGTCGAAAAATTGCGCCACACTGATTGGTAAGTTGAGCAATGAATCGAGCGATGTAGTTCAACCTTCCTAAAAATCCTCTGACTTATTTTTGCGTGCGCAGAGGTGGTAGTTCTTGTATTGCTTTTATCTTATCTGGATCAACTTCAATGCCTCTCTCGCTGAAGATGAAGCCTAGCAATTTTCCCGAGGTAGCCCCAAATGTACATTTGGCTGGATTAAGCTTCAGCTGGAACTTTCTCAGTCTTTCGAACAACTTCCGGAGGTTCCCAACATGCTCTCTTTCCCCCTTGGATTTGGCGATCATATCATCGATGTAGACTTCTATTTCTTTGTGCATTATGTCATGAAACAACATCACCATGGCCCTCTAATATGTTGCCCCATCGTTCTTTAATCCGAACGACATCACCTTATAACAAAATGTTCCCCACATCATTACAAAAGTAGTTTTCCCCATATCCTCAGGAGCCATCTTTATCTGATTATAACCCGAGAATCCATCCATGAATGAAAACAATGAATGTTTGGCTGTGTTATCCACCAATGTATCGATGTGTGGCAAAGGAAAATTATCTTTAGGACTTGCTCGATTCAGATCGCGATAATCCACACACATTCGTACCTTGCCGTCTTTCTTCGGTACTGGGACTATGTTAGCTACCCATTGTGGGTACTTGGAGACTTGTAAGAAGCCAGCATCGAATTGTTTCTTAACTTCTTATTTTATATTTAATAGCATTTCAGGTCTCATTCGTCTTAGCTTTTGTTGAATGGGTTTGCATTCAGGTTTCAGTGGGAGTCTATGGACCACTACATCCTCATCCAATCCTAGCATGTCCTGATACGACCATGCAAATACATCTTTGTACTCATGAAGCAAAGTGATCAAATCATGTTTGGTGTTATCTGAAATGGAGGTCCCAATCTTCACTTCTTGCCACTTTTCTTCATTTCCCAAGTTTACTATCTCAACAGATTCTTGATGAGGTAGAATCTGTTTATCTTCTTGTTCTACCATTCTTAGTAAGTCAAGAGACGAGACATAGTCTTCGACATTTTCCTCAGCTTCGAACTCTCCTAAACAAATAGCTTTCTTGAAATCAATTTCAAGATTTGTAACGGCTTTGTTCATATCGTTGATATTTGAGCACCTGAAAGTTGAATGGAGAAGAAAACTATAGAGGAGCATCAAAGTGTTGGGACCAACAAGCATAATATTATGGCATGATGTGAGATATATGCAATGATAGCTGTGAGAAGAGGGAAAAATTATGAATTTAATGAGAATGAAAAGACCATGACAAAATGCATCTCCATTAATGTTCATTTAAATGATAAAGAGTAAACATAAGCTCTTGCAAAAGAATCCCACTATTAATTAGGGACACACAAAAAGAAGAGTGTTAACATTGAGCATTACTCTGGAAAAGCCTTAGAAACTACAAGAAGGTCCACAGCAGTCCAATTGTTCAAAACGAATCCTAGAGGACAAGGGCGTATCATTGAAACATCTTTAATTGCATCATCTCCTTTGTCAATGACATATATACTGACATTCTGAAGACCTCTTTCAATCAATAACAGCGTACTTCGTGGATTATCTTGCCCGGGGTATAACATTCCTGCAGATGTAAATGTTTTTGACAAAGGAGGGTACATTATGGGCTGCCATTCTAATTCTCTGCCTAAGGCTCTTGCAATCTGCCTTTCTCGATCTTTCTACAACTGTTTTCTTCTTTGTCGCATTTCTAGTTCGAACCCTAAACTGTATCGAGCCTTGTGGGGTACTGATTTTAGCGCTCTAATTATCCCTTGCTGATATCTCCCCAACCCTTTCTTCGCTCAGGCTCCTTTTCCCACAGTCAGTTTAATTCCCATCTAAGTATTCCTTGACAGCTTGGGCATGGGAATTTTTGTAACACCCCAAACCCGAGACCATCGCCGGTGTCGGACCCGAGGGTTAACAAACCAAGTTCACATGTTTTTGCCCACCAATTTGACATTTCCAGTCAGGCTGGAAAACTGCGTCACTGTCGCCTTAAAAATCATATCTCGAGTTTCAAAACTCGGAAACTGGTTTCGTAAATTTTCCTGAATTTAGACTCATATATACATCCATGGATTTATTTCTAGGATTTTTGGTCGGGCCAATTGGTACAGTTTATTAGTTAAAGTTACCCAAGTTACAGGGATCGACTGCTCTGACCTTCGCGCGGTATAACTTGAATATCTCTCTGCACAGGGCTTTAATGCTGGTGTCGTTTGTTTCTAATGAAACTAGACTCAAAATGGAATCTGTACATATAAGGTATATCTCCTAATTCTTTTGGATAATTTATAGTGAATTTTAAAGTTGCGACAGGGAACCCAGAAACCATTCTGGCCCTGTCTCACAATAGCTTTAATATCTCTTAACCTGTAACTCCTATGACCGTTTCGTTTCTTCCATATGAAAATAGACTCATCAAGGTTCATTTACATAGCTTATTCACTATTTGATTCCATTCCTATGAATTATGGTGATTTTTCACATTCACGCCACTGCAGCTGGCAGCATCTGTTTTAAGGTAGGACTTACCTATTTGGTAGTCTCCATGATTCAACTAATCTTGCCATACATAGGTTCATATATGATCATTTTAACCATGCCAATGGCTGATCATATGACCAACATTCCCATTTCCAAACCATAGCCACATCATGACCCCAAATATATATACATACAACCCACAATAAGTCTAAGTTCATGCTCCCTTTTGAGCCATTTTCGCATGGCCATACAAACTTACATTACAACGTATTTAACAAACAAGAGGTAGTCCTATACATGCCATCTCAAGTTCAACCAAAAATTTATACCAAAATGGAGGCTTGATAGTGTGGATGACTTCGACTTCAACGATCCCAAATCCGATTGCCTCGAGCGAAATCTAGAAAACTAAGAGCCAAAGCAACGGGGTAAGCATTTTTATGCTTAGTAAGTCTCAAGGAATATAATGAACTATAATTTACAGCAATACATTCACATAGCCAAATGCATCATTTCATTAATACACATTCTTACTTCATACTTCATCATTGTATAAGTTCGCAAAGCATCAATCAATTCAATAACTGAAATTCATTAGTCGATTGAGCGAATGTTGCTCAAACACGCCGACTTTCCAATGCACATATAACGTACCTTATCCTTTGGGCTGTCCGAGTGTACTAATTAAATTCATTTCAGCAACCAACACTCACCTCCAGCCCAAGATTCTTCGAATATAACCGGATATAATCACGTGCACAAATGCCTTGGTCTTAGCCCGGATAGAATAACTCATACGAATGCCTTCGGCCTTAGCCCTGATATAACCACTAGCACAATTGCCTTGGTCTTAACCGGATATAATTTCCAGCATAATTGTCTTCGGCTTAGCCCGATATCATTCAATTTCTCATGCACACATACATCAATAATCATTGGACATACATATTTCATTTTCGTTACTAAGGCTCAAACACAATTAATATCATTAGCATATTCGCCTTGGGACTTAGCCCGTGGAATTCAAATACTCATACACACATAATCAATAATCATACACATCCATATTTCATCTCACATAATTCAAGTAAGGTCACTTCTTGAGGACTTACCTCGGATGTTGTCGAACGGCTTTTTCGGCTATTCGATCACCTTTTCCTTCCCCTTGTCCAATTGTGGCCCTCTTAGCTCTTGAGCTAATTCAAACAAATTCAATTTATTAAAACCTCATTGTGCTTGCTTATGGCCGAATATGACAAGGATTTTAAATGGTCATATGGCCACTCTTTAGCTTGAATACACAATGGTCATGCACATTTTATACTACATCAAGCAATTCAATACAATTTATTTGAGCATCAAGGAAATGCTAAGGCCTTCAATAGGCTACCCAAGGCCGAATATTCATGTACATGTTGAGGTCAATTTTGCACTTAATACCTCACAAAAACAGCATGCAATCTACTAATTTATGCTTTGCACATTGTGGCCCAAAACTTATAATATAGCATCAAGCACTTATATGTGTGCTAGGCGAATTGTGCTTGCAATTTCACAAGCATTCTTCCACATTTTCTTCTTTAAATCAATATATTCATCACTTAGTTCATAACCAAACATAATGTGCAATCATATATATGCATATATGAGCATGGCGAATTTTCAAGGTGTCCATAGCCATCCAAAACACAAACTTTTAACTAACATGCAAGAAGCATGAATCATGCTCAAGAATGCATCATGGCCAAGTATGACAATCATGCTCCTTTTCAACTTTAATCATGATAAAACAAAGAGAAAACTCAAAATCTTACTCATGAGTAGAAAATCCATCATTGCATGCATCATCATCAAGCTTCACACTTAGCATGCAATGGCTTTATCACTATAACAACTTTGGCCAAATACCATTTCCATGGCATACCAAAGATTTGAGCCATGGCTAACATGCACATCAAGTTAGCAACCAAAACATGCATGAAACTCCCAACACAACCTCATACATACCTTAATCTTGATGCAAACTTAGCCAAATCTCCTTCTAGATCTCTTCCAAACCAAGCATGAAGCAAAAATCCTCCTTCTTCCTTAGTTTTGGCTCAAAGAAAGGATGAACAAAATTTTTTTCTTTCCTTCTCTACAACTCACGGCAATGGGGTATGCCACTCTCTCACACACATTTTTTTTTTTCATTCTTTTCTTACCCATGCTTATTTGTTTACTATTTCTCCCTAATGCCCAACAAAACATGTTTCATGACATGTTTGACCCATATTTCTTTGTCATGGCCGGCCATTACTTGTAGAAAGGGGGAATTTGACATGCAAGTCCATTATTTTGCATGCATGCTTTAATTAGTCATCACCTATTTCCTATCGTACTTTCAAAGTTCACTACTAAGTCCTTTCTTATAATTTAGCACCTAATTAATAAAAATCGAGACACGAAATATTTACGCATACCAAGTCCACATACAATAAGTACGGAATATAACACTTAATTATTCTTGTGACTCGGTTTCGTGGTCCCAAACCACTCTCCGACTAGGGTCACATTCGGGTGTCACAACTCTCCCCACTCAAGAGATTTTCGTCCCAAAAGCTTACCGGTAAATAGGTTCGGATATCGCTCTCTCATTGAGTTCTCGGTCTCCCAAGTAGCTTCTTCTATCCCGTGCTTGAGCCATAACACTTTCACTAGCGGAACCCGCTTGTTTCGCAACTCTTTCACTTCGTGATAGGATACGAATTGGTTCTTCCTCATAACTCATATTAGCTTGAATTTCAATTTCGATGGACTAATCACGTGCGATGGATCGGATCTATAACGTCAAGCATCGAAACGTGGAAGACATCGTGAACCTTTTGAGTTCGGGGCAAAATCAAACGATATGCCACCGGACCGACTCGCTCGATATCTCATATGGCCCAATGAACCTCGGGCTCAACTTGCCCTTACGGTAGAACACGAGTATTTTTTCCAAGGCGATACCTTGAGGAACACTTTATCACCCACGATACTCGATATCCTTACGCTTCATATCCGCGCACGACTTCGACGATCGAAGGCTATCTTCAAACTTTCACGGATTACTTTCACTTTCTGCTCGCATCCCTAATCAAATCCACCCGAAAATCTTGCTTTCACCAAGCTCATCCAAAACAATGGTGTACGGCATTTACGCTCGTACAAAGCCTCGTAGGGTGCCATCTTAATACTCGATTGAAAGTCGTTGTTGTGTTTAATTCAATCAACGGCAAATACCGCTCCCATGAACCACTAAACTCGAGGACGCAACATCTTAACATATCCTCAAGTATCTGAATTACCCGCCGGATTGACCATCGGTTTGGGGTGGAAGGCGGTCTTGAAATGCAACTTGGTACCCAAAGCTTCTTGCAACTTTTTCCAAAACCGCGAGGTAAATCTCGGATCTCTATCCGACACGATAGAAATAGGCACCCGTGTAATTTCACAACTGAGAAACGTACAATTCCGCTAATTTGTCCATTGAAAAATCCGTGCGTCACGGGGACAAAGTGGGCCGACTTAGTCAATCGATCTACCACGACCCAAACCGCATCCTTCTTACTTGTCGACAATGGCGGTCGGATACAAAGTCCATTGTGACTCGATCCCATTTCCACTCGGGTATTGTGATTGGTCAAGTAATCTCAAGGCACCGATGTTCCGCTTTCACTTGTTGACATATTAAACATCTTGAAACAAAGTCGGAGATGTCTCGCTTCATACCATGCCACCAAAATCGACGTTTCAAATCATTGTACATCTTCGTACTCCCGGTGGATTGCCATTCGGCTACAATGGGCTTCATTCGAATTATCGAAATGAGTTCAATTCTTTGGGACACACGACGACTTTTGAACCTCAAACAATCGTCATCGTCGATTTGAAACTCCGAGTCCTTGTTCGAACACACGCAGCCGCTTTTGCAACCAACTCGTCATCGACTTTCGAGCTTCTCGAATTTGGTGTGTCAATAATGGTTTGGCTTTCATTTCAGCCACTAACACACCGTCGGATCGGATAGACAAGTGCACATTCATCGCTCGTAAAGTGAATAACGATTTACGACTCAAGGCATCCGCAACTACATTCGCCTTTCCGGTGATAGTCAATGATCAGCTCATAATCCTTTAATGTCGAGCCAACGTCTTTGTCGCAGATTTAAGTCTCGTTGGGTCATCAAATACTTGAGACTTTTGTGATCCGAGTATACATGGCACCTTTCACCAAATAAGTAATGTCGCCAAATCTTTAAGGCGAATACGATGGCGGCCAATTCGAGATCATGAGTCGGATAATTTTTCTCATGTGGCTTTAATTGCCTCGACGCATAGGCCACAACTCGACCTTCTTGCATTAATACGCAACCTAACCCAAGTAGAGAGGCGTCGCTATAGATGACAAACTCCTTGCCGGACTCGGGTTGCACTAGAATTGGGGCTTCAGTCAAATAAGTTTTCAGTTGATCGAAGCTTTTTTGGCATTTCTCCGTCCATTCGAACTTAACATCCTTTTGGAGTAGCTTCGTCATCGGCGTGGCTATCGTTGAGAAGCCTTTTACAAATCGTCGGTAGTAACCAAGCAAGCCCCAAAAAGCTTCAACCTCGTAATATTTCTGAGGCTTCCAATTTAGTATGGCTGAAATTTTATTCGGTCGACTCGAATACCGATGCAGATACCACATGACCCAAGAAGCTTACCTCTCTTAACCGTAACTCACACTTCTTGAACTTAGCATATAATTGCTTGTCCCGTAAAATTTGCAAAGACTAACCGCAGTGTTCAAGATGTTCGGTCTCATTTCTTGAATAGACCAAGATGTCATCAATGAACACGACTACTTAATCGATCCAAATATGGTCTAAAGATTCGATTCATTAAATCCATAAATACCGCGAGGGCATTAGTGAGCCCAAACGGCATCACCAGAACTCATAGTGACCATATCTCGCTCAAGGCGCTCTTGGGCACGCCTCAATCTCGGATTCGCAATTGATAGTAGCCCGATCTCAAATCTATTTTCGAGAACACCGAGGCTCCCTTCAGCTTGATCGAACAAGTCATCAATACGTGGCAACGGATATTTGTTCTTTATCGCCGCTTTGTTAAGTCGACGATAGTCGATGCATAGTCGCATGGTTCCATCCTTCTTCTTCACGAACAACACCGGCGCACCCAAGGCGAAAAACTCGGCGAGCAAAACCTCTATCCACCAATTCTTGCAACCGAGTTTTCAACTCCTTCAATTCCGTTGGTGCCATATGATACGGAGCTATCGAAATTGGGGTGGTACCAGTACCAATTCGATGCCAAATTCTATTTCTCGAGCAGTGGTAAACCCAATTCTTCGGGAAAACATCCGGGTATTCACAAACCACGGCACAGATTCGGGTTTCTTCTCGATTCGAGTACGACGCAAGGTACGCTTCGCACCCTTTTCTTACATATTTCGGGCCAACATCGGCGATATTACGGTGGCAACCCTTTAAGTCCGTGGACTCAACCCGAATTATTTCATTATTCGCGCACCTCAAATCGATAGTCTTGCTCTTGCAATTTACAACCGCATCGTGCATGGTCAACCAATCCAAACCAAGAATAACATCGAACTCATCGAATGGCAAAAGCATTAAGTCCGCGGAAAACAAGAACCTCGGAACACTAGGGGACTTTTCTTGCACACTTTGTTAACAAGCACGTAATGACCCAAGGGTTTGACACCGAATTACAAACTCGAGAGACTCAATGGGCAAAGTCTTCTGGATGCTAAGGTTTCACATATATAAGAATGAGTAGAACCGTGGTCAATCAAAGCAATTACATTTGTATTGAAAAGAGTGAAAGTACCGGTAATAACATCCGGAGAGGCAAGATCCTCGCGTGCGCGTATGGCATAAGTCCTAGCAGAGCACGAGCCTCGAGATCGATGGTAGCATCTCTAGATCCTCTCGACCGCCATCGACATTGCCCATATTTCTAGGTGGCCTACCTCGGCGATGGTAGCACCGGGTTTGCACTCGACTTGCATTCTGCTCATGCATCCTCGGGCAATCCTTCATAAAATGGTCGGCCGATCCACACTTATAGCAGGAGCGATCACGAAACCAACAGCTCCCGAATGCCATTTGCCACAATGTGGACACTCCGTCCTCTCTCGGCGATCATTTCCGCCACCGCAATCGAGGTGACTCGTGTGGTCACAGGGGTCGATCGCGTCCTCGTCTAGAAAATCCCAAACGCCTCTAGACCGGCTCGCATCATCTCGAAATCTCTTCGATGCTTGTTGAAGAGACTTTCCGAGGACCTCTTCGAATTCTCCAATCCCCACATCAGCTTTTTGTTTCTCCTTTCTAAGCTCTTCGGCTTTACAAGCTCGCTCAACAAGTACTACGAACTCTCGATCTCGAGAATGCCAACAAACATCCTTATATCATCATTCAGCCCATCCTCGAGCGTTTGCACATAATAGCTTGGACGAAATGCATTCTCGCGTCTGGCTAAGCCTCACAAACTTTCGTTCAGAGTCGATAACGGACATAGAACCTTGCTTAAGATCAAGGAACTCCCTCCGCTTTTGGTCGATGAATCTCGATGATATACTTTTTTCGAACTCGGTTAGAAAGAATTCCCAAGTCACTTGCTCTCTAGGCACCACAGTCGAGTACTCCACCAATAGTAGGCGGACTCAGTAGCAAGGAGATGGTACACTTTAAGCACTCATCGGTGTATGCAGGATAGCTCATCAAGCACCGGATAGTGTTATCTAACCATAATTCAGCTCGCTTCGGCATCATCATCATCCGTAGCCTTAAATTCAGTGGCCCCATGTTTTCGAATCCTATCGATGGGGGCTTACCCGACCTTATTGGGTCGATCACCGGAGGTATTGTAGGTGCGGGGTTGCATTCGTCGGGAATGGAGGTGGTGGAACAGTAGTGTTGGTTCGAATGTATTGATTAAACCATTCGTTCATCACACTATAAAAGGCTTGCTTAGCCTCGTCATTAGGATTGCTGGCCATAGGTTGAGAGTCCGCGCTGTCCCTTGCGCGGGGCAGCGCCACACTCTCCACATCATCAGCTATCGCTTCGGTTGGGATCGGGATCCATTGCTATAAACAAACATGAAGTCAAATTGTCGAATTCATCACACTATCGATTCATCATTTAATGGCATGTATAGCTAGACCCCAAACACATCACGGTAGTCCTAGAATCGACTAAACCGTGGCTCGATACCAATAAAATTGTAACACCCCAAACCCGAGACCATCGCCGTGTCGGACCCGAGGGTTAACAAACCAAGTTCACATGTTTTTGCCCACCAATTTGACATTTCCAGTCAGGCTGGAAAACTGCGTCACTGTCGCCTTAAAATCATATCTCGAGTTTCAAAACTCGGAAACTGGTTTCGTAAATTTTCCTGAATTTAGACTCATATATACATCCATGGATTTATTTCTAGGATTTTGGTCGGGCCAATTGGTACAGTTTATTAGTTAAAGTTACCCAAGTTACAGGGATCGACTGCTCTGACCTTCGCGCGGTATAACTTGAATATCTCTCTGCACAGGGCTTTAATGCTGGTGTCGTTTGTTTCTAATGAAACTAGACTCAAAATGGAATCTGTACATATAAGGTATATCTCCTAATTCTTTTTGGATAATTTATAGTGAATTTTTAAAGTTGCGACAGGGAACCCAGAAACCATTCTGGCCCTGTCTCACAATAGCTTTAATATCTCTTAACCTGTAACTCCTATGACCGTTTCGTTTCTTCCATATGAAAATAGACTCATCAAGGTTCATTTACATAGCTTATTCACTATTTGATTCCATTCCTATGAATTATGGTGATTTTTCACATTCACGCCACTGCAGCTGGCAGCATCTGTTTTAAGGTAGGACTTACCTATTTGGTAGTCTCCATGATTCAACTAATCTTGCCATACATAGGTTCATATATGATCATTTTAACCATGCCAATGGCTGATCATATGACCAACATTCCCATTTCCAAACCATAGCCACATCATGACCCCAAATATATATACATACAACCCACAATAAGTCTAAGTTCATGCTCCCTTTTCGAGCCATTTTCGCATGGCCATACAAACTTACATTACAACGTATTTAACAAACAAGAGGTAGTCCTATACATGCCATCTCAAGTTCAACCAAAATTTATACCAAAATGGAGGCTTGATAGTGTGGATGACTTCGACTTCAACGATCCCAAATCCGATTGCCTCGAGCGAAATCTAGAAAACTAAGAGCCAAAGCAACGGGTAAGCATTTTTATGCTTAGTAAGTCTCAAGGAATATAATGAACTATAATTTACAGCAATACATTCACATAGCCAAATGCATCATTTCATTAATACACATTCTTACTTCATACTTCATCATTGTATAAGTTCGCAAAGCATCAATCAATTCAATAACTGAAATTCATTAGTCGATTGAGCGAATGTTGCTCAAACACGTCGACTTTCCAATGCACATATAACGTACCTTATCCTTTGGGCTGTCCGAGTGTACTAATTAAATTCATTTCAGCAACCAACACTCACCTCCAGCCCAAGATTCTTCGAATATAACCGGATATAATCACGTGCACAAATGCCTTCGGTCTTAGCCGGATAGAATAACTTCGCACGAATGCCTTGGGCCTTAGCCCGGATATAACCACTAGCACAATTGCCTTCGGTCTTAACCCGGATATAATTTCCAGCATAATTGTCTTCGGCTTAGCCCGGATATCATTCAATTTCTCATGCACACATACATCAATAATCATTGGACATACATATTTCATTTTCGTTACTAAGGCTCAAACACAATTAATATCATTAGCATATTCGCCGGGACTTAGCCCGGTGGAATTCAAATACTCATACACACATAATCAATAATCATACACATCCATATTTCATCTCACATAATTCAAGTAAGGTCACTTCTTGAGGACTTACCTCGGATGTTGTCGAACGGCTTTTTCGGCTATTCGATCACCTTTTCCTTCCCCTTGTCCAATTGTGGCCCTCTTAGCTCTTGAGCTAATTCAAACAAATTCAATTTATTAAAACCTCATTGTGCTTGCTTATGGCGAATATGACAAGGATTTTAAATGGTCATATGGCCACTCTTTAGCTTGAATACACAATGGTCATGCACATTTTATACTACATCAAGCAATTCAATACAATTTATTTGAGCATCAAGGAAATGCTAAGGCCTTCAATAGGCTACCCAAGGCCGAATATTCATGTACATGTTGAGGTCAATTTTGCACTTAATACCTCACAAAACAGCATGCAATCTACTAATTTATGCTTTGCACATTGTGGCCCAAAACTTATAATATAGCATCAAGCACTTATATGTGTGCTAGGCGAATTGTGCTTGCAATTTCACAAGCATTCTTCCACATTTTCTTCTTTAAATCAATATATTCATCACTTAGTTCATAACCAAACATAATGTGCAATCATATATATGCATATATGAGCATGGCCGAATTTTCAAGGTGTCCATAGCCATCCAAAACACAAACTTTTAACTAACATGCAAGAAGCATGAATCATGCTCAAGAATGCATCATGGCCAAGTATGACAATCATGCTCCTTTTCAACTTTAATCATGATAAAACAAAGAGAAAACTCAAAATCTTACTCATGAGTAGAAAATCCATCATTGCATGCATCATCATCAAGCTTCACACTTAGCATGCAATGGCTTTATCACTATAACAACTTTGGCCAAATACCATTTCCATGGCATACCAAAGATTTGAGCCATGGCTAACATGCACATCAAGTTAGCAACCAAAACATGCATGAAACTCCCAACACAACCTCATACATACCTTAATCTTGATGCAAACTTAGCCAAATCTCCTTCTAGATCTCTTCCAAACCAAGCATGAAGCAAAAATCCTCCTTCTTCCTTAGTTTTGGCTCAAAGAAAGGATGAACAAAATTTTTTCTTTCCTTCTCTACAACTCACGGCAATGGGGTATGCCACTCTCTCACACACATTTTTTTTTCATTCTTTTCTTACCCATGCTTATTTGTTTACTATTTCTCCCTAATGCCCAACAAAACATGTTTCATGACATGTTTGACCCATATTTCTTTGTCATGGCCGGCCATTACTTGTAGAAAGGGGGAATTTGACATGCAAGTCCATTATTTTGCATGCATGCTTTAATTAGTCATCACCTATTTCCCTATCGTACTTTCAAAGTTCACTACTAAGTCCTTTCTTATAATTTAGCACCTAATTAATAAAAATCGAGACACGAAATATTTACGCATACCAATTCCACATACAATAAGTACGGAATATAACACTTAATTATTCTTGTGACTCGGTTTCGTGGTCCCGAAACCACTCTCCGACTAGGGTCACATTCGGGGTGTCACAATTTTATTTCCTTCAGCCACGAACGTAGCATTGATGAATTCAAAGGAACGGAAGGAACATTCTACTACATCCTTGCTTACTTCGAGGTATGGTGCATCAGCAAAGATAGATGCGACAATGCCTTCCTCACTCACGACAGTGACCAAAAGACCATTCATGATAAACTTTACTTTTTGATGGAGAGATGAAGGAACTGCCCCAGCAGAGTGGATCCCAGGCCTTCCTAAAAGGCAATTATATGAAGGCGTGATGTCCATGACCTGAAACTCGATGTCATATATATAAGGGCCCACTTCTAGAAGAATTTTAATTTTTCCCATGACTTCTCGTCTTGTCCCATCGAATGCTCTTACTGTAGAGTGACAAGGCCTCAGATAAGATATATCAATTGGAATTCTAGAAAGCGTGGCTAAAGGCATGACATTAAGTGCTGACCCGTTATCAATGAGCACATTCGGTATTATATAACCCTTGCAACGGGTTGTGATATGTAATGCTTTTACGGAGCCCCTACCATTTGGTGGTCTTTCGTCATCACTGAAAGAAATAAAATTATCCGTGTTCAGGTTATTCACCCACCTATCAAGTTTTTCGACAGATATATTGCTCGCCACGTAAGCTTAATTTAACATTTTCAGCAAAGTATTCCGATGTGGTTCTGAATTCAACAGTAGGGATAATACAGAGATTCGTGTCAGTTTTTTGCTTAACTGTTCCACAACGTTATATTCACTATGCTTGATGAACTTCAAGAATTCATGTGCTTCCTCTTCATTCACAGGCTTTTTAACTTCTTGTTCGGGCGAAGTCTCAAGTTCGACCTAGGCCTTATGTATCGGTGCCTTTCCTTTCTGCTTCAAGTCATTAGTCTTCTTCATTGGTTCGACCACTTTAGAATAACACCTACCACTACGGGTGAAGTGTCCTACTTCGGCAACATTTCTGGTCGTGACTTTGGATTTTTCACCTTCAGGTATGATAATGTTGACATCATATTTCCATGGTGCTGCCTTGTTGTCTTTGTAAGGGAAAGGAGATGGTACTTCAATTATCATCTTTGGTTTCACTTGCTCTTTTTTTGTTTCATAATAAATCACCAACGGTTGATCGGCACTATAAGGGAAACCTGATGATTGATTTTTAGAAGTGCATACTTCTTCTTCATTGGCCTCTTCCATTTTGTTAAAGATCTCGACTTCCTTGTTGTCCATCATGTCTTGAAGTAGTTTTCTGAATCCTTCACGAGACTGGATGTCATCCCCCTCGATCCCATGAAAATCACAAAAACATTGAATTTTTGTATTTCCTTCTTTGAAAATTCTGTTGGGGTGACAGAACAGCCCCTTTTTAACCATTACCTCCCAAATCTTTCGCAGCGGTGTCTTTATTTCAGAAACACAACTTTTGGCAAGCCACCTGTCTTCTTTTGTCATCGCGCTTACATTTCCTTCAGTGTGGTTAGGGAGCAGATTTCTAGCCGTATTGCTAGCACCATCAAATTGTTGAATTTCTGCATCAATAAGACCTTGAACCCTCCTTTTAAAGGCCAAACAATTTTCTGTAAAATGCCCCTAGTTTCCAGCGTGGTACATGCAACTAGCATTAGGGTCGTACCATTTTGAGTATAGAGGCTTCAGGGGTGCCATATAATGTGGGGATATTAATTGTTTTTCCAACAGTTTTGGGTATAGCTCTCCGTATGACAAGGGAATTGGGGTGAACTAGGTTTTTTCAGGATTGGATCTTGTCGGTCTTTGTTCATTTTCGGGGTGGCTTTGAGCAGGCATGGTATTTGGTAGGAACATGGCAAATGGTCTTTGGTTATCTGTGGCGTAAATGGGGTAAGGAGGAGCTGCTTGATAGTAAGGGCTTTGGGAGGATAATAAAAGTTTGGAGGTGGGCGATATCGAGGTCGTGGCTGGACTGGGTAAGGATTAGAAGTGTGGTGGCTCTCAGTTCCCATCATATGGGCTTCTGCCTCTTTTTTCTTTACAAGTGCTACCCTTTTCGAGCTCTCAGAACCTTCCATCCTTCCGCTCTTGATGGCATTTTCTATAAGTTCTCTGGATATTGCAATATCTGCGAAGCATTTCGTGGCACTTCCTACCAACTTATCATAAAACGGCACTTTCAAAGTGTTGATAAAGAGGACCATTATTTCAGTTTTAGTCAATGGGGGCTCTACTTGAGCCGATATATCCATCCACCTTTGCGCGTATTGCCTAAAAGTCTCTGTCATCTTTTTTTCCATCATCTGCAGAGTTAGCTGATCAGGCACCATGTCAGATACATGCTTGTATTGTTCACAAAATGCTGACGCTAAGTCTTTCCATGATCGGATCCTTTCTCTACTAAGTTGATTATACCATCGAAGGGCCGATCTGACCAGGCTGTCTTGGAAACAGTGTATTAGCAATTTATCTTCATTCACGTAACCAGTCATCTTCAGGCAAAACATGATAAGATGCGCCTTTGGACATTTCGTTCCATCATATTTTTCAAAATCTGGCACTTTAAATTTTAGAGTTAGAACCAGATCGGGCACCGAACTGAGCTCTTTGGCACTTAGTGCAGAGAAGGTTTCAACACCTTCTATCGCATTGAGTCTTTCTTCCAAGCTCCTATACTTATCATGGGCATCATGATCATCCATTTTCAACTTGGCTATTTCTACCGGATCATCCAAATCTGGAACATTGGGATCAGCAGGATTGGCTCCTAGGTTTGATACGAATATACCTTGCCCTGGATGAGCAGGTGGTACAAGTCGTTGCTCGAGGCTTGCAGGTTCCCCTTGAGGATATTCTTTTTTGCGTTGCGTGGGTGTAAGGTGGAGTGAATCCTGGGGGATAGAGCGGATCCTGATCATGATTAGCTCTCAATTGAGGCTCCATAGTGTCAGGGCTCTACATAGGTCCCTTTCCTTTGACTAAAGCTGTCATCATCTCCATCATTTTGGCCATCTGATCTCTTTGCTCGAGTGATTCCTCTCGAGATCTTAACATCAGATCTCTTGCTTCCTGTTGTGACTTGGTCAACTGCTCTTGCAATTCTCTTTGGGTCCTTTCCATCCTTTCAATTCTCTCATTGAACTCGGCTTCTATAATTCTAGCTTTTTTGGCGCGTCCTATAAGAATGGCGTGATTCCAGACTTGTAGTGTCGCAACTGCGGATTATACAGTTTTAACCTCAGTGAATGATTATGGTGATATGTACATGCAATGAATGGATGAATGGATGAACGAAAAATGAATGTTAGCCATGAATGAATGTGCAAGAATTTGGTGTTGATTTCAAGATGGCCCCTACTTAGGCATTTCATTAATTAAAATAGTCTATTACAAAATGTTTCGCTATCTTTGATTCAACAGTTACACAAATTTTCTAGCCACATTGCCTTGTTTCTTCACTCGTTCTAAGAATTTTGATATGCTTGATCTTTGTCTCGGAGGGAATTGGCAACTGAGAGCTTCAGCTTCGTCTGATAACTGTACAACTTGCATAGCCGCCTTGCGAATTTCATTGATCAAAAAGTCGAGTTGCATTTCCTTTTCTTGGAGAGTTCTTTTGTAGGCGTGAGTGTCTCTGTCGTACTGACTATTCTTTTCTTCCAGGGCTTTTAGGAGATTATCCAACTGTTGCTGTTGAGTTTGCAGTGTATTTTCTAAATCTCGTACTTTCCCTCTTAGCTCTTGATGTTTAGACTGACTAGTCATTAGTTCTCAGACATGGTTTCATATTCAAGATTCTTCTTTTTTAACTCTAGCACAGCACGCGCAGTTTTTTCCTCTTCTTTCTTTGCTTTCCCTCTCCAGAAATCCATCCCACCTTTGATATTGCTAATTTCTTCCTTCCATTCTGCTGACGACTTACCCAAATCACTATTTTTTATAGTGTTTCTTAATTTCTTATTTTTCAAATGAAGGTCCCTTAAGTCATTTCTCACGATCTCAGCTTCTTTTTGAACTTTCATGGTTTTGGATTCTTCAATTTGAACCTTAATCTTCAGTTGGTAGTTTTCCTCTTGAAGAGAACTAATATCTCGTAACAGCTTGGCCTTTTCACGTTCGAATTCATGTCTCACTACTTCCAGCTCGGATGACATTTCTTCTGAGAAAGGATTCTGGAAAGTGTAACTCGTCGGTGAGATTTGTTGACATTCACTCGTCATTTTCTCCATAAGTCATAATCCTGAGTGATAGTATCAGCATAAAGGGCTAACTCCATTAAGTGAATTTCCTTCCAAGACTTTGCAGTATCTTGGACTCTTTTCATGTAGCCTTCACCCA
This sequence comes from Gossypium arboreum, assembly GCF_025698485.1. Taxonomy (NCBI): domain Eukaryota; kingdom Viridiplantae; phylum Streptophyta; class Magnoliopsida; order Malvales; family Malvaceae; genus Gossypium; species Gossypium arboreum. Next base: position 105,133,089 of record NC_069072.1, on the reverse strand, counting down.
TAAAGGCGAACTCTAATTGTGTCAATCCTCTGGTAGCGGGTATGAACTGTCGTGAAGCAAACTGCCTTTGAACCATTAACAGAGCGTATCTAATTCCTCCCCATAACCCTAGTAAAGGCACCCAATCTTGGCTTCCACATTTGTATAATAGAACTGAAGGATGGATCCATGGTGCTCTCCAGGTTATATCTTCGGTACGAAGGTTCTGAAAAACTGAAACTCAATGTTGTTCGGTGACATCCTTTGGCCAATCTTTCTCAAGGTAAGCTTTCAATGGGGTGAATGTTTTTGAAAACATGTGTAAAGGTGTACGCTCCACTTTCCAGAAATGGCTTAGAATCCAAACATTAAGTAACTGCGCGCATCTGATAAAACGTCCTTCCTCTTTCCTTCTACAACAACTTAGAGATCTAAAAGTCTCGGCCAAGATAGTCAGGACGGGGTTGATCCCTTGCTTTAATCTTTCAAAGAAATCCACTACTGCAACTTCTATATGCCCGAGAACTTTTGGGAAGACAATTAATCCATAAATGGCCAAAGCAAACAGATCCATTCTCTTCACAATATCTGGACGGTTTTGAACTAATTCTCACAGAGAAAACCATGGAACACAACTGACTTCATTCTTTTTATTTATCTGTGTTTTAGACCATATATTGGTCATTCCCATCAACCTCACTAGCTTTTTCTTGAAAGTCATTAGTTTGGGCTCTTTCACATATATCTTGTTGAAGTGTATGTTGTCAATGCGAAGCAAGGCAGCATACTCTTCTATGGTCGGAGTCATATCTTCTTGATTGAAAGTGAAACATTGGTATGCTAGGTCCCAGAATCGAACCATGGCTTGAATCAATTGTTCATCTACATTGACGGTGATCAAGTGAGCTATATCCCCGTACTTTTCAGTGAAAAAACCCCTAGTATCTGAGTCTCATTGTTTCCAAATCCGAGTCAAGTCTTTGAGGTTATTCTGACGAACGTTTGAAGTTACATGTTAGGGAAGATTGGAGATAGATCCTTCCGATAAACTGTCCCCTTTTTCTTTTTGGGTTTTCAAAGACCAGCTTCGAACCACGGGATTTTTCTCGGTTGCTTGCGTAATTGACTCCTCCGTCAGAAACCCATTTTGGCAACCACTCTCTAATCAACACCTTCCTAATCAAGATGCCTATGATGCATGATGAAAAATAAAAATAAAAATAAACAACCTTGGTTAGTAATCACAATAAATATGAACAGAGAAAAAAAAAACTATGGAGAATCTAACAAGTTAAGTTACCCGGTCCAATAAGCCCGATACCTTTGCAAAGTATAAATGTAGAAGAAATGAAAGGTAAGAGGCGTTTCTCCCATGTACTTATTTTGGTGACTATTAACGGATAGAGGTTCGGCATGGCTCTAGTTAGGTGGCTCGTATGGTTTACTATATGTGGTTTTGGTTCTAGACAGGTACTCGAATTGTTCGTACTATCGTCTATTAAAACTAGTACGAAGCCTCGGTCGTAGCCTATCACAGACTCACGAGTTCAATTCGAGGGATTACATTTACTTATGCCTATGCGGAGGGATAAGTTAACTCACGAAAGCATAAGTCATATGTAACCTGGAAGTATTCCCTAGCCTGTACGGAGGGACGAGTTAACTCATGAAGGCATAGCGTTTACTTCCACTTAAGCGGATGGAGCCTGGGTAGAGAGCTCATGTTATGGAAAAAAATGCAAATGCACCATGTGTAGGGAGAAACTCACAAACCTTTACGTTTTATTTAAAAACTAAACTAAAAAACTAAAACTATACAAACTTAGAGCTGAAAGACAACAAGACAGAACAAATTAGAAGAATATTTACGACATGATGCAAATACATGATTTTTCAAAAACAAAATTCAAGGATCACGACTAAATATTAATTTAAACAAGGAATTTTGAAAATTTTGACAACAAGTGTTTAATTCTAGACTCGACTCTCAAAAAAAAAAAAAGAGGTCCTCAATGGAGTCGCCAATTATAGCGACGTAAAAATTTCGCTTTGGTCGCTAATTGAGGCGATTATTTGAAAATTTGAAAACAGAATTTCGGTTTTAAGGAGAAAAAGAGTCGCCACCGATCTTTTTTCCTAGGTGTGATCGGACACCTAATAAATCCTCTTTTTAAAAAAAAAACTTATTTTTGAACAAAAATGAAGGCCGAATTTGGGTCTACGTGAAAATCCAGAGAAAAATAGGGTTCAGGAGTCGGTTACGCACGAGGAAGGTATTAGCACCCTCGCGATGCCTAAAATTGGTATCTTGTTAAACACGTGTTGTCTTAATTCTCAAAATACAAGTTTAATTTAATATTTAATCGCGATTCAATTGAAATACGAGAATTTGAAATTTTTGGTTTTTTAGAAGGACGTCTCGTTTTTAACACGAGCCAATGATATTCACCCAACATAGCAATGAAATCAGCGACTTAGTGTTGAAATCGGTACGTTGCCTTATTTATTTAAAATAAAAAAATATATGCCATTTGCCATAGGAATTAGTAAATAATGCAAACGATAATACAATTAATGGAAAAATATTAAAATATAATATTAGAATAAAAATAACAATAATATTCACTATAAAGAAAATAATAATGAAAAATAATGTTCTAATAATATAATAAAAGAAATAATATATTTGTAATAATAGTAGAAAATACTAATATGTACATGAAAAATACACATGTATATATATATATATATTAATAATGATGATAAGGATAATAATACTAGCAATAATAATGGAATACAAAAAGCAAATATAATAACATAATAATATTAAAATAAAGTAATTAAAAATAATATCGTATATAAATATATATATATACATATATAATAAAATATACACTAATATTAATAATAATAATGATAATAGTAATAATATTAAAATACAAAAAGCAAATAAAATAAAAATATTAAAATAAAGTAATAAAAAATACTATATATAAATATATATACATATACATATATAATAAAAAGTATACACTAATATATAATAATAATAATAATAATAATAATAATAATAATATTGAAATAAAAAAAGCAAATATAATAAAAATATTAAAATAAAGTAATAAAAAATACTATATATAAATATATATACATATACACATATAATAAAAAGTATACACTAATATATAATAATAATAATAATAATAATAATAATAATATAATAATATTAGAAATAATAATAATAATATTTAATAAAGAAACGAAAATAAACAAGAAATGACTAAAATTGGACTAAAAACAGAGTTTTGGGGGTAAATTTAAAAGAAATAAAGGGAAAAGGATCAAAATGCAACATGCGCGTAATCTGGAAGGACCGAAACAGAAATTATTCCTTCCCCTCAAAACGTAGCACAGCATAGGGGACCAAATTGCAGAGCATAACGAATTTCGGGGCCAAATTAAAATAAATATAAACTTGATTACAGAACATAAAAAAAGTAGAAGGGCCTAATGCGCAAATAGATCATTAAGTAAAAACACACGGATCCTGGGGCGGGTTCGGGTCGGACGAATCGGGTATGCTCAAAACGACGTCGTTTTAGGGGGCTATAAAAGTCATGTTTTTGAGAAAAAAATCATTTGTTGGCCTGAGGGAAAAAAAAGGGAGAGAGAAGAGAGAATTCTTTCTGAGCTAGGCCCAGCTCCAGCCAAGAAGGCCGCCGTCGCTGCCGCCAGTCCGCCACCGCCGACCACCGTACACGGTGGTCGAAAATTCGAAAAAGGTATTTTTTTTATTTTCTCTTATAATTTTTTATATGTATTTATAATATATATTTATGCAAGTCAATAGATTTGAAAAAAAATAAAAATAATAAAATAAAAAATCACCTTAAGTATTTGCTTTCAATTTTGGTATTTTTGATTCTCTAATTCGGTGTTATACTCGTGCTTTTGCATCACTGGGATCACTGCTTTTGTTCGTGTTTAAATCTATTTGTTTTTATTGATGAAAAAGTTGTCGAATGTTTTACATTTGCAAAGAAAAAAATATCGAATCCTCTTTCTGATTTCGGCTTGGCTTTTTAAAGCCAAGTTACATGCATTTTCTATTATTATCTGTCTCTTCTCTACTTAATCTGCAGGTGCAAGTGGAGGTCGACTAGGGCGGTGGAGCAGGTGGCGGTGCAAACGTGGCAGTGGGTAGGTGTGGCTGGTGGCAGAAAGTGGTTGAAGACCTAGGGTTTTTTTTCTAAAAATTTTTAAAGTTTTGGGCCTCTTGGGTTTGGGCTAGGGTTTTTTAATTTTGGGTTTAGGTAGTTGGGGTTTAGATTATTTGGGTTAGCTTTAGTTGGGTTTAAATCTGCTTGGGGTTTAATAGGGATGTATGGGGTTTGGGTCTTATTGGGTCCCGGGCAAATTTCGGGCTGTACAAATGGGGTGATGGGCGAAAGTTCCAGACCAATGAGGGGTCAAGTCCATATCTTTTTTTAATATGTAGCGAAGGCTTGTCATCTTTGATGAGACTTACAGTCAGGGAAGGCTCTTTAAAGGGAGCAAAGGTTTGTCGGAGAGGACCCTCAATTACACATCTATTGCTTGTAGACGACTGCATTCTTTTTGGGGATGCAACAATTAGAGGATCTAATAATCTCAAAGATGTTTTACGAGAGTATGAAGTATGCTCAGGACAATGTATTAACTTTGAAAAGTCAATGGCATATTTTAGCACAAATGTCTCTGAGCAAATTCGGGAACAAGTTACTAGCATACTGAAAGTTCAAACCTCCAACAACCCAAAGAAATATCTAGGATTACCAAATATGGTCGGAAGGGATAAGAAAAGATCTTTCCAAATTTTAAAGGACAGGATGATTAGCAAGGTTAGAGGGTGGAGTACGAGATTTTTGTTGATAGGGGGAAAGGATAGGGGGAAAGGAGGTTTTCATAAAAACAGTACTGCAGGTCATCCCAACCTACACTATGGCATGTTTTTTATTGCCAAAATCATTGTGCAAAGAATTAGAAAATATAATAAGTCGATTTTGGTGGCAAAAAAATCATTAAAAAATTGGCATCCACTAGTGTGAATGGAGAAAGTTGGGTGAGTTAAAAGAGGATAGGGGAATGGGATTTCAATGTCTTTCAAAGTTTAACGTGGCTATGCTTGCTAAGTAGAGTTGGCGTTTGATTTATTATCCAGATTCATTATTATCCAAATCTTTAAAAGCTAAATACTGCCCAAATTCAGATTTTATGCATGCACGATTAGGGAGCTTACCATCATATACCTGGCGAAGCCTTTGGTCAGCAAAAGGACTACTTGATAAAGGAATGGGCTGACGAGTTGGGTCGAGAACTCAAATACAGATCTGGAATGATGCATGGATTCCAAGCTCGGCTGACTACAAGATTCAATTTTCAGGTAGCACCCAAAATCTTATGTTAGTTTTTGAACTTATTGAACAAGACTCAAATCAATGGAAGAAAGAGCTAATTCAGCATACCTTCCACCAAGATGATGCAAAAAGGATTCTTTACATCCCCTTCCCACTTGAAAAAGAATTGGATAAAATCATATGGTACGGAGAAGCCTCGAGAGGTTACACAGTACGAAGCGAGTACAAAAATTTAATAAAATCGGAAATATCAACAAATATACAGCAAAACCAAATTATTTACAAACCCATGTATAAAGAACTATGGAAGGTAAACTAGCCTTCTAAAATAAAAATTTTAGTATAGAAGTCCTTAAAGAACTTTCTTCCTACTTTTTCTAATCTGGTTCAATGCAAGATACGAGACTCTGCGACTTGCCCAAGATGCAGTAATATTGAAGAAACCAGAGAGCATGTTTTTCGGGACTGTTTCTTTGCAACAGGAGTATGGACAAGGCTAGGAATTGGATGGCCCCTGGAACAAAATCAGACACAATTTAAGGATTGGATGCATTATTTATTTGACAAAAAATCAAAAAGTTGGATAAGAAGCATTGTATGTACTATATGGGGCTTATGGTCAGCAAGGAATAGGCTACTTCATGAAAATATGCACAAATAGAAGTGAAAGTTACCTAATTTATTCTTGACTACATGCGGGAGCTCGAAGGGGTAAATTGGAAAATACCTGTCAACATAATTGCTAATGAAAATTGGAAGCCACCAAACGGTTTGAATGTCAAAATTAATTTTGACACTGCATTTGAAAGATATAATTATAGATCATGTACAAGGATCGTTATAAGGAATGTTTTGGGTCAAGTATTAAAAAAAATTTACAGAAATGAACACATACCAACAGCATTTGCAGCAGAAGCTCTCGCCTGCGTCTAGGCGATGTGATTTGGGGCAGAATCTAGGTTCTTACAAGTTGAAGTCGAGGGTGATACATTAACTATCATCAAGAAATTAAAAAGCCAGGAGGAAGATGGATTAGAAATTAGAGCATACATTGTTGATGAAAAACGATTATGCAATAACTTTGTTACTTGTGACTTTCAACATGCAAAGAGACAAACGAATAAAGTAGCTCATCTATTAGCACAAGAAGGCTTAAAGGAAAATGAAAATACTTATCTTAGATCTGGCTTCTCCAGTGCAGTTGCAAGAGTCGTTGAATCTGATAGGCCAAGAACCGATTAAAGCATATTTCTCTAACAGAATCTGAAGAAAAAAGGGGAAATGGCTATCTCTATTTGAAAAATAGGGATTAAGTTCAGGAGGTTTAAAAGAAAATATATGGATGTCAATAATGGAAAGGTGTTTCAGGAACTGCGCCGATCCTATTGAGGAACGACCAAAATAGTGAGAAAACTCACTAATCATGGAAATACTTTACCAAGAGAGGAGAAGATAAGATTCATGGCTGTAACATCTCGATTTTTTGGGGCCTAGTCGGAACAGTGGTTTCGAAACCACAAATTCGATGAGAAAATTTTCATTTTTATTATATTTTTAAGGTCTACGATTTCACAGAATGATTTTGTGAAAATTTCGTTCAAAAATTTCGACGTTTGGGCACTCAATTTGGTCAAAAGGACTAAATTGTAAAAAGTGAACTTCTACATGTTAGAGGTGTCTAATTGTTATGATTTTTTAAATTGGAGGTCCTTAAATGATAATTAGACCATTCGTTAATTGTTGGACAAAAATAGACATGAAATGGGTGTAATAAAATATTTTTAAGTTAGGGCCATTTTGGTAATCTAATAATTAAAAGAATTAAAAAGCCAAAATTGCCAAAATTTGGTCATCTTCTCCATGTACCAGCCGAAAGCCCCATGGAAGCCATGGCTAGAGTTTGGTTCAAGCTTCCAAGCTCATTTGTAAGTGATCCTGAGCCATGTTTTTAATATTCTTTACATTTTTAAAATCCGAGTAACATGATCTACTCATTTCTACCATTATTTTGAGTTAGGGTTTATGTTTAAAAATTTACCCATGAGTTACATGCTTGTAGTTTGATGTCTAATGGTAGAAAATGAGTGTTGGGTGTTAAATAAACAACTTTTACTAAGCGGATTTCTATGAAAACGTCCGAAAGGACCATTTTGTAAAAGTTTTAAAATTGGTCATAAAAGGGTGATTTAGTGGAAATTGGGGGCTACCGTAGTTATGAAAATGATTCAGCTAGGCTTAAAATGTAAGGAAATTTAATAAAAATCATTTTACGAGCATTGGGGCAAAAGTGAACATATTTGAAAGTTTAGGGTCAAAATGCAAATTTGTAAAAATATGATTTTTGGACCCATATGAATATGTTACTAATTAGTAGGCTAAATTTGATATTACAGATCAAGGAAATCGAGATTCGGGCTTAAATTGGGAAAATACAAGGTTATGGACTAAAATGGTAAATTGCCGTTTCTGGATCTGAGGTAAGTTCGTGTGTTAATAATAATGCAATACCATGCTTGAATTGTAATTCTCTATTGATATGGCATAAATTGTATGATTTAATATGTTTAGGAGAAGTTGATGGATGGTGTGTATGATATGGAAAATGTGATGCTTGTTGTGTCATGTGAAATTGAATGGCAAATTATTGTTACATGAATTGAAAGTTAAATTGCTATTACATGGGTTGTATGAATTGCTACACGGTTGTACCTGACGAGATTTCGACAAGTAAGTTCAAATAACTTTAAGTAAACTATTAATATGCCTAATTACGTGTGTTATGAATGCATGATATTTAGTTATAAAGATGGCATGACAATCCATGAAATATGTCAATAATAATGATGTGATAATAAATGTCTCGGTTGAAGTAAAATGGGAAATTCGATGGATAAACCATGGCTTACATGACTTGAGATCCTGCATGCGTTGCAGAAAAGGATTTAGATCGGACGAGTAATCCGTTGATCTCAAATATAGAAAGGATCTAGCCCGAACGGGTGTTCCTAAAGTGATCTAGCCTCCCGAAGAATATGTGTGCATTATGGATTTAGCCCGGACGGGTAATCCGATTAGGGTCTGAATTTAGCCTGGACTGGTCATTCAGATCCGAGCTCATTGAGGGTGTTTGTCGCTATAAGGGATTTAGCCTAGACTGGTAATCCCGACATCACTCTATGAGTTTATATTTCGGGGGATTTAGCCTGGACTAATAATCCCGCCGTAATATGTGAGGTTCACGGGAGTGCGTGCTTGAAAATGATCACTTGTATGATATGATGGTAAATGGGCTATCCATCGAGATTCTCGAGAAATTCAACGGGATTAAAATTAGAAATGAGAACAGAAATTCTTGAATCATTGAGCTCAACTAAGATTAATGCTATGATACTTTGTCATGAGACTAATTTGATGATTGAGTGCATGTGATAGGGAATTATCCTAACTTGGAATGTATGACTAAGTGTGCTCATGAGAAATAATAACTTTTATATTGAGCTCTATTGTGAAAAATGAGTAAAGGATCCATGAAATGGTAAGTTCATGATTAGTTGGAAATGATCTTATGATAGTGACCATTATATTGTACCAAAACAGATTTGGATAGTAGCATTGGTCCTACTTTGAAAATCCACCAAAAATAGTGGAAATTGATTTATAATTTGAGTAAAATATGAAATTAAATCTTATCGAGTCTAGTTTCTGATAAAGGAAACAGTGTAAGTAAAGGAATCTCATGTGATGAGATATTGGAATTTTTGTGAAACAAGCTTGTCTCAACTTTTGAAAATCACTAGAAATTGTACAAAAATAATTTTGAGTTAGGAATCATATTACTGAAATCCTTAATGAGTCTACTTTCAGGAAAAAGAGACGGGAACATTATCCGAATCTCGTATTCTGAGATAAATAAATTTTAGTGAAGAAGGGTCGAATCTGTCAAACAGTAAAACAGGGAAGAATTTGAATAATAAACTGTACTTATTGGCTAGACCAAAAATTCTGAAAATTTTATGGTAAGAATATATATGAGTCTAGTATCAGGGAAAATTAATGGATCTTAATTTGGAGTTTTGTAGCTCCGGATATAAATAATTTAATAACTGTGACCCAGGAAAACTGCTTAGCTGGAATTTGAATAAATAGAAAGAATATGAAAATAACATGTTATTGCATTGTTTATTATTTTCATGCGAGCTTGCTAAGCGTAAAGCTTACTCCCTCCTTTCCATTTATTTTAGTTTTGCCAGGTCAGCTCGGGGTTGGAGATCGTCGGAGGCAGCATCACACTATCGAGCCATTATCCGTGGAGTATTGACATGTGTATGTTAAATGTTTTCATGTGAGTGGCATGTATAGGGACTTAGTTTTTCTATGATGGATGTTGTTATTAGCCAAATGTATTGGCTTATATTGATTTGCTGATTATAGCCATGAGATGTGGCTTATAATGATTTTGACTTGTAAACCTATTTATCCATGATATGTGTTAATGTCTTGTGATGTAGCTAGACTAGTTTATCATGAGTAGGTGGAACTAATGCATAATAACGAGCTAATGATGAATGCCACTGAAATCATGTACGTGTGTGCCTGTAAAGATGACAAAAAGGCTTGGAAATTAGCCTAAGTCTTGACCACACAGGTAGAGACACGGCCGTGTGTCTCAGCCGTGTGGAGGACACGGCCTCGGGCCTTGGGCGTGTGCCTTGGTTGTGTGCCCTTAAACACTTGCTGACGTCACAAATAGAGAGTTACATGGGCGTGTCCCAAGCCACACGGACGTGTGCGACCACACGGCCCCGACCCGTACGGGCGTGTGACTCTCCAAAGCATGAAAATTGGTTAAGTCGCCTAAAGATTTTTAAAGTTCTTGGTTTAGTCCCGAACCACCCCGATGTATGTTATAGGCTTCGAAGGCCTGTATAAGGGACGATATGCATGTGTTTGAAAAGTTTTAATTTTGGGTAAAATTTGGTGACCCGTTTTGTATGTTTGTGAATGTTTAAGTCCAGTAACGCCTCGAACCCTGTCTCAGAGTTGGATACGGGTGAGGGGTGTTACAATGGCAGTATGCTTAAATGAACACTGAAAAGAAGAAATGTGAAAGAAGAAGGGAGACCATCTGAAATGAAGATTGGTTGCGATGACTAATTTTAGGGTTTCTTGAATTGTTTTTTCGTTTAGAGATTAGTGTTATTTAGAATGAGTTGGGCTATTTAGGCCTGGACTAGTAAACTTAGTTATACTGTTTTTATATTTTATTTTGTCTTTGTTTGTTTGATTTACTTTAATAAAATCACAGCCCAGTCATTTAAAAAAAAATTTGAATGATAAAAATGGAAGTGAAAAAGTATGAACAGACATAAACATGACTCCACATATGCAATTAACTATTAAAATTTAATAAAATAAAATAAAAAACATAAAAGTTGAATGGTAAATTTTTCAAACCACAACTAAATGAAAATAACCCTAAAATTATAATGATAATGTTTACTCTAATTGAGAGTTGTAAATGAACCGAGTTTGAATGAACAAATATCTATTCATGTTCATTTATTTACTTTTAAATTAACTCGTATTTAGTTTGTGTTTGTTAAAATTTCAAATTTTTGTTCATGTTCATTTATTTAAAATTTTGTGTAATTATGTTTGTTTAATGTTCACAAACATATTCATTTAACTTAATCGAACATGTTCACAATCATTAAACGAACATGTTCACGAATAATGTTGATAAATAATAAACAAACAAACAAACAAAAAATATATACACATATATCATTTAAATATAAAATAGTCAAATATAAATATTAATAATTATATTATAAATAAAAATACATACCAAAATAATTTTATTAATATATACTAATGAAATTTTTATAAAAATTATCATTAATAAATAAACAATTCATAGACAAATTGATAAACAAATTTGTTCATGAACATAAATAAACCAAAAACACATCTATTCGTGTTCGTTCATTAAACGAACATAAAACATTTGTTCATGCTCGTTTATTTAGCTTAATAAACAAACATTATACGAATAATTCACGAACAGTTCATCGAACGCTCTGTTTATCTACACCCCTACACCCCTATGATAAGATTTGACCGTACCATCCCATTAAAAAACCTCTTAAAATCTATTTGAACATGTCTTTTTCATTATTATAATAAGAGTGTGAATTAAACAAAGACTCCATCAGCCCGCTTAAAATCCACTTCTAGCCGCTGAATACCGTTAACATGCGTAGACACTTAACGTTTTGTTATTAATATATTATCTCTTTTCAGAAACCAATAAAATATCTTCCATCCCGAAAACATGAAAACAGGGGTAACTCAAAAATCAGTTTCTCACAAACAGTTTAGGATCATTAAGGAAAACGTGAGCACCATTACAATCACTGCTTTCTTCTCAAAGGCCTTGTCCGCCAGATGACGATGAAGACATCACTGACAGAACCTCTGTCACAGAAGCCATTACACTTAAAGCAGCTTTCAGAACTTCCTGAGAACACCCAGGCTTCACAATGGTACGGACCTGAAAATTACATTATGCGCATACGGTAACTGACTGTATCACAAAGTTATAAACACAGCAATTGCAGTTGAACAGCAACAAAACCAAATGAACAATTATTCACAACTCAAAGGCAACAGAAAATCCCGCACCTTGTCAAGGTATTCCTGCAGTTTCTTGATGCGGCCCATGTAATCCTGATCTTCAACACATAATGTCACAGCCTTAGCATCAGCACCTGGACCATCAAACTGGAGGGGTCCAGGATTTCTGTAGATATCATCCAGCAAAAACCTTGTTGCATTTTGTCTCAGCATCCTGCAATTATAGCCTTACAGAAATTAGTATGGATGCCAATAAATCTAGAATCTCCAATGCTTCACTTACAACTTGAGCAATAAAACTTACTCATATGCTTTGCCTTTCAAATCTACAGTAGCTGGATGAATAGCAGGTTTTCCAATTGACGCGGCATTGGGATTTTGAGACCAGCGCTTCACAGTCATCATTGCCTAAGTTTTACCAAATGCAATCCAAGTCAAGCCTTGCACAGAAAATATGCTATGACAGAAAATGGCAGGGAGCATAAAAGAAAGCAGGAGAAGGAGGGGAGTGGAGTAGCTCATAGAGAAGATTGTTCTATTTTGTTGTCATATCATTGATTGTACTAAACAAAACAAAACAAAAAAAAAAAAAAAACTCAACTGGAAGAGGTGCAGCACCACAACGCCACTTGTTCACAGGATTCTTTAGGTTGGTTATAGTTGCCATATAACCATTTAGACCAGCTGCAAGAATATGATAGCAGATATGTCCAAGAACCTGTGAAAAAGCATCATTACTAAGAAAGGGAGAAAAAAATTTGAAAGAAAAAGGGAGAATATAAAACAAGGAAAAGGTGACATAACAATGCTTTAATGATAGCTTACATAGGCATAGTCACAATCAAATTTTGATGGTAAGGATCCACGAGCTTGATAGCCAAAGAAGTGGCAAATAGCATTGAATTTCTTCCCCTTGTAAGTGCCTGCTTTCTGCCCACAACAACAGAAACAAGGAAAGAATTGTAATTCAGAACCCACTAAGGCAAGACAGTTTAAGAAGGACATGATTCAATGGGATGCTCCTACACATTCTGGTAAATATTGAAAGGCAGAAGGAACTTGCTATCTGAAAAGTATTCTCTAGGAGAAGTGTTATGTTGACAGAGAAGTAAAAGAACTCATTTATTGATTTGAAGAGCTTGTTTCAATGTCAACAAGAAAGCATCAAAGAGGTAGGTGAAAAACAAAAGGTTGCCTACCAGGCGCTTATTAATTTCATTCTCTACAAGGTGCGCCAGTAGTTTCTCTGTCTCAATCTGGAAGAAAACAGAACAAATATCAGCTATTTGAAAGATTTGATGGACTATGTTCTTAATAAGAAAGTAATTATATCTTAAGCTAGTGACCTGTGATAGCTGTGCAGAATCGTCTGACTCAGGTTGGAGAAGAAGCTGAGACATTTAACATAACACTCATTAAGCTCATTAATTGGTACACCATGTGCAAATATCTTCTAATCGTTAAGAATTATAACACATTAAGCTCATTAATTGGTACACCATGCGCAAATATCTTCTAATCGTTAAGAATTCTAGGAAATTAGAATCAGCACCTGTTTCCTTATGAAATGTGGCAAAAATTCAAACAAAGCAGATGCCCAAGGTGATAATTGGGAAGAAATTTTATCAGCAGATACATTTTGCCTGAGCAAACTGTGAATTTCCTGAAGTAAAAATCATCAACATAACCACAGATTAATGTCATATATCAAAGCTTCAAATAGAAAGAAACTTCTATCCTTGAAAGCAAGAGGGATGTGAAGGGAATTAGAGAGGAGTCACTGTTTAACATTAGTTACCTTCAATAGCGCATACACTTCAGGAATGCTCTCTATAAGCCCTTCAGGCAGGAGGATGACCCCATGGTTCTTGTCTGGTGCATACATACAAGGTCAGGAAAACACAATGACAACTAAGCTCTTTCTAACATGAAATAAAGGAACTTGAATTATTTGACCTTGCTCGGCCCTAGCTTGAACTGCATCACAAATTTGCTTTGTTATGTCAAAAAGTGTAAGCTTTGATGCAGCCACTTCTTCACCAAGAATTACCTGTTAAAATATATCAAAAGTTAAAGAGAAAAATAGATATTTTCAGTACCATATGTAACTAAAAGATATAACTAGCAAGCCAAAACTGACCATATTGGGATGAGATTGGAGGGTGCATTCCAGGGCAACATGTGATGCCTTCCTTCCCATAAGACGGATAAAATAATAGTACTAAAAAAGAAAAGCAGCTAGGGTAAGACAATAAAAAGCTATCTTATGATGTGACCATTCACCAAGGAGATACTATCTTATGATGTAAACAACTCACCTTCTCTGCAGAGAGAGCATCAGTGCAGACATTACTGATGAGTTGGGAATTGACCTTGCATATAGTATCAAAACCAACATTGGTTTCAACAAATTGATTCTTGAGGTCTCCATTCAGTGTAACAGGAACACCAACCACCTAAAAACGTGAGACGCATTGAGAAATATCCAATTGAAATAGAGATAGAAGCACCTAAATAGCTGTTATGGTATAGAGAATCTAATCGTAGAAGTTACCTTTGTAGGACATTTAGCTTCAGCAAATGTTTCAGCAAGTTGAGCAGCATCTGTGTTTGATGTTACACCTACAAGCAAAACAAAACTCTTACTTCGCAACTTCTAATAACTTATAATAACATCTTAAAAACCTTAAAAATTAATTCACCTCCAATAATTACAAGGCCATCCAATTTCAAATCATTGCAGGCAGCTAGTGCAGCCTTAACTTGCTCAGTTGTTCTAATTTGATCTTGTGTTCGTCCTAAGAGATCATAACCACCTTCTCACACAAAAAAACATAGCAAAGCATGTTAGATTTTATAGAACAACATGAAATCAAAGCTTTTTTACACAAGATTGCCTCATGAAAAGAATACCCTGATTTTTGTAGGTTGAAAGAATATCATCAGTGATCTCTAGTGTTTTTTGGGCAAATAAACCTTGAGTACCACCTGTTAGCAGGAGCAGTAAAAGAATCACCCGTCACACAGAGAATGGCAAGCAAAAACATAAATTGTATTGTAATGGAATAACAGAAAATATAAGAAAATCACAAGATGTGCAATATACAATCAACCACAACATAAAATAGAATGATTTTACTTGAACAGATACTCATAAGTTCAAGTGAGCGTGCGCATTCATTTATGGACATTTACAAGAGTAAACATATATATGCTAATATAATTTCCCATTTTTAGTTCACATATAACTTCCTATTTTTTCCTATTTTATTTTTCTTCCTATTTTTCCAATTGTATTGTTTCTATTTTCAGTTTCTCACCCACGTTGTTTTACAAGTATTTTACTTTTTTTAAATACTAATATATTATCTCTCATGTAATTCTAAAAATCAGATTAACTTCT
Source organism: Gossypium arboreum (assembly GCF_025698485.1). Lineage (NCBI taxonomy): Eukaryota > Viridiplantae > Streptophyta > Magnoliopsida > Malvales > Malvaceae > Gossypium > Gossypium arboreum. The sequence goes on along the minus strand of NC_069072.1, from coordinate 105,117,675 downwards.
CTCAAAAAAATACTTTTTTTTAAATTCTCACTGTGCATGTACCATAGTCCTTATAATTATGCATCCACACTGTATATTAAGCCCTTGACTAGGTTGGTAGTCAATCAAGTACCAACTCGATTGTTGGGTAATGACTAAAAATAACATTGTTTTACAAAATAAATTATATAATTTTGCGAGAGTTCATCTTTTTATATCTTCTTTATAAAAATAAAAAAAATACACATTGATTTGAACTTTATAGTTTTCATTTTACTATTTCAATCAAAGTTTGTTTTTCACCGACATCTTGGGCATTTTACGTGTGTCCTCTCATATAATTGTATCATGTATGTGTTTTGTGGCATTGACTGTATAACACCATTTAAACTGAGCGCTGCTTACCCAAAAAGCCCAGCAAAGTGCTATTAGGGTTGTGGATTTTGAGAGCTTTGTGGAGGCCCCATACGACGTTATGGCCACCAGGGGATTGTCTCCCACAAAAGACAAGTCCAACCCTGTTATTCGAGAAGATCTGGTCATTAGACAAATAAAAATACACTTGCATACATAAATACATACATACAGAAGCATACGACCATGAATAAATGCTAATAATTCCACAGAAAGGTGAAAGGATGGAGAATTATTGCGATGAAAATGAACCAAAAGAAAAAAGTAGAGAAACAATATCATGAAGTGTGATATAACAAGCACCTAATAGCTGGATGCTCAGTTATAATCTGAGCATCAGGTACTTTGGCAGTTGCCCTGAGAAAGTGAGCCAAGGGCTTGCCATAAGTGTGAGGAAAAGCTCGGGCTATGGTATGAGCATCAGCCGGGTCTAAAGATGTAGTGGTATCACCAAACTCAACCCTGACAGTAGTTCCCTGAAGAAACGTGAAAACTAATTGTTAATAAGAAAATGCCCGCAATCAAGTATCTAGTGTAGTCTACAGCCGCGTAACAGCAGGTCAAATCTAAACACCGTACATGCAGAAGCAAAAGATCATAAAAATCAGAAGAGATGTATGAATCGTGATTAGCATTAAGCAATAGCAATAATCGTGTGAAAGCAGAGATTAAATTGAATAGATCTAAGAAAAGCCAAAAATAGAAACTTAATTTTAAAAAAATAAGCAAACGCGAAAATCTTGAGATGAACGATTACAAATTAAAAAGAAAAAGAAAAAGAAAACATGAGATTCAGATGCAGAAAGTGAAGAGAAAGAAGGGAGCGACCTCGAGGCAAGGAGGGAGCTGTGGTTGGTATTGAGATCGGAGTTTCTGAAGATCAGAAAGTTCTCTGGGAATGCCATAATCAGAGTCCATTCTTTTTGCTTCTCGGTTGCTTGGTTGGTTGATTGGTTTTGGGTGACTTAATCCAAATCTAGTTGGTAGTTGTTGATTGTTGAGGTTTCTTGATCTTGGTAGGTAAAGAGTAGAATGAGAAGATGGATGGTAGATGGTTGCTGCGGCGGGGTGTTTGGTATGGGGAGTAGTCTGTAGTGGAAGTGATGTGCTTTTTATATCTCACTCTCGGACTGCTGAGTCGTAATACTGCTCCTATGGGCGATACAACCGAACCAATTTTTTTACCTTTTTTCTTTTGCCCTGCGTCTTTCCTTTCAAAATATACACCCTTCCATTTTCTATTATTACGCTACTGCCACCCCTTCTCATTCCCCGTTTACAAATTACATAGTGAATATCTGAATATTAGATCCCAGACGTGGATACTCTGGTTTTGATAAAATATATTAGATCACACCAAATTAAAATTAAAAATTTTATTAAATATGTAAGGTGGAAATAATATATTTAAAATATTAATTTTAAAAAATAACACGTAATAAATATTGAAATATATTATTTAAATTAATTATCAATAATAACACATGGAATATGTATTATATTAAAATTTTAGATTAAATTATAAAATCAAATTTAAACACTTGAATATATCATATTAATATTATTAAATGAATAAATTATTTATCATGATATTGTCATCAATCCTAAGTTGGTGTCGAGTTAATTTGTAACATCATTTCAATCAACAACATTATTAATATTAGAAATCCTATCACACAAGCAGTGGTGGAGCTAAAAAATTTTTTGGCGGCAGAATTAAATTGTATATTTTTATTATAGTAAAAATGCAATTTCACCATTTTGATAGTCTATATCTTTATAATTTTTAAAGGATTAAATTAATTTTTTATCATTTTAGGGGGCTGAAGTACAATTTTACCATTACTAATTTAGAATTTTATAAATTATAAATGGCCTAAATGGAAATTTTTCATTTTAGGGGGCCAGGGCCCCTGCCAGCCCTCATTGGCTCCGCCACTGCACACACGTATGGAAATCACAAATTTATATTACAGATGTGTCTTTAAAATAATATAAAATAAACAATAAAATGTATAGTTTAGAACTAATTAATCATAATAACACATGAAAAGTGTATTGTATTAAAATAAAAATAAGATCAAATTATGAGTAAAATGAAATTTATACACATAAATACATCGATAAACAATACTAAATACACCAACTCAATTAACAATATTATTAATACTAAAATCCTATCTCATGCATATACATGTGGAAATCACAAATTTAAAATACGATGAGTGTTTAAAAATAACATCAATAAACAAGGAAACATATGGTTTGAAACTAATTAATTATAATAACACATTAAATGTGTATGATAGTAAAATTAAAAAATAGATTAAATTGTTAGTAAAATGTAATTTAATCACATAAATACACCATATAAACAATACTAAATGCACTATAACTTATGGACATAGTAAAACTATAGATATGTAAATTTGGTCCGAGAAAAATTTGTACTAATAATATAGATACACAAATTTAGTGAGAGAAAATATTATACGTTAAAAGATAATTTTTTAAAGTTTATTAAAAAATTATTATTAGCGTAATGGTAAAGAATTAGTTTATAAATCTAATAAAGTGGGTTTAATCCTAGAAATGTGAATTTTAGTTTTTTATTTAGAAATTATATAAATATATGAAAAAATAATTAAGAATTCATCAAAATAATAATAATAATCATTTAATAAAAGATATATTAGTCATTTTCTAATTGAATTTGTATCCAATTAACTTGTGACACCAACTCAATTAAAAATTTTATTAATAGTATATATATAGATGACAAAAAAAGTAAATAATTATTATACATAGAAAATTAGATAATTATCAAATTAACGTGAGTTTTTATATAAAAATAAAATTAATATTATATATGAATTAGCTACTGGGAGCTTTAATGAAATAACAAGGTTGAGGTTGTTAGACCATAGACACTAAATTCGAATATCATCATACGACATTTTACATGAATTTTATATAAATTTATTTTGATTTATATTTAAATATATATTTTGGTTCAATGAATATATTCTTATATTTTTATTTTACATTATGTCAAAAAAAAACCATAAATACCTACAATCAAGTGCATACAAAACCTTTTAGTCAAAAATATTTTTGCACAAATTTCAACTCTTGCATATTTAACGCATGAAACTGTTGTTTCAATAAAATTGTTTCTCAACTGTTGTATGCTTTAAATTGCAAGGGTAATAGAAATGTGCTGTTCAAGTATTGCCCTTTGACTGCAAATTTCTTTTACATATAATAACCTACATCAAATACAAGAACGTAAGGTCCCCTTCCTAATTACATCTTACATCTTATTATTACAAACCAATATCCAGATAAGTATTCGGTTTATTTTCTTTCTTCAAACAGATTTTACACGGATTCGCGAAAGTCAAAATTAGCAATGTCCACATCTTAAAAGCCCTTTTTTAGATTTTATGTTAATGTTAAAGTGTAAATAGGTTAAGAGCTTATCTAACTATAAAAATAGGTTGAATGGAAATAAAAATTAAATAATAAATAAGAAGGGCTTAGAAGGTAATTAGTCACATTTAAGCTTTAGTGTCCCCACATTGTGAGGCTGAACCTTTCACTTTTTTTTAGCAGTCACTCAACATGGTAAATTTACATATTAGGTCCCTAAATACTTTAGATCATTCCATTTTAGTTCGGTACCGCTAATTTAATAGACGGTACCAATAAAACCATACCATTTTGGTAAAATAATCTAATGAGCATGCCATTTAAGTTATTAATTTATTTTTTGTATTATTTAGGTAAAAAAGCCTAAAACTGTACACTGTCTCCAAAATGAAAAAAAAAATTCTATTTAGTCATTCTAAAAAATAATGAAATCATAAACTAATATATGATAAAATTATATTTTGACCTTTCAAAATTTTATAATTTAATTCTAGCCCCTCCTAAAATAATTCTAGATTCACCCCTGCCAACAACCCTACTAATCGAAAAAAATCCCAAAGAATTTAGACTTGAGAGGTCCTTGGAAGAGGAATTTAAGGTTGAAGCCAATAGTGTAACAACTCGTTTTTCAATGGTGTCGGAAATAGTGATTTCGAGACCACCATTTCGATTAGTGAATTAGTATTTTATTATTTATTTATTATTTATAAGGTTATTAGAGTGCTATATTAAAATTTAGTTAGAAAATTTTAACATTTAGATAGTTAATCAAGTAAAAAAGACTAAATCGTAAAAACTACAAAACTCAATCACTAATAGTTTAATAGCACTAAACAACTAAGGAACTATGAATTAAGGGTTTTAAAAGGTAAATATACCTTGTTTATTATAATGGATTATTTAAATTACAAAAGTTATAATGGTAAATTAATAAATTAATTAAAATAAACAAAAGATGACAAATGGGTTATCATATTCATTTCAACACCCCCCACCGAATGTTAGGTGAAAAACACCATTTTTGAACTTTCTAAGCTTCGGTCAAGGCTATTACACTTGCATGATCTAGAAATGGACTAGTATGTTGATAAACGGGAGAAGGAAATAGTCGTTGCGTTTCATTAGCTATCATATTTTGGTAAGTTCGTATTACGTTTATTACAATATTTATGTTCAACTTATTACATGTTTGATAATATGAAATTTAATGTTGTGACGATTAATGATTCGGAAGGATAAAGTTGAGTGTGAAATGTCTCGGAAAAGCAGAATAAGCCCGTGTGAACTTAGTGAATAGCTAGGATACGAATGACATGTCATTAGGACGAGTAGACTTTGTGCCAATGTATTTAGCAGGCTTCGAGCCAGTGTATATTTAACAAGCTTTGTGTCGATGTTTTATTAGCAGGCACTTTGTACCGGTGTTTTATTTAGCAGGTACTATGTATCGGTAATTGATACCATACCAATTGCTTGAGGTCTTTCATGTGTTGCGGATTCTCTGAAGCTTGTTTGAGCAGTATCATGTATCGATTAATGTCCTTATGTTTACTCGTATGAGAAAATTAAGAATAAGTAGGGGCTTAAGGGGTCACTTTAACGCAACCTCCTCATTGGCTTGAAACATTCACCCATCTCTCTATTCACGCACACTGAATAATTAACTTAAGTTACACACCACATGATTAATGTCACAAGAGAATCTGCAAAACCCATTTTTAGCATAACTTTTTCCAGAAAAGACCATTCAGTCCTATTATACACTTTACTCATGTCGAGTTTTAAAAGCAAGACTTCCATATTGAGCCATTCTTCTTTGTTTTAGAGAGTGCATTAATTCATACACCAGCATAATATTGTCCATAATGAATCTTTCTGAAACAAAAACACTTTGGGCTTTGTTAATACATAAGTTTAGTACCTTTTGGAGTTGATTAGCCACTGCCTTTGATATGATCTTATAAAGTACTGTACATAGGCTAATTGGTCGAGAGTTCTTAAGGTTGGTTAGATTTGGTACTTTAAGTATAAGAACAATGTTAGTCATGTAACACCTCAAACCCAGCTTAGAAGTTTAAACTGAATCTGGATGAGTTACACCAACGTAGTAAAAACGTACTTCTTTTCAGAGTTTTAACTTTGAGAACCAGAAATTCATTTTAGTCAAATTAGGTGATTTTGTAGTTTCATTTTAGACTTGACAAATACTGACAAGATTATAAAAAAAGAAATAAGACAAGTCCAAAATAGATTACAAATCCAAAAGATTAAATTGTAGTTAACTAAGTGCAAAACAACCCGAGCTCCTGCACATCGTCAGATCCTAATTTAGATGTCTTCCTGACAAATAAAAGTAAGACAAATGGTGAGTTATCAAGCACCGCGTATAACCAAACTTAAATACAAGTAACAAAACATGATATTTAAATCATAATAATGCAAGCATTTGATAATAGTTGTATAACCAGTATGAAACAGATCTAGAGTATCACAGAGGTTCCAAAAAAGGTAGTACAACAGAAAAGGCAAATAGAATAGAGCAGAACAATGCAATTCAAACAGAACAGAACAGAATGGTACAGAGCAAAACAAAAGCATGTATGTTTATGCAAATGTAGTATTTTTCAACATATCAGAATGCAGATTTATCAGAACAGTCTTCCCAAACTCAACTACACACTAGAATAGAGTTCTCTCCCGAACTCATCCATCAAAACACACCAGTAAAGTCATCCGGGGTTGCCCAACAATGATAACCCACCACCTCAAGTTGCTCAGCAACAATAGCTTATCAATAGGCAGTTAAACTGCTAATCAAATATATGTGGTCAAGCCACTATAGTGCAGTCAAACTGCCAGAACAGAAGTGTGGATAAACCATCAGATAATGCAGATCATTAAACTGCTAGAAACTTCCTCCTTTTACTTCAACCCAAGTCCCATTCAATGTGTCGTGGCTTGCTTATGCAGAATCAGAGTAATGAGCATGTAAGTCAATATTATCTCTCAACAATAGAATTAGTAAATATGGGAGTCCATGTTTTGTAAAACAGACTTATCAAACATCAACGGGCCATATTAGATTTACCATGAAGTCACATACACGATTATAAATCAGAATCAATAACAATCAGTCTAACATGTTTAGATATAGCATACTCTTCATCAACAGAGCAACGTAGAGGCATACCAACAAACTTAATAGAATACAGATCATACCTGATAATTCGCAAACATAGAAAATAGCACATTACATTCTGATGGATCCTACTTACTCATGTTCAAACATAACAGATATTCGTACAGATCACAAGTTGTTTACCATCAGTATAACATGTTCAAATATCACATATATCATCCGTATATCAGTTTTAAAGCATTAGATAGTCCTCTTACGATCAAATTCAAATCATGAATACATGGTGGAGGTCAGTGCTCGTGTTGGGCAACACTTACAACCTCAAAAATAAGATTCAGATCCTATTCATATGCCATACGGCCTGGACACACGCCCATGTCCTTGCCTGTGTGGCTCACACGTCTTGAGCACACGTCCATGCCCCTTCCCGTATGGTTCTAAATTATAAACAATGAGTTACACGGCCTAGACACACGCTCATGTCCTTGTCCGTGTGGCTCACATGGTCTGGGCACAAGCCTATGTCCCTAACCATATGGTTCTAAAGCATAAACAGTAAGTTACAAGGCCTGGACACACGCCTTTGTCCTTGCCCGTGTGAGCCACACAACCTGGGCACACGTCCATGTCTTTGCCCACATCACCCTTCAAAATTTTCCCTACATTGTCCTCCATTAGCAATACACTTGGCGTGATACCTACTCTCTTTGGTTTTGCCTTTAATGATAAATCCCACCCACATTCCACCTCTTTGAGTCCTAAATTAATTCTCCTACGACAAAACCTATCTCCATGCCCCAAAATAATCGCAAAGAAAACAAAATAAGGATAGTTTTTCATATTGAAATTTCACATAAACAAAGTTTGACTGGGAAATCATGATTTTTTCCTCCTCTTCAACGACTTTCTAATATCTAGCTAAACCCTAATACACATAAAATTTTTAAAACCTTGATTTAACTATTTTGTATCATGTTCCAGAAATTTACCAACAAAGTCACTCAATTGTTGTGCCACGTAATCAGAGAAATATATTGGTGAAAGATCGTGAACTTGTACCCAAAAATTAGCATAAACCAAAGGCACTAAATTCATATATTCTCATTCTTTTAAGTTTATGAAGTAGAAGAAGATAATTATTAAAAGTCCATGATGTTCCACTCATCACTCGTTCCACATCTACCTTATAAAAGAATCAAAAGAGTTAGCGTTTTTCACCTAGGTCAAAGATCTGGATTCCCCCCAACGAGTGCCACAAGTTAGCCATCGTGTTCTTCATCACAGGAAAGTGGACCACACTTGGTATAAGACAACATCCAACTAAACAAAACTTGTATACTGATCTCTAAATCTTGGCCTCAGTCGTAAATTGCAAACCTTCGTCCTCCTCTTCATCAAGACTTAAATCAACAAGTTCCTTCTTCATCGATAACGCCTTCAACACGCTTAAAATATTTGTACCTATTTTTTGTGAATTTTGGAACCAATATATTCTACTTTTTATAACAAATTTTCAAAATTTCTCTTTAAAGGAGAATTTTCTTTGTCAGCGGAAAAACCCCCCTAAGACTTGCTACTTGAGAGCAGAGGATAACGTGCTACTTGAGAGCATGCCTTTTATATGTGATAATATTTCTAAATCTAATTTGATTATTAGCAAAATTATGTAACCTTATCTAATTTTTGATATCTTTTATTTTTATTATCTTTAAACTACAACTTTTAATTATTTTCTAAAAGGAATCTAGAGTTACAATAAGCAAAAGTTTGATAAGAGAAACTCAAAAAAGAACTTTTATTTATTTATTGATGGTTGTTATAGCATTTAAAATTTAAAATATGTATTATATTGTATTGTATCATAGATATGGTTATAAATTTAAAGGAGTTAATAATTAATACATTGATAATGTATTTTTATTTTACAAATAATTTTTAAAATTGTTATTTTTAATATTTTATTATAATTTTATAAGATACTGGACAACTCTTTTTTAGATATTTTCTTAAAAATCAATATAAGAAAAATAAAATAAAAAGAAAGCGTGAAGATGAAGCAACGTGATAAGGATAAAAATGTGGCAGGGAGGGAAAGACATCATCAAAAAATTAATCAATTATAAAAGCTAATTAGCTTGGAAATTGGAATATGCCAAATCAGTAACATGGTATATTCTTTTAACACAAAAATTAAAAAAGGGGCATTCTCGTAAATACATTGGAGCACACTGGTTCATTCATTATTTTCATCAAACACCGAAACTACTGCCTACAAGTCTGGTGGTATCATCTGCCTAACACATTTTTGTCAAATGCCAACTGTCCAACTGTCTTCCCCCTCTACTTTTCCTATATTCCTAATATAAATCTCATGAAAAAACAACTGAGGATTTCCCCAAAATTATTTTTCAATTAGAAGTGTCTAAATTTGATAATTTATATTTATTTTTTATTTAAGTTTAGAAATTATAAGTTAATTTGGTAATTAATTTTAAGTATTTAATTAATATTCTTAAAATATAATGACATAACGCATAATAACATGTGAGAACTTGACACATGATAAAAATAAAAAAATATAAAAATTTTATAAATTTAAAATTTATTATTTTGAAAAATTTGTCGCATGTCACCATATTATTGATTGTTAATATTACATCAATTTATTTTAACAATATTAATCAAATACAAAAGAAAATATTTAAATTAATTTATAGTTTTACTAATTAACTCCAAATAAAAATTTAAATACTAAATATAAATTGTTAAATTGAAGTAGATAGTTTTCTATTCCAAGCCTATCCCCCTTTTGTTTAAGAATCTTCTTCTCTAGTGGGCATCTTAGCTGCAGATTTGAGTCGTAAGCTTTTTATTTTTCAGAATGAGACAAGCTAAAAAGCTAGTTTAGAATCAAATTATCTTCTTAATTTCGTATTCAACTTAACTGAATTTATTTTATGTTACAGTTAATTTGTGTAATTACTTATTAGTTTTAATGCAATACTTGATTTCTGTCTCAAACTGTTAATATTGTAATTAAACAAAAACCTTAGATTTACCTTCTTCTTTCTTTTTTTACATTTTACAATTTAAGGAGAAAATCACAACCACAACAATTAAAAAAAAAATTAAATCCCAGTCATTAGAATGTGAACAAAAAACTTATCACTGATTGCTTACGTTGTTAGTTAGATTTGTCTGCTTTTTATAATATTATCCAATTTAGTTATTTAACTATTTTAAAAATCGATTAAAATCTTTAGTCAATCATAAATTACCATGAATCATAATTTATAATGATATTATCATCATGTAAAAAATATATATAAATTATAAAAACAATTTGTTTATTTATAATTTGAAATCGAATTGAAAGAGTTTGTTGGTACTGAAATAATAAATATATTAAAACATTATAATCCGATTCTTGTTTCATCTTTATCTATTGTTTTGGCCTTTTCATTGGTTGTGTGGCTTTGCCAATTAATTACATTAGCCCAGTCACGATTTACATGAAACCTTTTGTTTTTATCATGTATAATAAAATATCCATATACTAACGGCTCGTTTTATTCCTGTTGTTTGTTTCCGTGCAGTGGGCAGACACGCTTATGGTTTTGTATACAAAGGGAAAGAAAGAAAAGTTATGTGCTGGATTTGGTTTAGGAAAACTAATTTTATTTTAATAAAAAAATCGTGAGAAAAATTGTTTACCGGAGACATGTAAAATATATAGATAAATTTCGCTGATTGAGTGCTTAAAATTGAAATATTAATCAATCAAGGTTTTTTGTTAATATTAAATAAATTTGATCTTGATTTCTTATTGATGTGATAAATAAAACAAATTATTGGTATTGACATATCATATGTCTATGATGTTGATGTGTCAGTAAGTATTTAAAAAGATAAGAAA